>NW_026526688.1:90172343-90639843 GCF_024362965.1 Panthera pardus | reverse complement strand
GTCATGGTGTATACTTCACAGTGGTGTATAATTACACATGGTACATAATTCTTTATATACATGTAGATATATGTATACATCTTATATATAAGATGTATATATATATATATATCTTATATATATATATATATAAGATGCTAGTGTACATGAGCTGGAAGATCAGCTTCTAGCTTGGCTAGAGTTCCATTGACATTCTCGGTGTTTTTTTTCTTTGGTTTTTGACTGAAGCAAAGTGAATATTGCTACACAGGTTTTCTGTTTTTAGGACATCCTTTTCCAGGGATTTGACTAGGAAAACAGACTGTACCTAAATCTTTTCTTCCCTGTGGCTAGCAGCAGTTCTGGTTGGAGGCTTCTGCAGCACATCACCTGGAGTACGTGGGAGGGAATTAACCTCTGTGTTGTTCCTCATGTCTCTGATTCCTCTGGAGCCTTTCTTCTTTTTACCATTCACAGGCCTTGTCTTGTCATTTCCAAGCATCTGGAATTAAATGCGTCTGAAACTGAAATCTAATTTTTTCAAGGTAATCTATTACTAGTTTTATGTTACTCATCTCAGTAACTTTTTTCTTTGTTATACTTCATGCTTCATTTTTTTTAAATCATATTTTATTTTCGTAAGAACACTTAACAGAAGATCTCTCCTGCATTTCTGCCAGAATTTTGATTGCTGTCTTGACTCCCCCTTCTTTCCCACATAACATAAAATCCACAATTAACATTCTTCTATTTTTTAACAGATTTATTTATTGTGAGAGAGAGAGAGAGACGGGGGGAAGGGCAGAGAGAGAGGGAGAGAGAGAGAGAGAGAGAGAGAGAGAGAGAGAGAGAGAGAGAGAGAATCCTAAGCAGGCTCCACACTCAGCAGGGAGCCCAATGCTGGGCTGGATCCCAGGACCCTGGGATCATAACCCGAGCGGAAATCAAGAGCCAGAAGCTCAACCTACTGAGCCACCCAGGCACCCAAACAATCTAATATTTTGTCTCTTCTTTTACACCCACTAGTCTCAACATATCTTGCCTTTCTTGATATCATAGTAGTTTCCTGGTTGGGATCTCCTTTAACATTCTTGGGATGCCTGGCTGGCTCATTAGTGTAGGCATCTGACTCTTGATCGTGGTTCAGGTCATGAACTCACAGTTTGTGAGTTCGAGCTCCCTGTTGGACTCAGTATTAACAGTGCAGAGCCTGCTTAAGATTTTCTCTCCCTCTACCCCTTCCCAGCTTGCATTCTTTCTCTCTCTCTCAAAATAAATAAGTAAATTTAATTTTTGAAAAAAAAATTCTTCAAATTCTTAGTTGCTCCTCAATCAGTTTTCATTATGACTGATAAGATCATGCTACCCTCCTACTCAAAAGTCCCACAATATCATTCACTTGCTTCCAGAATACAGCAGCTGAACATACTCTATATGATATGAGACCTCAAATGATATGGTCTTGACCCATCTCTTGGGTCTTTTGTGGGACTCTGGCTTCTCTTGGTTCCTACAAGGTGAAAAGCTTCTTCCTTCCTAGCACTTCCACAGATTTGGTTTCTTCCATGTGAGTTACTTATTTTTTTTCATTTCTTTATCTGGTAGGCTTCTACTTTCATTGTATTCCTCTCAATATCAATATTACTAGGTAATCTTTCTTACTAGACACTAGTTAACCATCCCTTTCACCCTATAATATACATTTAATGTGTCTTATAACTGGCTTTTATCACAATCACTGTTAAATAAATAATTTGTATTTGTTAATTTTTTTTTTAACATTTATTTATTTGTGAGAGACAGAGAGCAAGCAGGGGAGGGGCAGAGAGGGAGACACAGAATCCAAAGCAGGTTCCAGGCTCTGAGCTGTCAGCATAGAACCCCTGACATGGGGCTTGAACCCAGGAACCATGAGATCATGGACTGAGCTGAAGTTATATACCCAACTGACTGAGCTGCCCACGTGCTCCTAATTTGTATTTGTTTAATATTTTTCTGTCCTGCAAGATTATAAAGCTTCATGAAAAAAGGAATGAACTTTGTGTAATTCACTGCCAAAAATCCCAGGTCTCAAGTCAATGATTTTCTTTTTTAATGAACAAAGATACTCGTAATTGGATTTGGGCTTACAAATTTATATTATCAAGTTTATGTTGAAGACCTCATTCTCTGAGATTCACATATCAAATATTTTAGTTTGAGGTACAAGACTAAATATGGAATATTCTGTGAGCAAATTAATCCTTTGAAATAACCTTTTTTCCCAATAATTATTTAATAAATCAATTTTAGCCATTTATCATAACTTTTATTATATTTACAAATTGGCTGTTTCAGGATGTTCACATAAAGAAACAGTTTTTAGCAGTTTTCATTCTTTCGGGCTAAGCTTGATTCAATCTTTACAGTATAGTATTAACATTTTGGATTTTGTGGGGTTTTTTTTGAAAATTCTTATTTATTTATTTTGAGAAAGAGAGATAGAGAGTGAGCAGGGGAGGGGCAGAGAGAGAGAGAGAGGCTCTGTACCTGTCAGCATGGAGCCTGATGCAAGGCTCCGACTCAAAACCATGAGATCATGACCTAAGCCAAAATCAAAAGTCAGACACTTAATTGACTAAGCCTTCTAGGCACCCTAGTGAGGTTTTTTAATAGGAGACAGCGTCCTATATACTAGTATTTTTGGCATTTTTTTTTCTGTTTCAATGACTAAACAACTTGGGAGACAATTGCAAAACTCAAGTAAAAGAAATCAAGTATAATTCTAAAGTGCTGGTATATGGTGTTTCTATGATTTTATTACTTATAATAAAATGATTTGGAATATGTCCAATGGATAAGTGGTTTAGCTACAGGAAATACACTAAGAGAAAAAATTAAAATGCTCAAAGCAGTTATTTTTAAGTGGCTTTTTTCTCAAGAATGACATGAAAATGTCTTCAATTAAATGAACTTCCTTTATTCTATTTCTCACTGGCAGTTGCCAAATATTAGGTTACAATATGTTGGATGTATCTATGTCTATATAATGTTGTATTACTGGCAAAAATTTCAGTGTATTTATTAGCTATTTTATTTTTTGACTGTAATGATTTGTTAATTTGAGGTACCACTTTTTAAAAATAAAAATATCAAAAAATATCTAGTATAAAATAGTAGAAAATATTTTATTATTTTCAGTAATGTATATTACTCCAACATTTTCAAGACACTTGCTAGCAGTATAAAGTAAATACTTATCACAGTTAAAATAAAAAGCCGAAATAGTGACAGGAACAATTAACAGATAATGGGATGGAAAATACTCAGAGACACATACACATATTTGAAAACAAGAGAAACCAGAAAATTGTAGCCTATGAAATAAGTTTGATATCTTAAACATTTTAGAAAAATGGACAATAAATATGATAAGATAGAGAAGAGTTTTATTGGTGCAAGCTCTGTGACTTAAAAAATGATCATACTCGGGGGAACAGGGTGGCTAAGTCGGTTAAGCGTCCAACTTCGGCTCAGGTCATGATCTCATAGTTCACGGGTTTGAGCCCTGCATTGGTCTCTGCTGACAGCTCAGAGCCTGGCGCCTGCTTCAGATTCTGTGTCTCGCTCTCTCTCTGCCCCTCTTCCACTTGTGCTTTGTCTCTCTGTTTCTCAAAAATAAATAATCGTTAAAACATTTA
This sequence comes from Panthera pardus, assembly GCF_024362965.1. Classification (NCBI taxonomy): domain Eukaryota; kingdom Metazoa; phylum Chordata; class Mammalia; order Carnivora; family Felidae; genus Panthera; species Panthera pardus. The sequence goes on along the minus strand of NW_026526688.1, from coordinate 90,636,184 downwards.
AAAGATAATCATACTGTACTGGGAAGAGTAGTGCCAATTGAAGAAGATATGGCTGGGATTATAGTCTCTAAATAAAGTACAACATCGAAAAACTAAAATCTTTCATAATTTGCATTTTATTTATTAAAATGCTTTAAGGAATATTATTCCTTTCTTGGTTCCTAGGCAAAAAAAAAAAAAAAAAAAAAAAAAAAATCACTTGTTGCCTCTATCTATTGTAAGAACCACAGAATACACATCTCCCGGTTAGAAAAGATATGTGCTCAGGAATTTTGAGCAATGTTTATATTAACATTTTATGAGAAAGTTAAGGAGCTCTGATTCAATTACCCACATGAAAATATAAAAGATATAGGCAAAATGAGTTCTTAACTAGGTTGATCACTTTATTTGCAGACTTTCCTTTAAATATCTAAATAATTTTCCACTTGCTTTCATAAAGTTCACTGCATTTATATTCATACAATGTATCTTTTGGTCATTTACCCATCCTAAGATTAGCTAAAATTTTAGAAAATGGAGTTTAGAAAGCATTTAGAAAATGTATACTCAGACTATCTCTTTTGTTTTAAAATTGAATCATAAAGATTTTGAGGCATTTTGAAAATAGTATTGAATACATATTGAAAATACTATTTAAGCCTTTTGTAGAACTGTGAAAGAAAAATGAAATAAATTTGAGCAATGAGGAGTCATACAGATATATCTATTTGTAAGTGATAATAATTATAATTACAATACCAACATTTCCTACAATCTGCGAAAACAGTATTATGTATTCATTTATAATTATTAAGATTATCATTCATATGAACAGCTAAAAATATATAAGAACTTGCTTAAGTATTTAGATAAGGATATTAGTATTGAGGGTTTTTAAATGGTATCAGAAGGTGGCATTAAGGGGTAAACTCATGCACCAAAATACATTTCCTTGAGGAAATGAAAGATTATTTTAGCATCCCTCATATTCTGGCTTCTCGATCGGCTCATTGCGTCCAATTTTTTGGCAAGACCAGGGAGTTCATGGTCCCATTAAACCTTGGGTTATAGCCCCTGGTTTCACCTCAATTGGCCACAACATCATCTAAGCTTCTGATTTCCTTGGAGGAAAAAATAGCATACACCAGTAGTTAAAAAAATAAATAAAATAATAAATAAAAAATAAAAAAAATAAATTAAATAATAAAATAAAATAAAATAAAATAAAATAAAATAAAATAAAATAAAATAAAATAATAAAATAAAATAAATTTTCCTTGGGATGCCTCAGTGGCTCAGTCAGTTAAGTGTCTGACTCCCGATTTCGGCTCAGGTCATGAGCTGACAGTTTGGAGATCAGGCTCCAGGTCTAGCTATTGATAGTGCAGAGTCCGCTTGGGATGTTCTCTCTCCCTCTCTGCTCCTCACCTGCTCTCATGTGCAAACTCTCTTTCTGTCCCTCTGTCAAAATAAATAAATGAACATTAAAAAAATTTCCCTGAACATCTCATCCTTTTGTATTGGCTCAAAAACTCCCAAGCAAATAAGTTTTAGAATTATTTGTTAAACTGCTTAGAAACCACACATGACTTATTTTCTCCTTCATAGGGTCTGACAAATTTTAGAAATTGTTTTGCCTAGTAACCTCTTGTGAACACTATCTAGGGAGTAAGATGGTCCATGAAAATCTGACATACTCATGTATGTACCACAGAATAAAAGCACACAAACATATTGAAGAAAAAGTATTTTAGTAAATTCCAGTTTTCCAGTTGAAGTTTTTTTTTTTCTTTCTAATCTTTGCTTATCTTTAGTCATATTTTACTTCACTTTACTACTTAAATCTACTGTATATAGACTGCTATGTATTTTATGATCTGTTGAAGATACTAAACAATTTTCAAGCACCTATTTATAAAATTCTGTGCTATTCAACCTCATAGAATGTTCTCTTAGAATATAGAAATTTGCCTTATTTAAAATGTGCTTACTGGTTGACATACTGAGTAGAAATTGGTGAAACTTTATGAATAATATATGAGGAAAGAAAAATAATATAAATCAAAAATTCTGACATAAGTTGGATATTCCAATTTATTGTGTATGTTTTAAATTTTAGCACTAATCCTACTCTTTAGATTGTCATAAGAAGATAAAGAATTTTTGAATTAAAAGTTTTTTCAGATGTCATGAAGAAAATTCTAGATATACAGGTAAAAAGAATTAATTATTCCAAACTGTCTTAAAAATCAGGCATATGGAGGTATACTACATCATTATGTAAGCAGTAGACTAAGTTTGGGTGAAATTTTGCAACTTTTAAAACATTTGCATAATACATTCTGTAAATAATGTAATTATGAGACTAAAACAATCTGTTGCATTAGCAAAGAAAATAGACAGCACTTTAATACATAAAAGTAAATTTTAAGTCTCAATTGGGAAATAGTCTGGTACATTTAAAATCACAATTTTGAAGTAAAGCAATTAAAATAGTAAATTTCCATACCTGAAGCAATAGTTTCTTTTAAAATCTCTACCTGGCATGATAACAGATGTTCATAGTCTTCTGTTCATTCAATACTTATATCAACTACTAATTGTGGAGCCCCTATTATGTTCCAGGTAATATCGTGGAGTCTGGGATAAAGCAATGACCAAAATAATCTCCTTAAGCTCTAGACCCTGTGTTCTAGTTCATATATATCAGTGGCTCTTTAGAACATTTATTTATCTACCCATGTTTGTAAAAGCAAGTGTACGTAATTTTATTTTTCCAAGAAGAAATTGGGTGAAATGTATTTATTATATATTGCAGAAAAATAGGCTTACATTTAAATAATACTAGATAAATATACTTTAAAAATAACTTACATCTGAAGTGTGATTTTTCAAAGGATATATTGGAATTTTGCAAGGTCATCAGTAGGATGTTCAGGTCAACATGCTCTCCATCTATAATCTGTTTTTCATAAATTTCAGCTGGAAAGATAAAATAGAAATAATTAAATAATAGATAATTGGTAGGTAAGTAGATAGATGATAGATACCTACATAGTTGTATACAGAATAAGTATATTGAAATATGATACTTCTGTAATTTTTGATAGCTTTTCTGGATATGCTTAATAAAAATGTGTAATTTATTTCAATCTACATTGACCTTACTATACATATTTCAGATAACTTATGGTTACAAACTTTGCTATAAATCAATCCAATCATCATTTCAGTCATGCTTTAATCTTATTGACTATAAAACGAATCACGTTGCTTTTGTGTCTGCAGTATCTACTATGTTAATCTCATTCAATCAATTTTCCATCAAAGTCAAAATAATACACTACCTATGCTTACCAGTATGTTTCTTCAAATTGTCATGCCCAAATTTCTCATCTGTAATTGTCCTCAGTTAGTCATCATCTTTGTGAACAAGCTGCTTCATCTTGGCCACCCAGAATGTTCTCTTTACCTCTACCTTGTACCCCTTCACTCTTCTCATCCCCTCTACCAAGAAAACCATTTCTGGGGCTTTAGCTTTATCATACTTTTGTTAAAAAAATGTGTATATATATATATATATATATATATATATATATATATTCAAATATATATATTCAAATATATATATTCAAATATATATATATTTGTATTGGTATTTGTATATGTATATTTGTATATATTGTATATATATATTTGTATATATACATATTTGTATATGTATTTAAAATGATATGTATTGCTAAAAGTTTTTTTTAACTTTATTGAAAAGATATGTATGTTTCCTAGACTTTTTTATTCAATATTGTATTGCTAATATTCATCTATATTTTGCAATTAGTTGTAGTTCATTTATAATAATATTCTCTTGTGTGACTTTACTACAGTTCATATTCATCCTTCATATACAGAAATAATTGGTATTTTATGGCATTTGAGTTAAGAGTAGATTTTCAGTATTATGAATAGTACTGCCATAAACTTTCTCAAATATATTTCCTGGTGAAGATGTCCAAAAGTATCTTTTAGATTTATATACATATGAGTAAAATGAGTCATATGGAATAGAAATGATCAACTCTAAACAATATAAAGAATGGAGGCACCTGGATGGCTCAGTCAGTTGAGCATCAAGCTCTGATTTTAGCCCAGGTTTTGATGCCGGGTTGTAGGATCAAGTCCCACATCAGGCTCCATGCTGAGTATGAAGCCTGCTGGTGATTTTCTCTCTCTCCCTCTGCCCCTCTCCCCTACTCATGCTCTCTCTATATATATATACAAAATAAAAATAAATAAATGAACAAATTATTAACAGAAGAACAAGTGGATAAAGAAAGATAATTTCACAGCAGTGCCCAGGTATGAAGTGAATACATAGTAAATCTGTTTTCAGGCAAATACCTCCCATAATTGTCTAACAGACAATAATTTATTCCTTAGATTTTTCTCTTTCTCAATAATGAAAATTGGATCTTGCCCCACCCACCAACCTACCATTTTGATACAGATCTAGAAGAGATGTCATTAGCTTTACTACATATTAATGTACACACACACACACACATATATATATATATATGTATATATGAGTGTCAGTGTATATGTATATACATATATATATTTATTTTTAAATGCTTATTTATTTTTGAGAGAGAGAGAGAGAGAGAGAGAAAGGCAGAGTGTGAGCAGGGGATAGACAGAGAGAGAGGGAGACACAGAATCCAAAACAGTCTACAGGCTTTGAGCTATCAGCACAGAGCCTGATGCGGGGCTTGAACTCACAGACTGCGATATCATGAGCTGAGCCAAAGTTGGACACTTAACTGACTAAGCCACCCAGGTGTCCCTATACAAAAATATTTAAATGAGTTAATTTATGATGAGCAATATCAGTCTCATCCTGGTAAAATAAATATCTAAATTATGGTTTTAAAAATAATTTAAACGTTGAAGTTGTCACTTTTACCCTTCAAAGAGAAAAAATAATAAAATAATAGCTTAAAGATAATGAAAAGCTATGCCACATTTTGTTAGAAAGTTCTAAGTATTACATAATAATGTTACATATAAATTTTAAACAATGTATTAAGTACCATTTCTATTAATTAAAATGACATTTTAATTTGAAACTGAAAGAATCAAATTACTTGTCAGACAAAAGCGTACTACACGTTGTTGTATGGAAACCAATTTGACAGTAAATTTCATATATTAAAAAAAAAAAAAAAAAAGCGTACTACACGATTGAAAGGGATAACTGTACCTTGTGGTTGAGTAGACCAGTTACTTAACATCCATCTGTAAGGGACCGTTTTCTGAATCCACTACAGGACATTTTAATATATTTTTAGGCTGTAATAAGTTATTATGAGGCTTAAATAAGGTAATATATGCAATCATAGTTGATGGTATGCTATTTAAATAGTTATTTGTAGCTCTCATAAAATTTTATTAACAGTATTAAAGCAATAACAAATTTTAATAAATCATTACAATTCCTTATTACAAAATTTTTATTATATCATTTCTGTTGCTCAAATTTGGACTATAATAGCCTCTTAATTGATGTGACAATAAAACTCTGGCAGTGGAACACATGGCAGGTTGTATTTTAAGAAACACTTCCGAGAGCCATTTTCCACTATGAAACTTAAGTAAATTATAAAGAACACCAAACAAAAATAATCAGCACATGAAGCACTAATTTCAACTGAAAATTTGAAGAATAAATTCTAACCTGCAAATAAAAAAAAAACCCTAATTGTAAGAATTGATACTGACATTGTGCAGAAAAAAATATATAATATTTTTGGCCCATAGCTATTATAGAAGTAATCATTGACAATGGTTTATTTCTATATTTTAAATGTGAAGGGTTTAAAAGGTTAAATTTAAGTTACAGTTACTATATCAGCCAGGAATCAAAACACATGACAAATATTTAAACTGAAGGTATATCATTTGACTATAAGGTATGCACCTGTTATAGAATTGAGACCAGAACAAAAACACAGAGGTACACGAGAGGTAATTGAATGGAGTAGCTAATAGCCCCAAGTCTGGAGGATATAAGGGGAAAACGTTGAGTTTATCAGATTTTAGAGGGACAAAGGAAAACAGCGCTCCTGGCTGGAGCTCAGGCTGCCATGGGCCCTTTGAGGGAGTACAGTGAAGCTGGTTATAGGAATGCCAAAAGAAGCTACAGGCTAGGACCAAAAGACTGCTGAGGAGATTTGTTGTGGGACCAACAGCAAGCAAATAAGGAGCAAGGCTCCTCTGTTCTCCTTTCACCTTTCAATCACTCTAAATCCCCTGTGTTAGCACAATCTAACAAGAAGTCAGTGGTCGAACTAGACCTGTCCTTTGCAGAATCTGAGCCTCAGCTCTCACAAAGCAAAGAATGGAATTGAGATTTAGAAGCAATAGCTTCCTAACCTATAGTCTCATATAGGTTCCCATTATATTCTTATAGTTTGTTTCCACCCAAATAAAGAAAAATTTATTGCTTTTAAGATTTGACCCCGGTAGGTCCTTGAATTTTTGACTCCTCCTGTCCTCCTCTCTTCGCAATATTTCTTTTTCATCTCCCCACCAAGTACCTTTACTATTTTCCAGGCACATTAATTTCTACAACTTGTCATTCTATTTCTCACACTGGAGCATTTGCATGTCCTGGGTGCCCTGGGTGACATTCTCTTCACTCTTCTTCAGCTGGTAAACTGTTACAAGTGCTTCAGGAGTCAGCCAAGATATCATTATCTTTTTTCTTGAGTGACAGGTGCCCTTCTTATCGACTATGATGGCACTACTTGCTTACCTCTATTTGGGAACATAAAGCACAGTACAATAATGGACTCATTTTTAGCTATGTCGATAGACCATAAACCACTCGAGTGGAGCGACTATTTTCTGTTCATCCTCATTTTGGAAAATAGGATGTGTTTAATATATATTTATTGGATTTTATTTCAGAAAGCTATAGGCACACTGTGACAGGGTTAATATGGTTGCTGTGTTTGAGCACTAAATTTGATCATTGGCTTCATAGAAGTGAAGAGGGGAGGAGAAAGCAGCAAGATAAATTGAAGCAAAACTTTTACCTTTACTATGAAATGTGAAAAGAATACCAATGCATAAAAAGCCTTAAAAATGTGTTATAGATACGAATGGGCAAATTGATCTGCATGCAAAAGAGTATAGGAACAAAAACTTGATCATAATTAAAATGTATTATCAATGTGTTTTTTTTTTTTTTTTTTTTTTACTGTCTCATGGAACATGACTATCATTTGACAGGACCCAGAGCAACAAAACATAAAGGGGAATCAACCAAAGGAGCTGATAAGAGGAAATTAGCGGCTAATATTAAAGTATATTTCTGATCAAATGGCAGTTAGTTTGCATTTGGTTAAAAAAAGAAATAGTGGAGGAATGACGAAAAGGAAGAATAACAAAGAGCATTAGATGAAAGACATGAGAACGTTTAAAAGAATAAAGAGCATATGAAAAAAGAATGAAATATCAAAAGAGAAAAAAAGAGGATTTGGTACGTTCTGATGGGCCACACATAACTTGTAAGAATGCCAAGTGGTGTACCAAAGTCCATTTAGATGAGATCCTGAGAAGCTCTGAAGCATCTGAATAGATGTGTTATATCCTATTTTACATAAATTCAACTTTTATCCAGATTGCCTTTATGGGCAATGTTAGCTGTTAGGGTAATACTATTTCTTAAACTATTTCATTTCTCTTTGGCAAATGTCATATAAAATTTAAACTGATGATATTCTTTTATCTTGATTTATAACATTCATTCCTCATGTAAAATGATAGGCTTTATAATTGAGGAAATATGTTATGCCGTTTTATTGACATCAGTCAGGTCATAAAAGAGCTCATTTTTGCTTCTGTAACGAAGAGAAAGAAAAGTAAAATTTTGCATCTGATGAAGACTTAAAAACTAGGATGATAGACAAGTCCTGTTCCTTAGAGAATAAATGGGGATTGTTAGAGATAAGAATATTCTCAGGAACCTTGACCCTCTTTTTCTCTCTCACCTCTAATCCCAAACTGAAGATTTCACTTTCAAATATCCTGAGGCTAATTATTTTCCTGATTGATCTTCTTAAATGAGCTTTTCACTGCTTCATCTAAAGGACGCGTGCCCCTCCCTAAATCTTTTGTCAAACTTGCTTATATAAAGATTATCCCTCAGAGGTGATTTCAGTATTTTGTTAAATAGGTCAGCCTGAAACAAAATGGAAACCAAACTCAAACCTTTTATGGAACTGAAACCCAACATTATATGTATGTTATGATGGTGAGAATTTCTGAGAATGTGAATGAATATGGATTTAGATTCCTGTAACGGCAATGCCAAATTACCTTAGGAATTAGTCTTGACAACAACTAGGTTGTTTTCAAATATCTCTTTTGAAAATGAGCATATTTGCATTGGGATTTGTATACTAGTCACTAAATTAATGCAAGAACCTTCAGTGGCGTAAGGTACATTTGCCTTTCATGAACTTCAACTTTGAAATTCTATCATTCATACTTCAAGGCTGAGTTCAGAGTAAAAATTTATAAAATTCCACTTTATGCTGAATTCTATTATACTTTGGCATCATTTTAATTCTACACTTTGTTAAATATGGAAACTCTCTTTCTAAAAGTGTTTCACCATGTATAGAAGAACATCAGGCCAGTGTACATGGTTTTCGGGCCAAATACTACATGAGTTACATTATGGAGATTCATTTCTCCTAAAAGTTAAATAAAGTGAAATATTTGCTCTTAGCCACATACACCTAAGAATCAGGGCTGGCTTCAATGGCTGGTGAACAGAGCAGATGCACAGGGCCCCCCAGTCAAAACAGCCCCATGTTTGTGATGAAATGCTTTCTGTCCACTGTCTTGAAATTCTTTTTTTTTTAATATTTTTAAAATTTATTTACTTTTGAGAGATACACAGAGTGCAAGAAGGAGAGGGACAGAGGGAGAGGGAGACACAGAATTTGAAGCAAGCTCCAGGATCTGAGCTATTAGCACAGAGTTCCACGTGGGGCTTGAACTCACGAACTACGAGATCATGACCTGAGCCAAAGTTGGAAGCTTAACCGACTGAGCCACCCTGGTGCCCACCACTGTATTGAAATTCTTAATTTTGCCTTTGGATTTCTTTAAGTGAAGCTCAATGGAATAATGAAGCATACTTCAGGTCTTAGCAACTGGGCTCACGTTTTCCAGAACCACATGTTGCCTTACCAGGATGTATTCTTCACGTTTTTCCTCCACCCCCTAGTATCCCAGGATTTTCTTGACCTACCCCTCTTTTTCTCTGTCCCACCACTTCTTCCATCCTCCACCCCTGACTTATTTGTGTAAGCAGAGGGGAAGAAAGGAGAAAGCCTGTGTTCTGTTATTGCCCTTTATCCCTTGCAGCGATCTGAGGATGAGGAAGGGAGGGATAAGGCCTGTACACAGCACGGCATCTCAAGGAGGAGATATTGGCCATCCCCATCCTGGCCTGGTAGTGCCACAGTATGTTTGGTGAGCCTCTTGCTGACTTTTGATCCAGGTGTTGATTATGGAGGTTGCAATCCCTCGAAGGTCACCCTTCCGCATGTATTGAGGTGGTGATTTGTTGGAAGTGGTGATTGATTTCACAGGCCTCAAGTGAGGCATTATGCCTCAGTCTGGTGCCTAAGAGGAGGTGGAACCTGGCAGCTGATGAGCCAGGTGTACGTAGGTGCACATGATCAGATCCTGTGAGAGTCTGCACTTGCCCCTTGAGTGCCCTGTGACTGAAGAAGTGTAGCATTAATGGCAAATAAAAACACTGACAGATGCTACAAATAGGCACTAAATAAATGCTCTATTGCTAATGATTAAACACAGTAGAAATTAGAATCCTATGTAAAAGGCATACATTACAAGATATAGATAGATATTATCAATGTCAGCTTCATATCATGTAGAAATTTGGACAGTAGATGTCCATAACTGAGAGTATGATTAGGAAAGTAGAATCAGTATGATTCTTATGTAATTTTTCACAATATGAAAATTATACATATTTAATATTTGAATAATTAAAAAGGTTAGACTTTATATAGTTGAGGGAGTCGATAAAAAAGCCTGTGAGGCTAAAGCCTCAGTCCACAGGGCTGGCAGAGGGGAAAAAAAAGTTGAGTGTGAAATAATGGAGAGTTGGAACCCAGAGGACAATCTAAAACCTACAAGGACAAAGTGAATTTTTTTTAACTGCATCGAATATCAATGACATTTTTCGACCTGCAGAAGAAGCTGGTGTACTTCATATAGAGTTACACAAGTGCCCAACCTAGAACTTGGATTACCTAAAAGATAAGGTCAATTGTCTATAGACCTAACTATCATCTCCTCTGGACAAAGTGAGCTGGTACAACTGCAGCAATGTATTAGAGTTACTGCGACACCGGGTTTTGTAATACTTTTCACAGTGTAAAGGCTGCTGCTTTGCTTCCAATTTAAAAATCTCCCGCAAATTTCTCTTGTGACCACCCTGCACACAGAACCACAAAGGAAAAAAAAAAACATGTACTTTTTAAAAAACATGTAATTTTAGATGTAGTTTAGTTAGATAAACAGAGTACAAAGCCATTATAGATCCCATTGTTATTCTATATCAAGCATATCAATGCTTTGAAATATTGGTGATGAAGTGGGTTTGATTAGGAAGATTTCTTTCCAAAGAATTGTGTTGTGAATCTCATTTTCCTGCCTCTCAACAGGAAGATATAAGGGGTAGTAACTCTTAAACTAAATATTAGTGAGAGAGGCTTCAAAGGGACCACTCATTGACTTTGGTATACAATGGTGTGTGTGTGTGTGTGTGTGTGTGTGTGTGTGTGTGTGTGTGTGTGTCTGGGTTAATCCAGGAGACGGTTACAGGAGTCACATTTTAGAAAAGTGAACATGATTTGCATCAACAGAGTAAAAGCCGGTGTCAGGGAAATAACTGCACTACCTTATGACAGCGGGTCAAGTACACATGAATCCTGGAGACCAGATGAGCAATCCTAGTAGAAATGAAAAGAAATCTCACTTAAGATGATGTCTTAGTTTATGTTCCTGCGAAGAAAAATCTAAGATGAAGATTCTTGTTCAAGTGATTTATCGCCGGGGTGTTTTCAATAAAAGAGTTGTCTTAGTGTTCTATGCTGTGTAACAAATTATCACAAAATTATAAGATTAAAACTACACCCATTTATTATCTCAGGTTCTGTAAGTCAGAAGTCTGGGCACAGCTTGGTTGGGTTCTCTGCTCAAGGTCTCAGAGGCTGAAATCAGATAGAGTTGCATTTTTACAAAGTGCTGTCTCTTTGTAAGCTGATCCCTTGCTGTGTCTTTAAGAGACCATTCTTTTGCACCCATATTTTTGTCTAGTAGATTCTGGATGGTATAATATGTAGTAGCACCAGTTCACCCCATGTTTTGAAGGTACTGCTTCCTTTCCTTAGCTTTTAAGTTTTTCCCTCACACCTAGCAAATATTATGCAAGATCCCGTATCAGAAGATCCTCTTTACATCTGCAGAGAGTGGTGCCGGCTGAAGGACTGTGGGAAGGAAAGGCAAACCCATATTTTACCCTAGTCAGTATAAACATTGCCAGTTCTAAGGATGAAGGTGACTGATGTTAGGCACTTTAACGAAATGGTTGGCTGGTCTTCTCGAAGTTTGGTTTTATGGACTCAGTGTATGTCTCTATTGGTTGTAGGTCAGGAGTGGCAGTCACCAGATCAATTTTGGTGAAAGAGCTGATGCTACTGAGCTGCCGAATAGCTTCCAACTCTGCCCCCATGGCAAGTCCATCTGGAGAACAAAGAAAAAGCCAGGACAATCCAGCATTTAGATGCTATGGGGTGTACCAACAAAAGCGGAAGCTTAGGTAGAATTGGAATTGCCTAGCTGAAAACAGTAGCAGTGCTTCTGTCTAGGAACTTACCATGGAGAGGTCCAACAAGAAAGTCTGTGAAGAAACTATATACATTAACATGAGATAGATTATAATCTTTAAATAAGCCTTTGTTGAGAAGGGGGCATTGTGCATAGACTTAGATTATTCTCTTTCTTCTCTATGCTTCAACTTCAGAGATATCAGGAAGTATGTTCGTAAGTGGAAAAAAAGGAGATATTAATTTAAATTCAAGCTAGGAGTTTTGATTATCGGTTCTGAAAAAATTTGCTTTCTAAATTGGGAGTATATTTGCAATTTAAATTGACTGTAGGCCTCTGAATTGCTTATGAATGACCAGAAAAGATATGAGCATATGAGAGATTTTATTCACTGTCAGGGTAAGAACTACCAACTATGTCCCATGAGTCTTGTTTAGTTCAAAATATCGACTGCCTTAGGTATGTCCTGCAGATGAGAGGTTGACAGCCGTCCTGAAAATAAAGAGAAAACGTAAGGTGTAAATGTGTGTGTTAGGCAGAGTCTAGACTGACACAGACCAAACACTACAGAATATGAAGCCAAGAGGTAGTTGACCAGGATCCCACAGAACAGCCTATGACCTCATGTTTCCCCTAGACCTCACCTCAAACAGGACTACTAAAGAGAAGGTAAAAAATAAAAATGGGGGCCACTGGGTGGATCGGTCAGTTAAGCATCTGACTTTGGCTCAGGTTATGATCTTGTGGTTTGTGGGTTCAAACCTGATGTAGGGGTCCATGCTGACGGTCTGGAGCCTGCTTGGGAGTCTCCCTCTCTCCTCTCTCTTTGTCCCTATCCCTTTTGTGCTCTCTCTCTCTCTCAATAAATAAATAAGAACTTTAAAAAAATTCTTAAAAAAATGTTATCATAGAGAAAGCTAAAATTAGATTTTGCCAAAAAGCCTTGATTCTTGGTTATATTTTATGGAAAGAATGATGCATAGGTCTCATTTTTCTTGTAAGCACTCTTTTTTTTTTTTTACCCTTATTGACCAATAGATGTGCAAAGAAACAATATTTGACACATAGTATATGAGATTTCTAGACCTTTCCTTATGACTTCTGCCATTCACTATGCACACTATTATCAATCCGTGACTTACCATTTTTTAATACAAAGCTTTTAATTTGTTTTTATTTTTTATTTAATTTGTATTTATTGAATTTGTTTTATTTATTTAATTTATTTTTTAATGTTTTTATTTATACTTTTAAAGCACTCTGGATCCAAAGCACTTTGAAAAAAAGGGGCTGCTTAGTAATAGTAACTTCAATAAGAAATGATACATATAGATTTTTCCTCAGTGTTTGCTTCAATTCTCTCATATATTTTGCTTTGTAGTATTTAAAAGTTTTCCAATAAACTTATATCTCTTTCAAGATGGACTTTAAGATTTAAAAATAAAACATTGTTTAATATTTTTTATTTAGTCTCATAGATTTCTCAAATCTTACTTTCAAAGAATTTGTTGTATAAATAACCAAATAATGGCTAATCAGTGGAGAGAAACATGGTTTAATCCTACACAAAGACTGCTCTAAAATTTCTGAGGGCCAGCTTTGTAATCCTGAACACAAACTGATAACAATGTCACAAGTCATTACCCAAGAAGACAAATTATTTGAATAAGACCCTTATTCCCTCAAGAACTACAGCTCATGTTTTTGAGTTAACCAACTTTAGTACAGGAAACTATTCATGGAGATAAAGTTGATTTTGTATGTGTGCTTAAAAGGTGAATATGATTAATATCCCTGACTATACTTTGGTCATGTAGTTAAATTAGAACATGTTTCTAGCAATTAATTCATAGTGTCATAAAAATAACTTTTACATCACCAATTTATGCCCTAAAGAGCAATAAAACACGTGCAAATTCTTCTGAAGACTATTAATAATAAAAAGGCAAAAAAGGTAAATATTTAATTACATCTGTTACCATGGACTAAGACTTTTGTGTATTAATTCCATCTTCTCTATTACCACTCACTTCACATTCTAAACTCCTACACAAATGCATGTCTGTGTTTTCTTTTGCTAGGGTTAGAGATATAATACAAAATTATTGCATCATTGTACATATGCAATAAAAAGTGACTTTGAATAAAAATGTATGGTAACATTTTATAGAACATAAAGGAGAAGAAGCAATATCTGATACACTCATATGTTTTCATATTTGACAGTGAGGTAAAAATTTTATTAAAATATTATTTTCCAGAACTGATTGCCAAAAATTGTTAAAGATTTGTTTGTTTTTGTTTTTTTTTTTTTACTTTTCTACTCAATTACCTTTGTTATACCCAAAGCAATCATTTAATTTCTAATACTAATTAGTGTATTTGTGAGTTCAATTAAGGAATACTTTTCTCTTTTACTTCTTTACGTTTACATTTTTTACTCTTTTACATTTAGTTTTTGTCAGAAAATCCAGGATATAAGGGTAAATAACTCATAGCTACAACATTTCGTGATCTTTAATTCAAGTATAGGGGATAAAAACTATAATATAAAGAAAGTATGCCAATTTCCACGAAAATTATATCATATTTTATAGGATTTCCGGTAGTAATAAATTTTTCCAAGTGGGCTTTTCAGTGAATGTATGAATTTAAAGATGCCCTTTGAGTAAGACCTACAACAGTGGAATAGATTTTACTAATTGGATGTTGGGCATTCCCCATAGAACAGAATATCAAAAGATCCAGCTTGTTTGACCTGTATAATACATTTCAGAAAGTAGGATGGGGGCACCTGGGTGGCTTGGTTGGTTGGCCATCCAACCTGGCTCAGGTCATGATCTCACGGTCTGTGAGTTTGAGCCCCACATCGGGCCTTGTGCTGATAGCTCAGAGCTTGGAGCCTGCTTCAGATTCTGTGTCTCCCTTTCTCTCTCTGCCCCTCCCCAACTCATGCTCTGTTTCTCTCTCTCTTTCAAAAATAAATAAACATTTTAAAAAATGTTTTTAAAAAGTAGGAATGTAAGACTCACAAGACAGTTGGACCAGATTTGTGGAGGTGTTTGAATTCAGCAGGAATGGGATTTATATGTATTTATATTGTATATGTTATAACTAATTACATATCATATGTATTTTCATCTAAGTAGGAATATACAAAATAGATTTGTATGTACTGGATTGTTTGAAATGTGAATGAAGACAACCAAATTTTTTTTTTTTTTTGCTATAATCAAATATGGTCTTTGTAAGTATGCATGTCTATGTTGTTTGTGGGTCTTACATGTGTATGTTTGTGATTATCTGGGATGCATGCTGAAGATAAGTTATAGAGAAGGCTCCTTTAAAGTCTGCTGGGAATTGGGGTGCCTGGGTGGCTCAGTCGGTTAATCATCTGACTCTTGATTTTGGCTCAGGTCATGATCTCATGGTTTGTGAGGTTGAGCCCAGCACAAGGCTCTGTGCTGACAGTGCGGAGAGTGCTCGGGATTCTCTCTTCCTCCCTCTCTCTCTCTCTCTCTCTCTCTCTCTCTCTCTCTCTCTCTCTCTGCCCCTCTCCCACTCATGCCTGCTTTCTAAATAAATAAATAAATAAATAAATAAATAAACAAATAAACAAATAAACTTAAAAAAAAGCTAAATAAGCTGAAATATCAAAAACTCTAAAAAAGTTAAAAAATAAAGTCTGCTGAGAATAGACAATTGATCAGAGTGATAGGATTTAATGAAAGTTTTGAGAAATATGAGTATGAAGATATACAAAGATATATAAAACTAAATATTGCTTTTTTGGTCACTCTTCATATAATGTTATGTTTTTATAAACTGGTGGTTTCTTATAAGTTCATAATATTTAAAATGAATGTCAGCATACTATTTTCTCTCTGCCTTTTTTTGTGTAAGATTTCATGAGTTCCACCAAGCTTTCTCTGCTGATTGGGATGTGACCGAGAATAGATAGAAAGGAAGAAGTTCTGCATTCTACTGCCAGTCCTATCAACCTGAGAAAAACCTGTCTTTATATATTTATATAATGAGATCCTTTAAGTTTTTGAACACAAGGGTGTGTGACTTAAAAATAAATAAGCCAATCAAAGCTTTGAAAACTACTGCTGACAGTCTCTCTATAGTAAAAAGTTGAAGCCCTCAAAACTATGAAGTAATAATTACCTAACGGTATTAGGTAAATATCATCCATATTGAAGAGAAATGTTCAGGAAAGCCCAATAATTTGGACCAAAAGAGCAGCAGATAACTGAAAGTTCCTGTTATTGTAAAGATATGCTTGGCAGAATGAAGTCAGACCATTCTTTCATCCTAACCCAAAAGTACCAGGATGACCTTCTGCAAAAGGTTAGTGCAAGGCTGAGGACTGTTCACATGCTCGCTGCCCACCAAGATAATTGATAGAACAGCCAACGCAGGTTTCTATCGTTGTGTGACTCATGTGGCCTACTCCCAATGAAGCTATTATATTGCTCCCAGAGTAGGTCATACAATGAAGCTGTTTTGTGTGCACATCACTTCAAAAAGACACTTGCTCATAATTACTCTAGGGCACATAGGTTATGTCATATTACACAGCTGAATGCAAGTAGTTTCGTAAAGTGATTTCTAAACCTGCTTCTACTGAGGCCTAATTAAACATCAGTGACTTTACTAAGGACATGCCATAATAAAAACATAGACCCGTGCTATCCATGAAGGTACTAAACTGGCCACTCCAGCCACTCATGCAAACTAAAAAGCTAGGGTTTTCTTATTAATCACCCTTAGGTATCTATTCTTTTCAAGACATGTAAGGAGTTTTTCCTTTATATAATCTCCTTAGTCATATTTTGTTTGGCATTAAAATTTTCCCTACAAGTCTACCCAACTATAATTATTTTTTCGTTTACAACCTACCAGTGATGATTTCCGAATAGTTTATCTTTTCTGTATCACTGTTTTGGAATATTTAAGTTAAGAATGCTAATTTCAGGGAAACTACAAGCATAAGCAAAATGAGAGAGGACACATTACCTTGGATAATCTCAAAGGACAAAGGATGTCAGTGCTGTTTAATTAACAATGACTAAAAATTATACATGTGTGATTTAAAATTGTGTTGACTATGAGACATCAAATTGGTCTTTTTGAACTAAGCAGTGTTTAGGTCACAGAGATAAACACATGTAAACATTAGGGATTGGTGCTTTGATTTTTTTTTAAGTTTATTTTCACTTATACACAATGCACACATATACACCAGTTTGTTTTATTTCAAGTTTTTATTTTTTTGTTTGTTTTTCCATCCTTGATTTTATTTTATTTATTTTTTCTTATTTTTTCAATATATGAAGTTTACTGTCAAATTGGTTTCCATACAACACCCAGTGCTCATCCCAAAAGGTGGTTGGCGCATTTAGTACATTTGCATTCATAGAAAGATATGGGTTCAGAGTCATTGTGATGTCCGTAGGTTTCATGCTTGTAGTGATGTCTCTGGTAATTTGTCTCACAGGATCCCCCTTAGGATGTCTTGTAGGGCTGGTTTAGTGGTGACGAATTCCTTCAGTTTTTGTTTGTTTGGGAAGACCTTTATCTCTCCTTCTATTCTAAATGTCAGACTTGCTGGATAAAGGATTCTCGGCTGCATATTTTTCTGTTCATCACATTGAAGATCTCCTGCCAATCCTTTCTGGCCTGCCAAGTTTCAGTAGAGAGATCAGTCACGAGTCTTATAGGTCTCCCTTTATATGTTAGAGCACGTTTATCTCTAGCTGCTTTGAGAATTTTCTCTTTATCCTTGTATTTTGCCAGTTTCACTATGATATGTCGTGCAGAAGATCGATTCAAGTTACGTCTGAAGGGAGTTCTCTGTGCCTCTTGGATTTCAACGCCTTTTTCCTTCCCCAGATCCGGGAAGTTCTCAGCTATTATTTCTTCAAGTATCCCTTCAGCACCTTTCCCTCTCTTCCTCCTCTGGAATACCAATTATGCGTAGATTATTTCTCTTTAGTGCATCACTTAATTCTCTAATTTTTGCCTCATACTCCTGATTTTTTTATCTTTTTCTCAGCTTCTTCTTTTTCCATAATTTTATCTTCTAGTTCACCTATTCTCTCCTCTGCCTCTACAATCCGAGCCCTAGTTGTCTCCATTTTATTTTGCAGCTCGTTGATAGCATTTTTTAGCTCCTCCTGGCTGTTCTTAGTCCCTTGATCTCTGTAGCAAGAGATTCTCTGCTGTCCTTTATACTGTTTTCAAGCCCAGAGATTAATTTATGACTATTATTCTAAATTCACTTTCTGTTATATTGTTTAAATCATTTTTGATCAGTTCCTTAGCTGTTGCTATTTCCTGGACATTTTTCTGAAGGGAATTCTTCTGTTTTGTCATTTTGGATAGTCTCTGGAGTGGTGCGGACCTGCAGGGCACTTCCCCTGTGCTGTCTTGAATAACTTGCGTTGATGGGCGGGGCCACAGTCAGACCTGATGTCTGCCCCCAGTCCACTGCTGGGGCCACAGTCAGACTGGTGTGTGCCTTCTCTTCCCCTCTCCTAGGGGCGGGATTCACTGTGGGGTGGCCGTGGCCCGTTTGGGCTACTTGCACACTGCCAGGGTTGTGGTGCTGGGGATCTGGCATATTAGCTGGGGTGGATCGGCAGGGTGCACAGGGGCGGGAGGGGCAGACTCAGCTCCCTTTTCCTTCGGAGATCTGCTTTGGGAGGGGCCCTGCGGCACTGGGAGGAGTCAGACCCGCCAGAGGGATGGATCCTCAGAAGCACAGTGTTGGGTGTTTGCTGGGTGCAAGCAAGTTCCCTGGCAGGAACTGGTTCCCTTTGGGATTTTGGCTGGGGGATGGGCGAGGGAGATGGTGCTGGTGAGCGCCTTTGTTCCCCGCCAATCTGAGCTCTGTCCTCTGGGGCTCAGCTCAACAACTCTCCCTCCCAGTGTCCTCCAGCCCTCCAGTTCTCCGAGCAGGGCTGTTAGCTTATAACCTTCCAGATGTCAAGTCCCACTTGCTGTCAGAACACACTCCGTCCAGCCCTTCCGCTTTTGCCAGCCAGACTCGGGGGCTCTGCTTGGCCAGCGGACCGCCCCTCTGCCCCAGCTCCCTCCCGCCAGTCAGTGTAGCGTGCACCGCCTCACCGCCCTTCCTACCCTCTTCCGTGGGCCTCTCATCTGCGCTTGGCTCCGGAGACTCCATTCTGCTAGTCGTCTGGTGGTTTTCTGGGTTATTTAGGCAGGTGTAGGTGGAATCTAAGTGATCAGCAGGACGCGCGGTGAGCCCAGTGTCCTCCTACACCGCCATCTTCCTGATTCCCCTATTTCAAGTTTTTAAATTAAATATATCAGTTGCTATAATTCTTCAATTCCTCATAATATTTAACGCTAAGTTTTTTTGTTATACTATTTTCAAGTTGGAAAGCACCTCTTCTTTTAAAATATACACCACTTAATGTACTCTTATGAACATCTGTAGTATCATCTACTTGAAAGGTAAGTTTATATCAGAAATAATATTCTTTGCTTTTCATCCATTCAAAAAAGAATACAACTAATTTGAAAAAAAATCAAAACTGTTGTTTTTTGATAATAAAAATCTACCAATTAACAGTAATTATCGTGTATATATATCATGCTGATAGATATATACACAAAAATGTATACTGTATATCAACTGTATGTGTGCACTGATCATAAAATTTTAAATTAAATTTCATAATTATTTAGCATTTATTCACTAAATGCTTCATTTTTATCTCATGAGTTTGCTATTAGTTTTCAAATGCTTTCTGAATATGGAGGTGAAATGAAGTTTAGATATAGTGAAGTAACTTTTATTTTCTTCTAAGATTTTATTTAAATTCAAGTTAGTTAACACATAGTATAGTATTGGTTTCAGGAGTAAAATTTAGCGATTCTTTGCTTACATTTAACACCCAGTGCTCATCACAACAATGCCCTCCTTAATGCCCATCCCTCATCTAGCCCATTCCCCCAGACACCTTTCCTCCAGAAACCCATACTTTGTTCTCTATAGTTAAGAGTCTTTTATGGTTTGTCTCCCTCTGTTTTTATGTTATTTTATTTTTCCTTTCCTTCCGCTATGTTCATCTGTTTTGTTTCTTAAATTTCACATATAAGTGAAATCAAATGGTATTTGTCTTTCTCTGACTGATTTGTTTCGCTTAACATAATATACTCTAGTTCCATATACATCATTGCAAATGGCAAGATTTCATTCTTTTTGATGGCCTGATGATATTCCATTGCATATAAAATCACATTTTCTTTATCCTTTTATCAACCGTTGGACATTTGGGCTCTTTCCATAATTTGGCTATTATTGATAGTGTTAATATAAACATTGGACTGCATGTGTCTTTTCAAGTCAGTGTTTTTCTTTCCTTTGGATAGATACCTAGAGGTGTAATTGCTGGGTAATAACACAGTTCTATTTAAAACTTTTTGAGGAACCACTATTCTGTTTTCCCAAGTGGATGCACCAGTTGAATTCCCACCAACAGTGTAAGATAAGAGTGTTCCCCTTTCTCCACAAACTCACCAGCATCTGTTGTTTTCTGAGTTGTTGATTTTTGCCATTCTGACAGTTGTGATATGCTGTCTCATTGTGGTTTTGATTGTATTTTCCTGATGATGACTGATGTTGAACATTATTTCATATGTCTGTTAGTCATTTGTATGTCTTTGGACAAATGTCTGTTCATGTCATCTGCCCATTTCTTACCTGGATTACTTATTTTTTGGGTGTTGAGTCTGATAAGCTCGGACTTTAGATACTAGCTCTTTATCTGATATGTTATTTGCAAATGACATATCTTCTCCAATCTTCTCCAATGACAGAATATTCTCCAATTCTGTAGGCTGCCTTTTAGTATTATTGATTGGTTTCTTCACTGTGCAGAAGCTTTTTACCTTAATGAAGTCCCAATAGTTCATTTGTGATTTTGTTTTCCACACCTCCATAAATGTGTATAGTAAGAAGTTGCTATGGCTAAGGTCAAAGATGTTATTGCCTCTGTTCTGTAAGAATTTGATGGTTTCATGTCTCACATTTAGGTCTTTCATCATTTTGAATTTATTTTTTGTGCATGGCGTAAGAAAGTGGTTCAGGGTCATTCTTCTGCATGTCGCTGTTCAATTTTCCCAGCACCATTTGTTGAAGACAGTGTCTTGTTTCCATTGGATATTCTTTCCTGCTTGTTGGAATATTAGTTGACCACATAGTTGTGGGTTTATTTCTGGATTCTCTGTCCTGTTCCACTGATCTATGTGTCTGTTTTTGTGCCAGTACCATGCTGTCTTGATGATTATAGCTTTGTAATATAGCTTCAGGTGCAGAATTTTGATGCTTCTTGCTTTGCTTTGGTTTTCAATATCACTTTGAATATTTGGGAGTCTTTTCTGGTTCCACACAAATTTTAGAAGTATGTCTTCTACCTCTGTGAAAAATGCTAGGGATTGCCTTGAATGTATAGATTTCTTTGGATAGTACAGACATTTTAACAATATATGTTCTTCCAGTCCATGAGCATGGGACATTTTTCCATTTCCTTATGTCTTCTTCAATTTCTTTCATAAGTGTTCTATCGTTTCCAGAATACAGATCTTTCACCACTTTGGTTAGGTTTATTTCTAAGAATCTTATGGGTTTTGGTGCAATTATAAGTGGGGTCAATTTCTTGATTTCTCTTCCTGCTACTTCATTATTGGTGTATAGAAATGCAACATGTTTCTGTACATTGATTTTACATCTTATGACTTTGCTGAATTCACATATCAGTTCTAGCAATTTTTTGGTGGAATCTTTCATGTTTTCTACATAGAATATACAGTGTTATCTGAAAATAGAAAAACTTTGACTTGTTTCTTTTATTTCTTTCTGTTATAAGATTTGAGGCTGGGACTTGCAATATTATGTTGAACAACAGTGATGAGAATGGACATCTCTGTCGTGTTCCTGACGTTAGGTGAAAAGCTCTCAGGTTTTTCCATTGAAGATGATATTAGCAGTGGGTCTTTCATATATGGCTTTTATGATTGAGGAATGTTCCTTCTATCCTTATGTTCTTGAGGATGCTTTTTCTGCATCAATTTCGAGGATCATATGGTTCTTATCTTTTCTCTTATTAATGGGGTATATCACATTTACTGATTTGCAGATATTGATCCACCCCTGCAGCCCAGAATAAATCCCACTTGATTGTGGTGAATAATACTTTTAAAGTACTATTTGGTTCGATTTGATAATGTCTTGTTGAGAATTTTTGCATCCATGCTCATCAGGGATATTGGTCTGTAATTCTTTTTAGTGACGTCTTTGTCCAGTTTGGGAATCAAGGTAATTCTGGCCTCAGAAATAATTTGGAAGTTTTCCTTCCATTTCTATTTTTTTTAACAGTTTCAGAAGAATAGGTATTAATTCTTCTTTAAATGTTTGGTATAATTCCCCTGGGAAGCCATGTGGCCTTGGACTCTTTGTTGGGAGACTTTTGATTACTGATTCAATTTCTCTGCTGGTTAACAGTCTGTTCAAATTTTCTATTTCTTCCTGTTTCAGTTTTGGTAGTTTATATGTTTCTAGGAATTTACTCCTTTCTCCCAGATTGCCCAGTTCATTGGCATATAATTGCTCATAATATTCTCTTATAATTGTTTGTGTTTCTGCAATGTTGGTTGTGATCTCCCTTCTTTCATTTTTTTTTTTTATATACTTGGGTCCTTTTCTTTTTGATAAGTCTGGCTAGGAGGTTATCAGTTTTGTTAATTCATTCAAGGAACAAGCTCCTAGTTTTGTGGATTTGTTCTATTAGGTTTGCTTGTTTGTTTGTTTATTGAAGTGTTCCATATCATTTATTTCTTCTCTAATCTTTATTTTTTCCATTCTTCTGCTGGCTTTGGGCTTTATTTGCTGTTATTTCTCCAGCTCCTTTAATGTGTACAGTTAGTTTGTGTATTTGAGATATTTCTGGCTTTCTGAGAAGGCCTGTATTGCTATTTATGTCCCCCTTATGACTGCCTTTTCTGAATCCTAAAGATTTTGGACTGTTGTCTTTTGATATTTATTTGCTTCCATGTATTTTCTGATTTCTTTCTTAGTTTACTGGTTTACCAATTCATTCCTTAGTAGGATGTTCTTTTTTTAATGTTTATTTATTTTTGGAGAGGAAGAGAGAGAGTGAGACACAGAATACAGAAGCCAGCTCCAGGCACTGAGCTGCCAATGAACTGCAGTCTCAGAGATCATGACCTGAGCTGAAGTCAGATGCTTAATGGACTGAGCCACCTAGGTGCCCCTCCTTAGTAGGGTGTTCTTTAACCTCCATGTGTTTGTGGCCTTCACAAGTTTTTTCTTGTCGCTGACTTCTAGTTTTATAGTGTTGCAGTCTGAAAAGATACATGGTATGATCTCAGTCTTTTTGTACTGGTTGAGGCCTGATTTGTGTCCCAGTATGTGATCTATTTTGGAGAATGTTCCATGTGCACACAAAGAGAATGTGTATTTTGCTTCTTTACGATCAAATGCTCTAAATATATCTGTTAAGGACATCTGTTCCAGTGTGTCATTCAAAGTCATTGCTTCCTTATCGATCTTCTGCTTAGATGATTTGTCTGTTAAAGTGCCTTACTATTATTGTATTATTTCAATGAGTTTCTTTAAATTTGTTATTAATTGACTTATATATTTGGCTGGACTACTTCCAGGTTGGGGGCATAAATATTTATAATTGCCAGATCTTGTTATATAGACCCCTCAATTATGATACAGTGCACTTCTGTTACACAGTGTTTGGTTTAAAATCGAGTTTGTCTGGTACAAATGTGGCTCCTCCAGCTTTCTTTTCATATTCTTAGCATGATAAATGACTCTCCATCCCCTCATTTTCAATCTGGAAGTTTCTTTGGATATAAAATGGTCTCTTATAAGAAGCATATCAATGGGTATTTTTTTTTTATCCATTCTGATACCCTATGTCTTTTGATTGGCACATTTAGTCCATTTATTCATTTATCTTTAGAGTAGTTATTGATAGATATGAATTTAGTACCATTGTATTACCTGTAAAGTCACTGTTCCTGTAGATTGTGTCTGATCCTTTCTAGTCTTTGTCACTTTTGGCCTCACTTTCGCACTAAAAGTGTCCCTTTTAATAATTCTTGCAGAGCTGGTTTAGTGTTCGTGAACTCCTTTAGTTTTTGTTTGTTTTGTAAACTCTTTATCTCTCCTTCTATTCTATATCACAGTCTTGCCGGATAAAATATTCTTGGCTGCATATTTTTCCCATTTAGCACATTGAATATATCATGCCACTCCCTTCAGGTCTGCCAAGTTTCTGTGGCTAGGTCTGCTGCAAACCTGATCTGTCTTGCCTTGTGGGTTAAGGGCCTTTTGTTCATAGGTGCTTTCAGAATTCTCTCTTTGTCTTTGTATTTTGCAAGTTCACTATGATATGTCTTTGTTTTAAGATTTATTTATTTATTTATTTATTTATTTATTGTATTTATTTTAGGGGAGTTCTCTGTGCCTCTTGGACTTGACTGCCTGTTTACTTCCCCAGATTAGAGAAGTTCTCAACTATAATTAAGTTTAAATAAACTTTCTACTCCCTTTTCCTGTTATTCTCCCTCTGGGACTCTTATGGTAAGGACATTATTGCTCTTCATGGAAACACAGAGTTCCCTAAGTCTCTATTAATGATCCAATAGTTTTCTTTCCCTCTTCTTTTCAGCTTCATTATTGTCTATAATTTTATCTTCTTATATCACTTATTCTTTCTTCTGCTTTTCCATCCTCATTGTAATTACATCAGTCAGTTTTATTTCTCAGGGATAGCATTTTTTTATTTCAGCCTGACTAGTTTTTCAGTCTTTTATCTCCTCAACAAGTGTTTCTCTCTTGTCCTTTATGCTTCTTTCAAGCCCAGCTACTATTCTTATGACTGCTGTTCTAAAACTTGTTCAGATACATGGTTTATATCTCTTTTGAGAAAATCCCTGGCTGTGGTTTCTACTTGATCTCTCTTTTGGGGAGAATTCATCCATCTTGTCATTTTATCTAGGTTTCTGTCTTTTGTCTGTAATTGAAGTTTCTTATGTTTCCTGTTCCTGAGAGTAATGTTATGTTAAGAAGGGGCCATACACTGTTCAGGTCCTGGCACTTCAGGACCTGTTTCTGGTGTATGCTGTGTGCACTCTGCTATTGTGATTTGGCTGTTCTTTCCTCTATGTCAGTCCTCTGCAGAGTTCCTCCTTGCTTGTAGTGGGCAGTGTTTGCACCTTTAACTAGGTGTGCTTTGACTTGTTTGTTAAAATAAGCCTCATTAAAAAACAAAAACAAAACAAAACCTGTTCTAAAAAAAAGAGAAAAGGAAAAGGAACAAAAGAAGGCCAGCAAACAAAAAAACTATAAGCCTTATTCCAAAGAAAAAGGAAGGAAGGAAGGAAGGAAGGAAGGAAGGAAGGAAGGAAAAGAAAGAAAGAAAGAAAGCCCGATCCCAAAAAAACAGAGAAAGGAAATGAAAAAAACAGAAACAAAAACAAATGAACACAAAACAAAAAACTGTAAGCCTGGTTTAAAAAAATAATAATAAAAAAAATAAAGAACTAAAGCCAACGCTTTGGAGCACTCTATGTTCAGTAGTCTTGGTGCACGTGGGGGTCCTATGTTGGTCTTCTGGGGGAAAGGCCCGCTATCCTGGCTGGTAGTCAGACCTTCCCTAGTAAAGATGCCCCTGCAGGGCACAGGGAGGCCTCCAGCCTCCATTGGGGCACTGTGTTGCTCACTGAAGTCCCACAGTGCTTGTGAACTGGGGGAAGATGGCACCACCCCTCTCATCCCCAGGGCAGGGATTTCTCACCAGCTGCCGTTCCAGAAAACCCTCACAGATGAGTGAGCAATCTCCTTTTCTGAGTTCTCAGTTTCTGTCAGGTCCCCACTCTCAACTCCTGTGTCTGGGCTTTTAACGTGGTGCCACAGTGTTTTCTCTCTGGCGTGCTGTGGGAATTCAGGACTCTAACTCTTAAGGGAACTGGCAAGGTACGGACCCACTACCCTCCTCTGGGGAAGAGACTTGCAGCACTGTGCTGGCACTGTTCTGTCCCAGAAAAGCAATCACATGGCTGCACAGGTGCCTGGAATTTATGGTGAAGCACAGCGAGAAACTGTGATCAGGTTATCCACCCTCTGGGCACACCTCGGTCCCCTATCTTTGAAGTGCTATTCAAAGACTCAGCCAGGTCTTTTGTCTTTGGAGAATCAATATACCCTCTTCCAAATGCACTCTAGGAAAAGGAATATTGTCTCCCAGTGCCACCCAGTGGATCCCCACACTACACTGTCTGCTGTCCACTCCCGGGCCTCAGCCCTCCTTCTCCCCAGGAGCACCACTGTCTGCCTGGATCAACTTCAGTGAATGGCACCAACTTTCAAAACCTCAATATTTGAGCTTAACTGTTTGCAAAAACTTGTGGTAGTCTGTTCCTCCCTATTCCCCAGTCAGTGATTTGCGGGGGGGGGGCGGTGATTTTCATGCACAAATCCAATGTGATGCTTTCTCCCCTTCTTTGCTTCTCTTCATGAAAAGGGCTCCCTACCCTCTGTGGCACTGAAGCTTTTATCTCCCCCAGTTCATGCCTCTGCACCTCATACCTGCCAAGTTCTCTCTCTCTCTCTCTCTCTCTCTCTCTCTCTCTCTCTCTCTCTCTCTCTCTCTCAAATTGTGCAGACCTTTCTCCCAATCCTCAGATGGATTTCCTAGGTGTTCAAAATGATTTGATGTTGATTTAGCTGTATTCAAGGGATGAGGCAAGCCCAGGTCCCCCTACTACTCCACCATCTAACTCTGAATTAACTTTTGACTTGTCAAATATACATATACTTTCATTTCTTTAATAGCATATTTTTCAAAGAAATAATAGTGGCAGTAAAGCATCTAGATGAAATTCAGAAATGAAAACTAGAGCACTATATGTAAAGATGGATAGATAAAAGGCTCATTTTCATAGACATCTAGGCTACATACATTCGTGTTTGTGCTATATGATGACTAAGTACTAAGTGTACTTATCAGGAGAATGAGAAACCCTGCAGAAGCATAACACATGCACAAATGTTTGCAAATACTACATCCTTAGAACTTTGGAATCATGTCTGACCCCTCCACCTGCAAATGGTTAAAACTTGAACAATTTAAGCAACATTTCTGATACCCAGAATTATATATGTTAGAATTTTTGGAAACATCACAGATAATTGATAAAAGTGCCCATTAGCTTTTCTTATAATAGAAGATAATTAGCAACAATTCTGGATGGTAATAGTTTGTAAGTATTTTACAAATACCTTTAGATTTATTTTGGATTCATTATGATACTCCTGTATCAGCCGACACTCCTCAGTCAGGCAACATATGCTAATAATTGTGATTTAATTCATAGAAGTACTTAAGCCAGCAATGAATTGGTTCATTTGTTTGAAATATGAAAGGAAATCAAAGTTGAGTTAAATTTTGTTTTCAATATATCCATTCAATGAGACAATGTATGTGCTTTATTCATACTTCTTTTAGTTCTGATGATAGATTGCTTGAATAATGCAGTAAAATACAGAAGCCACAAACAAAAAATATAATGGATTTTGTATAGACGGTGATTAGTTTCAATAATTAAAGATTATATCCAATTAAATGGTGGGGCAGCCAAGTCATAAATTTTATTATTGTTGTTAGTGTTGGTTGTTACTGTTTATTGTTAAGTAAGATTTAGTAAATAAGATCAACATACATTTGAATTTAGAAGTGATTTGCCAGAAATTATTTCTTCTGGGTGAACAGAAATGGATATTTATTGCAACTGCAGAAATGGTAAAAATCGGCTGCTTAAAGTCAGGCATATTTAAGGAACTCATTATTTCTACTCGAGTATTCATTAAGTATACTTGGAAATGAACATTTAATGATTTTGGTTAAACATCAGAGTAAAAAGGTGTACTCTCAAATTATAAAATCTGTATTTTCCTTTACTAGGAGTTTAAAATAAGGATAATAGAAAAGAAAAATTACTTGTTATAAAATTTAGCTATTGAGATTGGCAAGTAATAAAATACGCTGATTTAGAATTATTTGCTAGAACAATGGTATCTGTATATCTACAGTTGCAGTAATTTTAGAGCTTTTCTGACTGCTATTGAATGCTTTAAATGTGCTGTGACAAATTAAACAATCGTGTTTATGTGCAATTTACAAAGTTCTTTTAATTTACTTTGTAATAAATACATCTTGAAAATACAAACCTTTAGGGGCACCTGGGTGGCTCAGTTGGTTGAGTGTCTGACTTCAGCTCAGGTCATGATCTCACAGTTCATGAGTTTGAGCCCCACGTTGGGCTCTGTGCTGATAGCTCAGAGCCTGGAACCTGCTTCCAATTCTGTGTCTCCCTCTCTCTCTGCCCCTCCCTTGCTTGTGTTCTCACTCTCCGTCTCTTCTCTCTCAAAAATAAATAAACATTAAAAAAAAACATTTAAAGGCAATTTGTATGATATTCCAAGAATCAATCAAGTTTTTAATTCATATAAAACATTAGAGCAGTGTGAAATATATTATAAAAGATAACATTGAAAAGTAAAATGACTATAAAATCATTAATTATATATATTTTTTAAATCCTTGAAATCCCCCAAAAAGCGTTATGTATGTAAGTGAAAAGAAATTATATTTCAAAAAAATGCATGCTCTGGGGGTCCTGGAGCAGACCCTGTGTGGATGAGCCAGACGGCTGTTAACACATTTCAGCAGTTATTTGTTACTGACCACTTGCTATGTGTCAGTGACTGATCTGTGGGCTTCATGAGTTTTAACCCGTTTAATCCAGGCTACTCAGTAACCTGAGGAGACAGGAATTCTTATCATGCCCACTGTCACACAGATGCTATGAGAAAGATCTGGAATTCAAACCCAGGCAGCCCAATTGCCATTTGGCACCTTTAACCACCAGCCTCTTGCATCTTTTGTTTAAATGTTTATTTTGAGAGAGAGAGAGAGAGAGAGAGAGAGAGAGAGAGAGAGAGAGAGAAAGAGAGAAAGAGAGACAGAGTGTGAGTGGACAAGGGGCTATGCTATTATAATTAATGAAAAATGTGCTAAGTATACTTTTGTGAGCTTTGCTCAATCAATTTTGATAATATAATCCATGTAAGAAATAATATTTTATGAACTTATTTGCCTTTTAAATACACTTTTCTGAAATTTTTGCACTCATGTTTTGTGGTTCTCATCTGCACACTCATTTTTCCTATCATCTATCTTTTTGGTTTTAATTTATAATTATTCTTAATATCTATAATATATCTAAAGGAAAAAAGAGTAGTAGACAGGACCAAGTGTGAACAGCATGTTCACACAACATACAGATGCCAGCTCAATGATTATTTAAGCTTCACATTCCAAAATGATAATGTGTAGATTAATTTACTTCTAAGCAATTATATAAGATATCATATGTAAATGACCTATCAGAGTTGCTATCTAATAGTATTTATGTTATGCATGTTAGTTCTGTCCTTTTATTCGTGGGTAGAAATTATCTGAACATTTTGTGAAATGATTTAAGAGGTGTACTCTCCTCATTTGTTGCTACCTATCCCATGGGTATACAAAAAAGAACAATAAATGGCCACAGCATTTGGGGATCTCTGTCTCAGAAAATCAGTGAAACAATATTATAAGCAGTGGGTTCACAATTAAACAGACAGTATACATACTTCCATGGTAAAATTATTGTTTTAATTATCAAACCTCTTCATTTGATGGATCTAAATAATATTGTTTTGAGTTAAATTAAGCATACCCTTGGATTTATCTATACATCCCCGATGTCAACTCCAAAGTCAAGTAGATTACAGTTTCTTGTTCCTATTCATAAATTCATAGTTTTTTTTTTCTTTTTCTTTTTTTGATTTAGGCATTCCAAGAAACAGTTAGTCTTTCACATATATATCTTTAATATATCTGATGAACTCTAATACTGAAGTAAAAACTAAAATACATCAGAAAAACACTAAGTTTGAGGCTTGACAATGCATTTATTCTGACCATGTGTTAGTGTATGTAGATATGTGTGTTTTCTTTTTATATTTGAATGTTATCTTTGGTTTTCCCAAGTATACAAATGGTAATTTTGTGATCTTGTGCCCTTAATAAAAAGAAGCAAAGACAAATCTGCCACAATCATCATCCAATCCTACTGTGAGCAAATTAGTTTCTCATGATCACCCACGAGAGGCAAACATCTTCTTCCAGAACACTGGGGTTCCATTTCTGTTACTGCTTCTGGTACAGCAAATGACACTTTGGTGCCTGATAGAGTTTATTTGCCTCTTAGGTATACCACACTCACTGAAGCATTACACAATAATATTAACTTGGATTGTAAATTCAATGAACCAGTGCACATCATCCCCAGTTCTATGCTATGCATAGCACCTAATTCACTGTAGGAAACTGTTTTCAGTTTGAATATTAGCCAAGAAAAAAAAAATTATAAGAACAAAGGTAGAAAATTATGAACAATAACATTAAAAATTAAGGTATATGTTAATTTTTCTTATCAATTGCATATCTGCTACTCCTAAATTTTCACTTCTCTAGAACCTAGTTCTATTCAACTAGTTTATTATTTTTTTCTAAGCATGTGTTGCCTTCTCCACCTTTTTAAACTTGGTAGTTGTTTTTATCTTTTATACTGATGATCTCACAGTCTCTATAGCTGATTTTCCTTGCAAGCTTCCTCTACTTTTCATCTTAGTCACAAGACAGGAATGTAGCAAAAAGCCAAAATAAGAAAAAAAATTAATACCATAAAAAACTAGTTTTATCTCATAACCTTAACTTATATACCCCTTTTCTACTTCAACTAGAAAAGAAATTATAGTACTCAGATTTATTTATGCTCTCCAAACAAGACAATCTATTTGCAGAAAATTTATTTCACATTTTAACTCTTGTCCCTGTATCTGTATAAAATACATTAAAATAAAAGAAGAAACACAAAAAAAGAAATAAAAGATCAAAACAGCAATAAGTTCAGAATGTTTCTTTTTTTGAAAAACAATATACCTGTAAAATGGCTTCAGTAAAGCTAACACAATGTTTATAATAAAATTATGTGTGTATGTGTATGTGTTGAAGATAGTAGGTAAGATGATACAGTAGAGAACATCTAAAAAAAATCATTACAGTTCACTCTGGAAGAACAAGATGTTTACCAGCTTTTTACCTTCACCTACTCAGCTATCTTAGGACCAGCTTGAGGCTGAAGAAAAGGGAAGACCCCAGAGATCACGAAGGACCTCTCTGGTCTCTCAAAGACCATATGGGGTACCAGAAAAACTGGATACTGTGATTATTAGAGGATTTTGGAGATGGAGGTACTTTTCCAGAGACCTATATTGCCCAGTATCCACTAGATATGTGATGAAAGAAAAAAGAATGTCAAATGCACACGCCATCCAGGTAGATCCTGAAGGAAATTTAAATATAATGCAATTGCTCAGCCAGGACAGTCAAACAACAAGGTCATTTATGGCAAGTACACTGGCCTGGTTCCCAAGGAAGCCATGAATGCAGATGATCCAGACCTGCAAAGACCTGATGAAGAAGCCATTAAAGAGCTAACAGAAAAGACAAGGGTAGCCCTAGAAAAATCTGTATCATAGAAGGTTGCTGCAGCCATGCCAGTGTGAGCAGCTAATAAACTGGCTGCTGCTCCGTGTATTTGATATTCACCATCTCAACCAAGAGTGGCTTTCGATTCTGGAGCTAAACAGAGTTATTTGGATGGTGAGAATGCTGAAAGATCCAATGGAACCTCCAAGGTTCAAGATTAATAAGAACGCTCCCCAAGGACCACCTTCTCCTCCTGTGCCTGTTATGCATTCTCCTAGCCAAAAGATGACCATGAAGGAGCCATAAGAATGGAAGATTCCTCCTTATATTTCAAACCGGAAAAATGCAAAGGGTTGTACAATTCCATTAGACAAATGTTTGGCTGCGAGCAGAAGAGGGTTGCAGACATTTCGTCTCAATGAGAACATTGCCAAGCTGGCAGAAGCCCACTATGTTGCTGGCCAGAATGTTCATGAAGCTGTAAAAATGCATTCTCAAGTAGAGAGAAAGATGGCTCAAAAAGAAAAGAAGAAACATGGAGAGAATCTTAGAGAAACAGCCCAGAAAGCCAGTGAGAGAAGAGCTGGGATCAAAACCCATGTGAAAAAAGAGGATTGGGAGGCCCATGGGAGGGATGAAATCTGGCATGACAGGTAAAAAGACAGACCACATGACTGGAATCTTTCCAGGGAAGCTCCTAATAAACGGTCAAAACTACAGACAAATGAAAATCGAGGTATCAGTGACATCATCGCTCTTCATGTGCCCAATCCTCAGATGTCCAATGACGTTCAGTATGACCAAGAGCCCTTCAAGCAATCCAAGGGTATGGACAGTATTTTTACAGGTGTAAAAAATGAAATTTACAACGTTTGTGATCAAGTCTGCAGAGGTGTCAAAGATAATGGTGCAGAATATTTACAGGCCCAGTAAAATTCTGGACAAGGTCAGGTATGGTGATGACCTAGAAGCCAGAATAAAGACCAGCAGAGTTGTTCTCAATAAGGAGTTTTCTGGTTTGGGCCACAGACAAAGAGGCCGAGAAGGACCAGTTCAGTTTGAGGAAGGTCCTTGATTTGGACAAGTTTTTGGAAGAAGCCAAATAGCCAAGTGGCTATAAAATACTCAGATAGCAACCACCCCAAAGAACATGAGCATGAAAGCAAGTAGAGGAAGAAGGAGTAGTTACACCTCTCTCCATAGTGAATGAAATTTTGGGGGTACCTGGGTGGCTCCATTGGTTGAGTGTTCAACTTTTGATTTTGGCTCAGGTCATGATTGCAGGGTTGTAGGATAGAGCTCCACATCGAGCTCTGCCCTGAGCATGGAGCCTACTTAAGATTCTCTCTCCTTCTCTGTCTCTGTCTCTCTCTCCCTCCCCCTCCACTTCTCTCCCTGACTCACATGCTCTCTCTCTCTAAAATTAAAAAAAAAAAAAAGTTGGGGCATCTGGGTGGCTCCATCGGTTGAGCGTCTGACTTCAGCTCAGGTCATGATCTCACGGTTCATGAGTTCGAGCCCCGCATCGGGCTCTGTGCTGACAGCTCAGAGCCTGGAGCCTGCTTTGGATTCTGTGTCTCCCTTTCTCTCTGCTCCTTCCTTGCTTGTGCGCTCTCTCTCTCTCTCTCAAAAATAAATAAACACTAATTTTTTTTTTAAAGTTAATGAACTTTTATCCATAACCCTACTGATACAAGTCAGATGGGGAAACACTTTGTAAATGGCCAGAATAAAAACCAAATCTAGGTGTCAGACCTCAACACTACTTTTTATTACAGGAGTAAGCAGAAATGGAAAATTATCCGAATTATTTAATTTTTGTGTTCGTGCTTCTACATTTTAGCATTTGTAGAACACACTGCCCCACTCATGATATTAAGACCACTTCCTTTTGTGTGACATTAATACTTTGGGGTTGATACGTTGTGTAAGAATGACTGCTGATGAATTAAGTTGCCCCAACCACAGTGAGTAGAAGGATATCCATTCACATAGTGGACCAATCCTACTAAACCACATTTGTCCCTATTGTGGTGTGTTTTAATTTGGAATGGGGAAAGTCAGCTCTTTCTTGGCACAATGATTTGTTTTAAGTAAAAACATGTAGACAATAAAAATAAAAACAAAATATAATCACTACAGACTTGCTTAAGCTACACTTGGGGAAGCTTACTGTTAGAGAATATTATGTATCTTTTGGTCTAGCATAACTCACAATGCCTCAATCTTTTTAATGCCCCTCAAAAAATGATTGTGCAATATTGATAGCCCATTTCTTTATGAGATCATCCTGAATGTGGGCGAGTTAGATGGAACCATGCAGAGCTTAGCAAGACAATTTGGAAATGAACCTGAAAGTAATAAGTAGAAATATAAAAATCATTTCTTTAGAAGCTGAATGGAAGGGGATAAAAGGAGATTAAGTATTAGTACAGAAATGCAAAAGAAGAAACAAGAATGGGTATTTAGACACAATGGGAAGAGAAGAAGGAAAAGAACAGAGGAAAAGAGAAGGTAAAGGCAAGAATTTAGTATCCAGCTATCACTAATTCCCTTTGAAGGGCAATTCTCACATCTTTACACAGTTGGCTTCCGCATTTTAATCAATAATAGCTCATCCTGTGTTAGAAGGTCTTCCTTACATTTATTGAAATGTGCAAACTCTTCTGGAGGCTTGTTTTCCTATAACACCTTGCTACCTCATGTGGAGTCTTTAGACCATCAAGGGCAGCATCACCTGGGAGCTTGTAGGAAATACAGACACGCAAACCCTACCTGGGCTTATTGAATAACAATCTGCAATGTGACAAGACCCAAAGTAATTTGTAAGACACATAAATACTTAAGAAGCACCACATTTTATATAGTTTTACATGTTAAAAATAAGACCGCATTAAAATCTATGAAATTTCAAACCAGAATGATGAAGCATGGAAGCGATCTTTCAGTGTTTGGATGACTTTTATACTGGGAATTTAGGATTATAGCAGGACAGCAGAGAGGCTGGAGGACGAAGTGAGCACAGGGAATATAGGACAGACTTTTGGAGGCTGACTGAAATTTTTTGGCAAAGGCAGGAATAAGAGTATAACACATGGTTCCATCTGAAAAGCTTTGAAAAAAAACTTAACATTTTACCGGAGATGTAGAGAGTCACTCATTGCCCTGAATCTCTTGTGTGTCATGTAGGGGTATTTGGGCCATAGAAATATTTTGGATTATAGTAAGGTGTCTTTACTGAGCCCTAGTTGGAGTTTTACTTTAATAAATGGACCGATTAATCCCTTAGGCATTAGTTTGCAAAACTTGATATCTATGTCTTGTTTGTGGATTATGTGGGGTTTTGTAGGGTAATAGGGGAAGGAAGCAAACAACGAAGGAGCATGGTGCTTTCTGAAGCTTTGCTACCATCAAGGTGCTTTCAGAGCTTGCAAAGACTGAATAGCTGAGGTGATCTTTTCTTTTCTTTTCTTTTCTTTTCTTTTCTTTTCTTTTCTTTTCTCTTTTTTCTTTTTTCACTTTTATCTTCTCTTCTCTCTCCTCTCCTCTCTTTTCCTCTTTTCCTTTTTTTCTTCACAAAACCATTGTGAATTTCAGCACCATAGAATACTGGTTCTCAAAAATGTCACCAAAACAGCCTATTAGTAACAGGAGGCTAATTTTAATGCTTATATGATAAGGAGTAAATATATATTTATATTTTATTTTATTCTGACAGTATATACAAGGTTTCTGGATCAAAGGCAAAACTGATTATTTATTTATAGAATATCTTAGTACTGTTTGTCCATGCTCCATTTTCCTCCAGGAGGCAACATGGTGAGAGCCAAACAGACCTGCATGTGGAAGGGAGTAGAGAGGACCTATACTATAGGAGAAGAATCAAAAGTTTGAAATTAGAAGCTTAATATATAGGTGTTGGCATAGTAACCCCACTCCTCACTCCAGTCTGTGTAGAGATAGATGGGCCTTTTTTTAGTTTGGAATGTAAACAAATCCTTTCTTAGGGAGAGAAGGGGAAAATCACCTAGGTTTTCACATTTTAGAATGTAATCATTGGCTCTGGGTTTTATTACTATTTGAAATATAAACACATGGCTCCAAAACTATCACCTTAGAATATGAGAAGTAAATGATTTTAGGAAAAAAAGATAGATTCTTTATCATTATAGAGAGCTCTTTATCTCTGTCAGAAAGTCCTGTTTGTTCAGAAAAAGAAAAATATTCACATTCTAACATGAGAACACCACTTTGACAGTGTCTTAGTAACATCTCTGAGAGAGAATGACAAAGTTGGGATATTTGTTAAGATTTTGATGTCTTGTTTATAGAGGATACTTCAGAGGACGGGCTCAATTAGGATAAGAATCGTGATGGAATAATTTAGAATTGGTAAGAACAGCCAGGCAAAGATTTGTAGTAAGGGATTAAAAGAGTTGTAAGGTATAAACTATTATTTGATGCTTCCCATTGAAGAGTTGCTGTATCTTTCAAAAAGTTCCTGGAATGAAACTTTTTGGAATTTTACATTGCTGAACAAGAGTGTTTTAGCACAGTAAACTCGTATTAATGAAGATAATGGGATAGAAAATTCAAGTTAATGTACATTCATTTTGATTTTCCGTCCATTTCATGTATCTCTGGTGTCAGTTAACCAATTCTCTCTCAGGATCCACACCCCCTTCATACCACAGCTTGATCCATCTGTTGATGATGTCCCTTAATTGGATCTCTGCCTCTGGTAGAGCAGCAAATCCATGCGATGAGCAATACATCTAGAAAAGAGATTGGAACAGAAAAAAATAAGAACCTGAGTATTTGTGAGACATAAACTTCTTGGGAAGTTTAAAATATTTATGACCCTAAATATCATGGAGTGAGGAGCTTCAGGGGAGATGCCAAAGTCCTTCCTACACAAGGCAGCAGAAACTAAGACTCATTGTCACTTGAGCATCTATGTAAAATGAGTTTATGTTTACCTCTAGGTCTGTAAATCCTGGCAAGCTTGGGACTTATCACTCAGCTTCTGAAGAGGCAATGAATTTTAGACCATTCTTCCTTCTTAAGGAAGACCTGTCTTGCTATATACTTCCCTCTTATGTCTGCCTATGCTGCATCCCACAGGTTTGGGGCTGTCATGTTATCATGACATTTATCATTTATTTATTTTTGACAGACAGAGAGGGGCAGAGCATGAGTGGGGGAGAGGCAGAGAGAGAGGGAGACACATAATCCAAAGCAGGCTCCAGGCTCTGAACTGTAAACCCAGAGCCCGACAAGGGGCTCGAACCCACAAACCATGAGATCAT
The DNA here is from genome assembly GCF_024362965.1 of Panthera pardus. Classification (NCBI taxonomy): domain Eukaryota; kingdom Metazoa; phylum Chordata; class Mammalia; order Carnivora; family Felidae; genus Panthera; species Panthera pardus. Next base: position 90,599,283 of record NW_026526688.1, on the reverse strand, counting down.
GACCTGAGCCGAAGTTGGATGCTTAACCCACTGAGCCACCCAGGTGCCCTAAGATTATTTTTCTCTTATTTCATTGTTTCACAAAATATTGGTTAACAAAAATACATCAACAAACAATATGCTATGAAACTATGCAAAGAAAATCATAGGAAAATGTGTGCATGGGAAAGCTATAGAAGAAAACAAAGAAAAAGTATATTCACTTGTAAAGCATTTTTTAAGTATAAACAAAGAATCATGTGTATGTACATTATCACTTTAAAATCTAAAGCCTGATTAATTTGTTTTTTTGTAAAACCTACTTGCATTTGTAAATAAATCAGAATCATCAAGTTGTGAATCAGATTAGGAAACTGAAAACAAATCAGTTAAACGGATGTCTCAGTAAAATTGTAAGCTCTTAAGAAAGTAGCAAAGATTATTTGAGGATAGCTCAACTTCTGCATTAGTACAAGATAGTGAGTTTTGCAAATTGCTAATCCTGTAACATGCTCCATGAAAACGGAGTATGGGAAAAAGAAACTTTAGGAGGGCATTAGCTATGAAAAATCTTGCAATAAAGAAAACTCTAACCTTGTTTAACTCACTGTCTGCCAAACTTAATTAGCCATTACATCTTTTACTTCGTACATCTTTTTAATACAGAATAGCTAACACGAATGTTTTACACTCTGTCATGGATTTGAATAGCAGCAGTAGCTTGCTGTGCAAAATGTGCACCAGCAGCATCGGAACCAGCTAGGACATTGTGAGAAATACAAAGTTTATCACCTTGAAAAACTGAAGAAGAATTTGAATTTTATAAGTTCCCTAAGTGGTTCATAAGCATATTAAAGTGACAGAAGCAATAGTATGGAGCATTGCTTTCCAGCCATGACTGAACATGAGAATAATGTGGAAATCTTCTGATACTGGTGTCCTGGGGCCACACTAAAAATCTTCTGCTGTAAGGGTTTGGGAGAAATTCAAGAGTATTGTAAGAAACTCACTAGCTGATTCTAATTTTCAGGCAGATTTGAGAACTGTGGGGAAAGAATAACACCATTTAAGGAACATCATTAAGGAGTCTTTCTGCCTCAATTAATAGCAAAGTCATAATATCACTTCTCGGCCGTTTGGCTAAGATCAAGTATAGTATCTGTTCCTATCAGTTTAACAGCAAAGTCATATTTATAATAGTTTAAGCCAAAACATTGGAGGTTTTCTTGACTTTTCATATGCTACCTTTAGTCTGTCAAAAATCTATAGGCAGGGACTTCCATTTTCAGCCAAGGTGGATTATCAGGAATCAGTAGATAAGGTTTACTCTCATGCACATGACTTATGAAAACTAAACAACTACACACACACACACACACACACACACACAAAACACAAAACGCTGCATATGCAGTTTTCTTTTTTCTTTGAAGAAAATTGCATTTCGTTTTATTTTATTTTTTTAATATGAAATTTATTGTCAAATTGGTTTCGCTACAACACCCAGACAGTTTTCAAGACACTAGACATCAAGAAAGTAAGGACAGTAATCCCTGAGAAATGGAAGACAAATGAGGGGAAATCTATAATTGTTTTGACTTCACTTGTGGGAGTTTCGAGGCCCAAGCTCATGGAATCAAACCTTCTTTTTTAAAGTTATTGAGTTAAAATTGACATATATTAATTTCACGTGTATAACAAATAATTTCATATGTACAGGTATTGCCAAATAAGTCTAGTTAATATCCATCATCGCACCTAATGGCAATTTTTTTCTTGTGACGACAGAACTTCTAAATTCTACTGTCTTAGCAAATATGCAATACAGTAGTATTAACTATAGTCCTCATGCTGTATGTACATCCCATGACTTATTTGTTTCATAACTAGAAGCCAGTAACTCTTGACTGCTATTTCACCCACTCCTGCTCCCTGGCTCTGGCAACCACCAACCTGTTTTCTTTATCTATGAGTTTGGCTTTGTTTGTTTTTGGATTCCACATATAAGTGAGATCATACAGAACTTTCCTTTCTCTGACTCATTCAAAATCTGGTACTGAATTTTCTAAAATTCAGTCTCTATCTTCTCAATTCCCTTTTACTCATCAACATTTTGCAAAGCAGATTCTGGTTCTATTATTTCAATAAATCACAACTCACTTTGATGTGACTAAATCCATTGGGACTTTTTCCTTCTTGTACTTGGCTCTGGAAACATTGCACACTTTTGAATGTATCTCTTTCTCTTTCTCTAAACGGTCTTCCTTTGGCTTTATTCACATCAAACACTCCTACTTTGTCTTCATCCTTATGAATTCCTCTCTTTGAAAGCTTGTTTTCTTCTTTAGTGTAGTTAAAATCTGTATTCTGCCATCATTCAAATTAATTAGTGGTCCTAGCTTTTATCAGTTACTTTAGTTCCACCCATACAGAGATGAATGTCTGATACATGTCTCCAGCCTCGTACTCTTTTTTTCTTATTCTCTATTTCCTTTTGATATTTTAAACTTAACCAAAAAATGCTTATAATTGATAATAAGACTATCATTTCCAAACTGGTCTTATGACATTTCCATACTTGTCATGAATGTGAACCAATATGCATCCACTTAAGAAAAAAATAACATAGAAATTATGCTTGGTGCCTCCTTCTTCTTCATACACTAAGTCAAATACACGATGATTTTACCTCCTAATTTCACAAATTGAACTCGATTTCCATGACGAGCAGCACCTTACTTTCAGCCATTAACGTGTTTTCTTTTGAATACCATAGTAGACTTTCAGCTGGCCTCCCTTGCTCAAATCCATATTCTATATGGATTTATTTTTCCTCTAAACAATAATAATCTGATTATGCCACTCCCTGATTAAAATTTCACAGTCACTCTCATTGCTTGCTCTAAGGCTATAAACAAAAGTTTTGTTGTAATTAAGAAAGCTCCCCCCCCATTCTTGCTTCTGCTAATCCCTCCAAAGTTATTTGCATTAAATGCCTACTCACTATCTTCTAAGTTCTAAGCCTACAATGCTGGTCCCTCTATACTTTGCCCAGGAAACTCATACGTATCCTCTTTATTTGATCCAAATATCTCTTACTCCATGAAACTGTCTTTCATCTCTCTTCCAGGTGGCAGCTGCCCATTAGGTGTCCCAGAGTTCAGTATACCTCTTTCTCGTGGTATTTCACATGTATATTTTACATTTGCTTGCATACTATTTCAGCTTCTATATATCTTTTAAATTTGATGTTTGTTTCTTCCCCTCAACTTTAGGTTCTGTGAGGGTGAGGTCACCATATGTTTCTGCATCTCTATGACTCCTATTGTGTTTGACATAGAGTAGGCACTCAGTAATTTTTTGGCAAACATGTAAACATATTGATTGAGAAAATAGATGGACACTTGAATTACACATTTTTTAAGGTTCGTATAATCTCTGCTCTTTTAAGGGGCTAAAAATGTTCTTTTTGAGTAAGTACACTAAAGTCTACATATCTAGGGGTAATTGAAGGCTTGTGCTTTCCGGAAGTTCTGGAAAACAAAACTTGTATGAGCTCTTTTTCTTTGTTCTGGGCATGCTCTTATTAGGTCAGCATCATAAAGCCCTTGAACCATAAAGCAGTAGATTCTGAATTCATGGTGGGAAGTTGTACATCAGCCCATGTTCCTAGTTTGCCTTCCTCTCATAAAGCGATAAAAAGGTGTTAAGGGTGTTGGCTGAGATATCCATGAGTATGGAGGCTGTGGGAATTAAAGTAGTAAAGGTGGCAGAGAGACTTCCTCCAGAATTACCAGCAAGGACCTTTTAGCTGGTTTCTTATATTCACCACTCACGTTCAACACTTAACAACCTGTTGATGATACTTAGGCACTCTAACAACCAGTGGACCAAAGACTGGCATGACAATAACAGAAGGTAAGTCAGAATTGATAGAAGACATGATTAGATAATGGTTTTTAGAAAGACAGACAATACAACAGAAAAGTCAAAAAAGCAGTAAGGGAATAAAGTTAATTGCAACATCAAAATGGGTTTGTAGTTTGCAGCAAAACAAACATAAAACAACACACACACACACAAAGAACCTTATTTTATACTTGAACAACTCAATAAATAAATTGAAGGAGGGCATGACACCGAGGACACCCAAATTAGTGACCTGGAAGATCAATAGCATAATTTTTTAAAATGTTTATTTTTGAGAAAGAGGTGGGGTGGGACCTCTGTGAGGGGCAGACAGAGAGGGAGAGAGAGAATCCTAAGCCGGCTCCACTCTGTCAGCACAGAGCCTGACAGGGACTCGATCTCACAGACTCATGAGATCATGACCTGAATCTAAAGGAGTTGGATGCTTAATCGACTAAGCCACCCAGACACCCTAGAATAAAAAAAAAAAAAAAAAAATTAAAGTACAAAACAAGAATTGACCAAACAGATCATGAAATATCATAATGAAAGAAAATATAAGTGACATGCTTGGTAGATTCAGAAAATATGAAGGTTTCACATGTGAAGATTGTCTAGGAGGAGAAAAACAATTGTACGGAGAACTAATAAATAGATTAAGAATCATTGAATAGCCTATACCTCAGCAAACTTGAATGTGTAAATTGAAAGCTTTCAAGTAGTTCCATGTAAGTCTAGCAATAAAAGACACCCATCTGAATGGGTTGATATTCAAAATGGGTAACAACTGCTGTACATAGGCTCCAACCAACAAGAATGTATGCGAGCCAAAATAGTCAAATGGCTTTACTGGGTTGCATGAGCAGTATTTAGCCTGGAATTAAAATCATTTTATTCAAATATTCTCTCTTTCAATAATTTGGACACAAAGAGTTACTTACATTGGACATCCCATTTATAACAAAAGCAGAAGAAGCACTTCGAGACAACTGAGAGAAAAGGGTCACAAATACCAAAATGCTAACCTAGTCAAGGTACTATTCATCTGTCAGAGAAAAAGTGTTTTAGCAGTTTTAAAGGTTTTATTATTGCAGGTAAGATACTTTGAGATCTTTAATATTCTCACTTGTTAAATAAAACATGCAAGTAGTATGTTTGATATGTAACATGTTACGAGATTATTGGTTATAAAAGACATTTTGAGTAATTCCTTTTGGTTTAGTGCCCTGGAAAACTATATTTAGGTAAATGCTAAATTAGATTTGTGGTTTTTAGTAAAGGAAAATTAGAATGTGGTCATTAGAGTTTCTGGGTACATAAGATTAATTTCTGAGGAAAAGTTCCTGCTCTTATCTTTGTTTATACTAGGTAGACCAGAGCATCTTAAAATTTCCTTTATAATATAAATTAATCTTGGAGGCTTCAGTTTTCTGACCTTAATCTATAATAGAAAAAAGTTTCCCCAAATTAATGTATTAAACTGTTAATCAATTTTTTTGATATTAATTTTAAGACATTATTATATAAACTTTTGTTTATTGGTTTGTTTTTTATCCTGATAGTGAATAGATTGGTCAGCATTTTTTTTAAATAGGTGAATGAGTCAATGAACAAATAAGGTAGTTTTTGAGATGAATAATCAAATTATAAATTATAAATTTTATAAATATGCTAATTATTCAAACTACCTCTGATTTATTGACTCAAAAATTCTCTTCAGTAGTATGGGAAGATGAAAACCAGAGAACCAAATGTACTTTGTAGTCAACACTTTTCTTATTAGTTACTACATATTATCCTTTGATTTAACTTTTCAGTGTTTGGCAACATGCCAATATTATGAGTTTCACTTCCTTTTTAACAGAGGTGACCTATCATGTACACTAAATTGAAACTCCAATTTAGAAGTGAGGAATATAAATGAATCTGTCATATTGCTTTCCCAGATAGTAGCAGAGACATCTTGCTTTTGGAGGAATCAATAATTGGAAAACTAATCTTTAAATAATAGTGTCCAAAATGATGGGAGAAGAGCCACTGTAGTCAAATCTGGTTGTTGGGTTTTGCTGTTTGGAGCTGTGATCCTGATAGAAACAACATGTTTTTTGACATTACCTTAGAACTGGCCATTGTTCCTGGAACATTAGTCTTTGTTTCCAAGGACTTTGTTTACTACTTATTATTCTTTAATATACGAGCTTGTTTTCTACTTACACTAGCAATAATAGTGTCTGCTATTTGTAACTAAACAAAATTCCAAACAGGCTGCAGATCTCTAGTCCTGAGCCAGGCATCTCTTGGTTTTCATGCTTGCTCATCCAACGGTGGGGGTGGAATCTCTTGGCACTAAACAAGGGGCATTTTCTTTCTTTGACACACATTTGTGGATGGATACCCAGTTTTGCTGTTGACTGAGTGAACTTGACCAAAGTCCTTAATTTTTCTGTACTTGCTTTTCACCATGCGACCTTAAAATGAGGACAAAATATATGCTTGCCGCTTAAAGTGTGGCAGGGGCTCCTAAAATAAGCAACTTCCTAAAATAAAAAAATAAGTTAAAAATGTGGTGAATTTCTCTTTAGAAAAAGCAAACTGGTAACCATGGGGGAAGATAATTAGAATGACAAAACAAATGGGATAATAGATAACATGCATGGCCGTTTACAAATATAAAATAAGTTCATTAGAACATTGAATGAGAATATAAAAAGCAAATGTATAGGCAAAAATCAAATGATCAACAAATATGTGAAACTTGATGTTTTTGCTGAAAATTTAAAATCAATGCAAAACCATTTTATACCCACCTCCTTGACAAAAATGTAGAAGTGAAGTATTAGCAAATGATTGTGAGGCTGTGGGAAAACAATCTTCATAATACACAGGGAGAAAGTTAGTGAAATTATAGATAGTTATACTTGATGATCCAGCAATCCATACTTGGATATTCATTCTAGAAAAACTTTGGGTTTCGTACCTAAGGGGACATAGTACAAGGGTTTTTACTATAGCAATGCTTGAATACTAGAGAGTGAACACAATGTAATACCTATGAGACAATCTATCAACAAGATGTAGATGATATCATGGATGCTACTATAGAATAAAACCCAAAAGAGTAGTCAAAAGAGAAACTTTAAAGTATGTGCAGTAACATGGATAAAACTTAAAAAAAAAAAAAACTTAGAAAAAAAGTGAAGAGAATAATGTCCAGAACAATAGTATTTCCTTAATGTAATACACATATTTTATTTTTCAAATTTGCCTAGACATTCAAGGACATTTATTGATATACAATTAGAGACTATCAGGAAGAGAAAGAGTAAAAATAATGATTATGGGATAAAAAACTGGAATAAGACAAAGGGAAGGAAAGGGTAAGGAAGAAAGGAAGGGGAAAAAAGGAAAGAGAAAGAAGAAAACCCTTGCACATATTTTAAAAATAAATTCACTCTGCAGCCAAGGGTTAAAAAATGAGTTAACTGCTGTATCTAATCACTGATATCCTAGGCACCAAGTATTTAAATCAGATACTACTTTTTTCTTTTTTCTTTTAGCTAATATGTTTTCTTAGATTGGAATACTCTATCTATATCTATATATTTTATGGAAGAAACATTTCCAATAATATTTTCACAAAATTCTCTGTGCTGTTTTAGAAAATTAGGGCAGGTAATTCCCAGGCCTGCTGTGGCTAAAAAGACCAATATAATAAATTTTAAAACATATTTATTAGACTTGTTTCTGGAAACTGTTGATTTCCAGTAATTAGACACACCCTACTGTTTTTAAGCAATATTCAACATCAGTATTTTTTTTTCTAAAATTTGGCTCTCTTCAAACTGACCAAATTTTCTCACTTTAACAAAATTACATCTGAAACAAATAGAAGCGTTGAAGTTTTAAAGTATTCTATTTCTAAACCAACATAGGTGAGCACACACTCAATTAGATTAAGGATATGCTGCTGATTTTGTGGAGGGAAAATGCCTCTTGCCAGTAATTGTCAAATCATGATTCATGCACTCCTATCGACCTCCGTCTGCAATAAATATGTACGCATTGATAATAGCAGATTCGATCAGTCTTTTCTTTATATTAATCTCTTAATTAAAAGTACTAGTAACACTAACTAGTTGCAGTAATTCTTGTGATGTTGATATTAAAAGAAAAAATTAAGACTAATAAATTCCTTGCTTTTGATTTTATCTGGTTATAGGTCCTCTTCCCTGGCCACTGGCATCCACCTGCTAATGTTGCTGCCAGAGTTAAATAAATTTCAGGATCCTCAGGAGCATGCTTTACTTTTGATTATTCTTTTACCCTGAAAAGCTGACTTTAAAGAATTTAAATGACAATGTGACCTATCCAGCCCATGGATATATCCCATGGTGATAACAAGGAGAAAATTGTTTTTCTTACAACAGTCTCTTTTTCAAAGGCAAACTTGAGCTTTGATCTTTTTAGGTCCTGTTGCTGTTCATATTCAGGGACACAATGCCATAGATCTGCAATGTTATAACTCAGAAATTTCTCGGTGGCAGGAGTAAAAATCCATAGCTAGCCAATTATATTGCATTTTTTTTTTACATATGGAAGACATACAACCGTCCTTTTTTGAGCACTCTCAATTTATATCATATACAATGTACTATTGCAGTATGGAACATAGACAGCTTAAATTTAATTTGACTTAAGAGAATTGCATTGCATACTCATTAAGTCATCCTGCAGGTCTTTGAAGAAGTACTATATTCTGAAGTGCCATAGCTAGTGGGCCAATTTTAATTTTAACCAAGCATGACATGAAATAAACATGCAAATGGCAAACAAAGAGCTGTTAATTTGTGTGAGAAGTTAAAATTAAGAAAACAAAAGGATAAAAGCAGTTAGTTTGTGCTACTACAACACAGAATCCACAATTCACATCCTGGGGGAGTGACAAACCAGTCATTTAATGCTATGTCAACACATGTATCTTGTCTTTCATTAGTAAACTCTCCTGCTGGTTCGTACACTGTCAGAAGTAGACCTCCTACTGACTTTCATAGAGGTGTGGAAACTGGGATGGTTTAATAATTCTGTTTTGTTTAACTTTCTTCCTTATCCTATTTAAGGCCAGGTTTTTCCTTTACTTTTAGAACAAGTAATATTATATATTAGCTTCATTTATGAAGTAAATGTTAAAAACGTTTATGATTCAAATGACCTACTTCCCTCTTAATTCTTTAGAGCACTTTGAATATCCTAGCCAATTGAGGGTTACATCTGCCTGTAAATTACCCATGCTTTCTCTCTGCACACAGTCTGCCCACATCATCTGTGAATAAATAACCATAAAAAATAAATGGAGAGGAAAGACGACAGCATCCATCTCCCTTTCCTCCTGAAAAGTGTTCTATTGAGATGTTGGTTAATGACCTAAGCAGTATTATAGATCCAAAGTATTTTTCACCCCACCAGCCCACTCCTGCCCCACAAACCTGTTCAATTTAACTCTTATTTGTTTTTAGATAATGTTGCTCATAGGCAGTGTTTAAGCAAACAAATTTATTTTATTTTATTTTATTTTTTTAATGTTTATTTAGTTTTGAGAGAGACAGAGACAGAATGCAAGTGGGTTAGGGGCAGAGAGAGGGAGACACAGAATCTGAAGAAGGCTCCAAGCTCCAAGATGTCAATTCAGAGCCTGACGTGGGGCTTGAACTCACGAGCTGTGAGATCATGACCTGAGCCAAAGTCAGACACTCAACTGACTGAGCCACCCAGGCGCCTCATAAGCAAACAAATATTTAAATAATTTCATCTGAAATTCATGCAAAACAACCATTAAAGATTAGGAAATACACAGATAACTCAGTATGGAATTTTTATCTATAATTTCTACAAACATTTCCAAAAAAACAGTTAAGAGTCAAAGAAAACCTGTCCCAGTTTTACATTTTAACTAACAAAGTCATATTTATTTTAGGAATTGATATTTGTAAAATTAATTCTTGGGATTAATTTGTAATAATATAAATCATCTTGACTTTTATTTTATACTATGCTGTAGAATACTTAAAACATGTATGTTGCTGTAAGGCTGTTTCAAATTGTAAATAATGGTGAGCATGAGTTAAACATTTAAGTGTCTACTTCAAATATTATTCCCATTTAAATTGCTAATCCCTCTTTTTTTTTTTTTTTTTTAAATAATCCCTCTTCTAATGAAACTATTTTTAAATTACTCTGTTGTCTTCTTGGAACTACCTTAAAACTCCAATTCTTTTTTAAAAAAGGATTTAGGTATTTTTGTTTGTTAGTTTTAGAAACAAGCAAGTTTAAAAGTTGTATAGATCACTAAAAAGCTTTTGGGTGAAATCAAGGACTTCCACAGTAATTTTATGTGTTCAATTATGTACGTTAGAGTCAGAATGTAAGTAAATTCTAAAAAGAATATAAAAATGTTTAGAGAATTGACTGCACTGTTGAAATACGTATGTAACCATCTACCATAACTGATTCGAAGTGCAATAGATATTTTAGAACATAAAATTATATACATTTGTTTAAAAATAATCTTACATATGTTTGGTATATTTCATATCACATTTTACTAAAGGAGTTTTAAAATATTTCATGTTTTACAGAAAGTGAACTTTGTACTTTTGAAGAGTACAAGCAACCACCCTACTCCAAATTAAAAAAAATACAAATAGGTTTTAATTGAATATTAAATTACTAGAAGTAAAATGTTAATAAATTCTTGGCTTTAAAGTATTGGAATTTTTTTTAAATATGATTTTAAAGGACTATGATTTTAAGAGACACGTGACTGGCTCAGTCCAGTGGAGGATGGGACTCTTGATCTTAAGGTTGTAAGTTTCAGCCCCATGTTACACTGGGTGTAGAGATTAACTTCAAAATACAATCCTTAAAAAAAAAAACAAAAACAAAAAAAAAAACACTATGATTTTAAAATATTAAACATTTTATAAAATTATTTTCTTCTAAGACCTATTTTTATTTTTTTACTTTGAGCCAAATTTTCATAATAGGAAACTAAAGTTTTTATAAAAGTGCCTTACTTGATAAAAATTTGTAAAGTTATTAGAAGAGAAAGCAAAATTATTTAAAGTATTACAATTTAAAAGGGACTGTAATTTCAGTCAACTGGAGGGAAAACACTTTTTGATACTCACTGAATTACAAAGTTTTAAATGGAGAAACATTTTACTTAAAATAATTAAACATTTGCTTAATAATATTTGTACCATTAGCTTGTTCAAAAAACTTATGCTTAGTTCAAAACTATTACTAATTCTGATTTATTAGAAATCCATTATAAGATTTACATGATAGAAAGTAGTCTGGGTCTCTAAACAATTTTTTTTTTTTAATATCAAAAAACCAGGAGAAAAAAGTTTCCACAGTTCTGGAAAACCCACAATTAGAAAAGACTGAAAAACATTCCTTTCAAAAGAAATATCCAAAGCTACTAAGATTTTGTATAGTTTCTCATATGTTGGAAATCTGTTATGGTGCTGTGTTTATGACTAATTGCCTTAAGGTGAAAAAAAATGATAATCTTGAGCTATTGTTTCAGAAATGTATTTCACATGCAATTTTTAGACCTAATATTTAATAGACATGAGAATAATAATTTCTAAAGTGTCACTGGATCTTGTCAATAGTTCTTTAACACTGAATCCATAAAGAAAAATATATTTTAATTAAAAAATGACAGCCTTTCTTCACATTCTCATTTTACAGAGTTTAAGCCCACTGTTTGGGTTATTGTTTGTTTAGTTTAGTTTTCTGCCTGTTTTAGCATGGGGAGTTTGTGGTTTTATCTTTTCCTTCTGTCTATCTCTGATTCTTTAAATTGTTTTTAAATTTCCCAACAGAAACATATTGCATAAGATTATGATGATAAAGTTTTAAGGTAATTATGTTTCTTCAGCAAGAAGTAAAATGACTGTGCACACCTATCTGTTTATGATTTCAACCTCTAAAAATTTAGGAAGTATCGGATGCCTTAAAAAAGAGTGTCATCAGAAGATCTGTCAAAATACAGCCAAGAACATTTCTTAGAGAACCGCAACTCGATTTTTACACTTAATATATCTGGTTTTGGTTGACTAGAAGATGTCTATAACAGAGCATTAACAAACACTGTAATTTGCTGGGGTCAGCCAGGTCTGCAGCTTTGAGATTGAAAGTCATCTTAAATTATGCTATCAGCTTTCCAAACCTCATTAGACTTAACCCATTTAGGCGCCACTGACTTCTCGGAATCACCAATAGAACCCTAATCAGAAAACCGCACAGCAGCCGGCCTACTGCTATCAGAAACCTCAGTACAATTTTGTATATTAATATTTCAGAACGTTTGTAGGAACATATACTCCCTGCTGAGCACTACAACCAGTTCAGACACAGTTACAGTCAGTCAACCCGCCCAGAGCGGCTGGCTGCTCCCTGTCTGTCTCTGGAACTGGCAACTGGGGAAAGAAAAAGACAGAAGAAAATGAAACGAATGCCTTCACTTGATTTATGATTAATAAATTCCCATAATTGGAGAGTTAGGTAACCAGTAAATAGAATAACAGAAGGTTACAGGAAAATGGCGATTTTATCCTGTAATGTTGCCATTGAATTTTGAATACAATATCACTTTATTTTTCTAGGAGAAGCAATTTTTGGGGCTGTTTGGAGAACATTAGTTTTCTCTAATGCTCTTTAAAATATTTAATCAAATTTTCACCATGTATTGGCTAAAATAAAGCCTAGAAGAGATTCAACAAAGTAGTGCAATTAAAAATGTTTTATAACAGACAAATCAGTGTAGTAATGAAAACCGATGTGAATTGCTAGTGACTTTAGAAATGTTTGCAATGGAGTGAAATAGAATTTCTATGATGATAAACAGTGACCAAAGTTCAGTGAAATACAGTAAAGCTAAATGTCAAAAATAGAAAGAAAACAGTAAATGCAACTCAAAGGATGCTTGAATAAATAATTTACTGTAAATAATCAGAATTATGTACATAATTGATCTGTTTGCTGATAATGGGAAAGATCTAATATTTAAATTTACTATACAATGACATACTTTTACAGATGCCCCAGAGGAAAAATATTTACAGAAACTTCCAACAAGTTAGAGTTTCTTACATTTAAATGAAGCCAAAAGTTTAAAATGAAATTGTACCAGAGCGATTAAAATGTGTCATTTTTTTAATGAAACTGTTACTACTTAGCATATAAACCAAAGTAAATCACTAGGGCACTGAAATGGCCACCAGAGTCCTTTCGCATTTTTCTTGAAACAAATTATTGTGACAGGCACACATTCTGTCACGTATACAAACTTGAAATCTGGCATTTTCCTGGATTTACGTAAATAGAAATGGAGAGCACTACAAAATTTGGAACCACAGTCCTTATCAAAGGCTCTTGAATAATATCTTCTTCCACTGTTCACGGCATGGCAGCATTCTGGCCCTAGGAGGCGTTCAGGTCCACTTTAGTGCCACTTCTGTCATGAGCTCTGTGGGTGGCACTGGCAGATTAATCAGCTTCTCCCCTTTAGTGTCAATTTACATCCGAGATTCCTCACAATCCCTCTGTTGTATGACTGAATTAAAATCGTCCATGTGCATACACACCCTTTAATATGAATATTTTCTACTGTCATCTAAATCTGACTTCCGTACATGTTCATAAAGCTTCATAACTATTTTATTTTAAATGATATAGGAATATGAACACACACCAATCTTTGTCAGTTCTGATTTTGTTTATATGTATTTAATGTTTTTATTTACTTATTTTGAGAGAGAGAGAGAGAGAGAGAGTGAGCAGGGGAGGGTCAGAGAGAGAGGGAGGGAGAATCCCAAGCAGACTCTGCACTGTCAGTGCAGAGCCCAACATGGGGCTCTATCTCATGAAACATGAGATCATGACCTGAGCTGAAATGGAGAGTAGGACGCTTAACTGACTGAGTCATCCAGCTGCCCCTGGTTTTATTTATTTTATTGTGATAAGAAAATGAGACCTGGCGTCTTAACAAATTTTTGACTATACATTGACTATACATTGTATAGACTACACATTGACTATACATTGACTATACATTGACTACATTATTTTTGACTATAGGTACACTGTGTACCTCTAGAACTTATTCATCTTTCTTAACTGAAACTTTGTGCCTGCTGATTAATTACTCTTCATTTTCTACCCCCACCAACTCCCGAATAACCACTATGCTGGACTTGGATGTCATGAATTTGACTATATTAGATAGATTACATAAAGTGGAGTCATGCAGTAATTTCTGTGTCGGGGTAATTTTACTTAATATAATGTCCTCTTAGTCCATCCATGTTGTCACATATCTAAGAATGTCTTTCTTTTTTAAAGCTGAATAGAATTCCATTGTATGTGTACCACATTTTCTTCATCTATTCATGTGTTGTTTTGGTTGTTTCCTTTTTTTTTTTTTAATATGAAATTTATTGTCAGATTGGTTTCCATACAACACCCAGTGCTCATCCCAAAAGGTGCCCTCCTCAATATGCATAACCCACCCTCCCACCCCCATCAACCCTCAGTTTGTTCTTAGTTTTGTTTTTTTTTAAGGTCTTGAATATTTTGTTTTATTTTTTATATGAAATTTATTGTCAAATTAGTTTCCATACAACACCCAGTGCTCATCCCAAAAGGTGCCTTCTTCAATGCCCATCACCTACCCTCCCCTCCCTCCCACCCCCCAACAACCCTCAGTTTGTTCTCAGTTTTTAAGAGTCTCTTATGCTTTGGCTCTCTCCCACTCTAACCTCTTTTTTTTTTCTTTTTTTTTTCCTTCCCCTCCCCCATGGATTTCTGTTAAGTTTCTCAAATCCACATAAGAGGGAAAACATATGGTAACTGTCTTTCTCTGTATGACTTATTTCACTTAGCATAACACTCTCCAGTTCCATCCATGTTGCTACAAAAGGCGATATTTCATTCTTTCTCATTGCCACGTAGTATTCCATTGTGTATATAAACCACAATTTCTTTATCCATTCATCAGTTGATGGACATTTAGGCTCTTTCCATAATTTAGCTATTGTTGAGAGTGCTGCTATAAACATTGGGGTGCAAGTGCCCCTATGCATCAGTACTCCTGTATCCCTTAGGTAAATTCCTAGCAGTGCTACTGCTGGGTCATAGGGTAGGTCTATTTTTAATTTTCTGAGGAACCTCCACACTGTTTTCCAGAGTAGCTACACCAGTTTGCATTCCCACTAACAGGGCAAGAGGGTTCCCGTTTCTCCACATCCTCGCCAGCATCTATAGTTTCCTGATTTGTTCATTTTGGCCACTCTGACTGGCGTGAGGTAATATATGAGTGTGGTTTTGATTTGTATTTCTCTGATGAGGAGTGACATTGAGCATCTTTTCATGTGCCTGTTAGCCATCTGGATATCTTCTTTAGAGAAGTGTCTATTCATGTTTTCTGCCCATTTCTTCACTGGATTATTTGTTTTTCAGGTGTGGAGTTTGGTGAGCTCTTTATAGATTTTGGATACTAGCCCTTTGTCCGATATTTCATTTGCAAATATCTTTTCCCATTCTGTCGGTTGCCTTTTAGTTTTGTTGATTGTTTCCTTTGTAGTGCAGAAGCTTTTTATCTTCATGAGGTCCCAATAGTTCATTTTTGCTTTTAATTCCCTTGCCTTTGGGGATGGGTCAAGTAAGAAATTGTTGCGGCTGAGGTCAGAGGTTTTTTCCTGCTTTCTCCTGTAGGGTTTTGATGGTTTCCCATCTCACATTCAGGTCCTTTATCCATTTTGAGTTTATTTTTGTGAATGGTGTAAGAAAGTGGTCTAGTTTCATCTTTCTGCATGTTTTTTTCCAGTTCTCCCAGCACCATTTATTAAAGAAACTCTCTTTTTTCCATTGGATATTCTTTCTTGCTTTGTCAAAGATTAGTTGGCCATACTTTTGTGGGTCTAATTCTGGGGTTTCTATTCTATTCCATTGGTCTATGTATCTGTTTTTGTGCTAATACCATGCTGTGTTGATGATTACAGCTTTGTAGTAGAGGCTAAAATGTGGGATTGTGATGCCTCCTGCTTTGGTCTTCTTCAAAATTACTTTGGCTATTTGGGGCCTTTTGTGGTTCCACACAAATTTTAGGATTTCTTGTTCTAGCTTCAAGAAGAATGCTCGTGCAATTTTGATTCGGATTGCATTGAATGTGTAGGTAGCTTTGGATAGTATTGAGATTTTAACAATATTTATTCTTCCAATCCATGAGCACAGAATGTTTTTCCATTTCTTTGTATCTTCTTCAATTTGCTTCATAAGCTTTCTATAGTGTTCACTATACAGAACTTTTACATCTTTGGTTAGGTTTATTCCTAGGTATTTTATGCTTCTTGGTGAAATTGTGAATGGGATCAGTTTTTTTATTTGTCTTTCTGTTGCTTCATTATTAGTGTATAAGAATGCAACTGATTTCTGTACATTGACTCTGTATCCTGCGACTGCTGAATTCATGTATCAGTTCTAGCAGACTTTTGGTGGAGTCTATCGGATTTTCCATGTATAACATCATGTCATCTGCAAAAAGTGAAAGCTTAACTTCAACTTTGCCAATTTTGATGCCTTTGATTTTCTTTTGTTGTCTGATTGCTGTAGAACTTACAACACTGTGTTAAACACCAGCTGTGAGAGTGGACATCCTTGTCATGTTCCTGATCTCAGGGGGAAAGCTCTCAGGTTTTCCCCGTTGAGGATAATATTAGCTGTGGGATTTTCATAAATGGCTTTTCTGATGTTTAAGTATGTCCCTTCTATCCCCACTTTCTTAAGGGTTTTTATTAAGAAAGGATGCTGAATTTTAACAAATCCTTTCTCTGCATCGATTGACAGGATCATATGGTTCTTATCTTTTCTTTTATTAATGTGATGTATTGCATTGTTTGAGAATGTTGAACCAGCCCTGCAGCCCAGGAATGAATCCACTTGATCATGGTGAATAATTCTTTTTATAAGCTGTTGAATTCGATTTACTAGTATCTTATTGAGAATTTTTGTATCTATATTTTTCAGGGATATTGGCCTGTAGTTCTCTTTTTTTACTGGGTCTCTGTCTGGTTTAGGAATCAAAGTAATACTGGCTTCATAGAATGAGTCTGGAAGTTTTCCTTCCCTTTCTATTTTTTGGAATAGCTTGAGAAGGATAGGTATTATCTCTGCTTTAAACATCTGGTAGAACTCCCCTGGGAAGCCATCTGGTCCTGGACTCTTATTTGTTGGGAGATTTTTGATGAGTGATTCAATTTCCTCAATGGTGATGGGTCTGTTCAAGCTTTTTATGTCTTCCTGATTGAGTTTTGGAAATGTGTGGGTATTTAGGAATTTGTCCATTTCTTCCAGGTTGTCCAGTTTGTTGGCATATAATTTTTCATAGTATTCCCTGATAATTGCTTGTATCTCTGAGGGATTGGTTGTAATAATTCCATTTTCATTCATGATTTTATCTATTTGGGTCATCTCCCTTTTCTTTTTGAGAAACCTGGCTAGAGGTTTGTCAATTTTGTTTATTTTTTCAAAAAATCAACTCTTGGTTTCATTGATCTGCTCTACAGTTTTTTTAGATTCTATATTGTTTATTTCTGCTCTGATCTTTATTATTTCTCTTCTTCTGCTGGGTTTGGGTATCTTTGCTGTTCTGCTTCTATTTCCTTTAGGTGTGCTGTTAGATTTTGTATTTGGGATTTTTCTTGTTTCTTGACATAGGCCTGGATTGCAATGTATTTTCCTCTCAGGACTGCCTTCACTGCATCCCAAAGCGTTTGGATTGTTGTATTTTCATTTTCGTTTGTTTCCATATATTTTTTAATTTCTTCTCTAATTGCCTGGTTGACCCACTCATTCTTTTAGTAGGGTGTTCTTTAACCTCCATGCTTTTGGAGGTTTTCCAGACTTTTTCCTGTGGTTGATTTCAAGCTTCATAGCATTGTGGTCTGAAAGTATGCATGGTATGATTTCAATTCTTGTATACTTATGAAGGGCTGTTTTGTGACCCAGTATGTGATCTATCTTGGAGAAGGTTCCATGTGCACTTGAGATGAAAGTACATTCTGTTGCTTTGGGATGCAGAGTTCTAAATATATCTGTCAAGTCCATCTGATCCAATGTATCATTCAGGGTCCTTGTTTCTTTATTGATCCTGTGTCCAGCTGATCTATTCATTGTTGTAAGTGGAGTATTAAAGTCCCCTGCAATAACCACATTCTTATCCATAAGGTTGCTTATGTTTGTTAATAATTGTTTTATATATTTGGGGGCTTCTGTATTCGGTGCATAGACATTTATAATTGTTAGCTCTTCCTGATGGATAGGCCTTGTAATTATTATATAATGCCCTTCTTCATCTCTTGTTAGAGCCTTTAATTTAAAGTCTAGTTTGTCTGATATAAATATGGTTGCTCCAGCTTTCTTTCGACTTCCAGGAGCATGATGGATAGTTCTCCATCCTCTCACTTTCCATTTAATGTGTCCTCAGGTCTAAAATGAGTCTCTTGTAGATAGCAAATAGATGGGTCTTGTTTTTTGTTTTTTGTTTTTTTTTTTTTTTTTTCTATTCTGATACCCTGTATCTTTTGATTGGAGCATTTAGTCCATTTACATTCAGTGTTATTATAGAAAGATATGGGTTTAGAGTCATTGTGATGACTGTAGGTTTCATGCTTGTAGCTATGTCTCTGGTACTTTGTCTCACAGGATCCCCCTTAGGATCTCTTGTAGGGCTGGTTTAGTGGTGACGAATTCCTTCAGTTTTTGTTTGGGAAGACCTTTATCTCTCCTTCTATTCTAAATGACAGACTTGCTGGATAAAGGATTCTCGGCTGCATATTTTTTTTTCTGTTCATCACATTGAAGATCTCCTGCCATTCCTTTCTGGCCTGCCAAGTTTCAGTGGAGAGATCTGTCAATAGTCTTATCAGTCTCCCTTTATATGTTAGAGCATGTTTATCCCTAGCTACTTTCATAATTTTCTCTTTATCCTTGTATTTTGCCAGTTTCACTATATGTCATGCAGAAGATCGATTCAAGTTACATCTGAGGACGTAGCTCTGTGCCTCTTGGATTTTGCCTTTTTCCTTCCCCAGATCAGGGAAGTTCTCAGCTATGATTTCCTCAAGTACACCTTCAGCACCTTTCTCTCTCTCTTCCTCCTCTGCAATCCCAATTATGCGTATATTATTGAGTTTTATCACATCACTTAGTTCTCTAATTCTCCCCTCATACTCCTGGATTTTTTTATCTCTCTTTTACTCAGCTTCTTCTTTTTCCATAATTTTATCTTCTAGTTCACCTATTCTCTCCTCTGCCTCTTCAATCCGTGTTATGGCCACCTCCATTTTATTTTGCACCTTATTTATAGGATTTTTTTTAGCTCCTCATGACTATTTCTTAGTCCCTTGATCTCTGTAACAATAGGTTCTCTACTGTCCTCTATGCTTTTTTCAAGCCCAGTGATTAGTTTTATGACTATTATTCTAAATTCTTGTTCCGTTATATTGCCTAAATCATTTTTGATCAATTTGTTAGCTGTCACTACTTCCTGGAGTTTTTTTGAAGAGAATTCTTCCATTTTGTTATTTTGGGTAGTGCCTGCAGTGGCTTGAAGTCACAGGGCACTTCCCCTGTGCTGTCTGGAGTAACTTGTATTGGTGGGTGGGGCCGCAGTCAGACCTGATGTCTGTCCACAGCCCTCTGCTGGGGCCACAGTCAGACTGGTGTCTACATATCTTCCCCTCTACAAGGGGCAGGACTCACTGTGGAGTGGTGTAGTCCCTGTCTGGGCTGCTTGCACACTGCCAGGCTTGTGGTGCTGCTTAGATGGGATCTGACGTATTAGTGGGGGTGGATCCTCAAGGTGCACAGGGGCAGGAGGGGCAGGCTTAGTTTGCTTTGCAATGGGTGGTCCCTTGCAGGAGGGGCCCTGGAGCACTGGAAGGGAAACAGGCCCGTCAGAGGGATGGATCCACAGAAGCACAGAGTTGCATGTTTGAGTGGTGCAAGGAAGTTCCCTGACAGGAACTGGTTCCCTTTGGGATTTTGGCTGGGGGATGGGTGAGGGAGACAGTGCTGGCGAGTGCCTGCCTTTGTTCCCCGCTGAGCTGAGCTCTGTTGTCCTGGGCTCAACAACTCTCCCTCCCATTGTCCCCCAGCCCTCCTGCTCTCCAAGCAGAGCTGTTAATTTATAACCTTCCAGATGTTAAGTCCCGCTGGATGTCAGAACTCACACAGTCCGGCCGCTCCGATTTTGCAAGCTAGACGCCGGAGCTCTGCCTTGCCAGGCGGGCTACCCCTCTGCCTACCGGCTCCCTCCTGCCAGTCCCTGTAGCACACACCGCCTCTCCGCCCTTCCTACCCTCTTCCGTGGGCCTCTCCTCTGCGCTTGGCTCCAGAGCATCTGTTCTGCTAGTCTTCTGGCAGTTTTCTGGGTTATTTAGGCCGATGTGGGTGGAATCTAAGCGATCAGCAGGATGCAGTGAGCCCAGCGTCCTCCTACGCCGCCATCTTTCCTACAAGTTTCTCAAGGGAAACTTTTTAAAATACTTCTGTTGATAACTGTGTCACTACCAGATCCTGTTGACAACGCTGGCATGATGCAGGCCGCAGGCTGCGACAACGCACACCAAACGCTCTCCATTTAGAAAGCCACAGGGGAGTCCAGCTCTGTGGCCCACAGCCACGCTGTCGACCAAGGTTTATCGAGCAGGCCGTTTCTGCTCTGGGCAGCCGTGGCTGGTGAGAGGTGCGATCACTCTGGCCCCTGCAGCCCCAGGTCGGGAGACAAGGACACAGCAACCACAGCAGCCGCAAAGGACAATCGGGAGCCAGGGGGCTCGGCACCACCTCGGCAGACACAGAACACAGGAGCCCAACGGGAGCCCGGCCCCCACCCCCAGCCCGGTGAGTAACCCTGTTTTGGTTGTTTCCAAACCAAATGTTGGCAGTTGTGAATAGTATTGCCATGAACGTTAGTGCTAATATCTCTGAGATCCTGATTTCAATTCTTTTGGATATATACTCAGTATCGGGACTGTTGAATCAAATGGTAGATACTTTATTTTTAATTTTTTGACAAACCTCCAAACCATTTTGCATAGTGGTTGCATTTTGTGACCTATCCTGACATGGAAGTAATATCTCGTTGTTGTTTTGATTTGCATTTCCCTGATGATGAGTGATGATGAGCATTTTTTTCATACACTTGTTGACAATATGTGTGTCTTATTCAAGTCCTTTGCCCATTTTTCAAAATTGAGGTATAATTGACACACAACATTTTATTAGTTTCAGGTGTACAACGTAATGATTTGATATTTGTGTACATAGTGAAATAACCATTACAATAAGTCCAGTTAACATTTTTTCTTGTGATGAGAACCTTTAATATTTATTCTTTTAGCAACTTTCAAATATGCAATATAGTTTTAACTATAGTCACCATACCTTATTTATTTTATAACTGGAAGTTGATACATTTTGACTCCCTTCACTCATTTTTCCCATTTCTCAACCCATACCTCTGGCCATCACCTATCACCTATCTATTTTCTGTTTTTATGAGTTTGTGTGTGTGTGTGTGTATGTGTGTGTATTTATTTTTTAGATTCCACAAGCAAGTAGTATCATACAGCCGCCTTTGTTTTTCTCTATCTGACTTATTTTGCTTAGCATAATGCCTTCTAAGTCCATCCATGGAGTCACAATGGCAAGATTTCTCTTTCTTTCTTTCTTTTTTTCTTTCTTTTTTTCTTTTTCTTTTTCTTTCTTTCTTTCTTTCTTTCTTTCTTTCTTTCTTTCTTTCTTAATGGCTGAATATTTCATTGTATGTGTGTATTACATTTTCCTTTTTTAATTTTTTAAATGTTTATTTATTTTTGAGAGAGAGAGAGAGAGAGAGCACATGCAGGGGAAGGTCAGAGAGAGGGAGTCACAGAATCAGAAGCAGGCTCCAGGCTCTGAGCGGTCAGCCCAAAGCCCGACACAGGGCTCAAACTCACAAACTGTAAGATCCTGACCTTTACCGAAGTCTGACACATTCAACCCACTGAGCTCCCCAGGCTCCCCATGTGTATCCCATTTTCTTTATCCATTTATTTATTGATGGACATTCAAGCTGTTTCAATATCTTGGCTATTGTAAATAATACGTTGAACATGGGGGTATTCTTAGAGTCCTTTTTTCATTAATGTTTTTGCTTTCAGGTTACAATTAGGCTTACATATAAAAAGTTATATTTATAGCAGTCTATTTTAAGTTGATAACAATTTAAGACCAAACGCATTCTAAAGCTCTGTATGTTTATTCTCTCCCTCCATGTTTTATATTTTTGGTGTCAAATTTAAATGTTTTTGCCTTGTGTATCACTTAACTAATTATTACAGTTTCAGTTATTTGTATTACTTTTGTGTTTTAACCTTCATGCTAGCTTTATAAGTGATCAATCCACAATTTTTACTATATATTTCTATATATTTACCTTTATCAGTGAGATTTATACTTTCAAATTTTCTTGTTACTAATTAATGCCCTTTCTTTTCAGCTTAAAGAATCCCCTTTTACATTTTCTGTAAGGCCAGTTTGGTGGTGATAAACTTTTTTAGCTTTTGCTTTTTTGGAAAAGTCTTAAATCTCTCCTTCAATTCTAACTTTATATCTGCCAGGTAGAGTATTCTTAGTTGGAATTTTCTTTTTTTTCCTTTCAGCACTCTGAATATATCATGCTCTTCCATTCTGACCTGCAAAGTTTCTGCTGAAAAATCTGCTGATAATCTTATGGGGGTTCTCTTGTGTGTAATAAGTTATTTTTTCCTTATGCTTTTGAAATTCTCTTCTTGCCTTAACTTTTAACATTTTAATTACAATCTGTCTTGGTATGGGTCGCTTTGGGTTTATCTTTTTCTGGAGCTTTCTGGACTTCCCAGATCAGGATCTGTTTATTTCCCCGGGTTTGTAAAGTTTTCAGCCATTATTTCTTCAAATACGTTTTCAGGCCACCCCTACCCCGTTCTCCTTCAGGGTCACCTATTATGCAAATGTTAGTCCACTTGATGTTGTCCTACCAGTCCCTTAAGATATTTTATTTTCATCTAGTTTCCATTTATAATAATGAATGCTTCCATGACCATTCTCCATCATGTTCCCGTATGGACTTGCATGAGAATTTCTCTAGGATATGTATCCAGAAGAGAAATTACTGGGTCCTAGGAGTTAATAATTAATTTGTGTGTCTGGAATCAGATTGGTTTTCAAAATAGCTATGTCATTGCACAGTCCCAACTGCAGTAGAGAATTAAGATGGCCCCGCATTACAATAACCCTGGGCATCTTACAGTTCTCTAATTTCAGTGCGACTGGGGCAAAGTGATAGTTTATTTTCAAAATTTTGTACTTTTCTGATTACCAGCGCTTTTGAGGATATTTTGGAGGCTTGTTTATTCTGTTGCTTATCCTCTTCTATAAATTGCTTGTCCATATTTTTTGCCTGATTTTTCTCTCCACATTGCTCTCTTTCAAGAGTGCTTTGCATGTTTTAGAAAACAGATAGTTTTCACCACCTTTACTTCTACTCTGGTTAAACCAGTACAGTATTATCCCCAGACTCCCTGTTTCTACCCTTGTTCCTGACTCCTACATTCTATTCTCAACAAAGTTGCTAAAATGACCCTATTAAACTGTGAATCAAATTATGGCATATCTGCTCAGAATTCTCCATGTCTTTTCGAATTACTTCAAGATAAAAAACAACAGCCTGTCAGACCCTGTATCCTCTCCTTTTCATCCCCTCTTCAATCTCATTCTTCTCACTCGTTCCTCACTTTTGCCATATTGATCTACTCGGCAGTCCTTGAACAAGCCAGGCACACATCCCCTCTGCGGCTCTGCCTTCATCCTGTTCTTTGTTGGAAAGACCAATGAATTACTCTTGCCTCCTTCAATCTTTGCTTCTGCTACCTTCTCTGTGGGCCCTTTCCTGAGCATCCATTTAAAAATTGAATTTATATCCATGGCGTTTCCTATCCTATTTCTCCTTTAAAAATATTCTTTGCAAGATTTGTTATGTTCTAAAATATTATATAGTTAAATTATTCATCCTATTTTTGTCTTATTCCCCATACCTGAATATACATTCCATGAGGGAAGACCTTCCTTTTTTATTTTGTCCATTCACATTGTCCAGCTCTTAGCATATTATCTAAAATGTAATATATAGTAATATATATATATATATATATATATATATATTTGTCAAATTAAAGTAACTATTATTTTCTCTTTTACATACAGTTAAAATTGGTATAGGCCTAAATATATTTCACATCCTGTCAATTTCATATTCTTCCAATAGTGACCCTAAACAAAAGCAGCATAGCATTTATAAAATGTTCAGGTATTTTATTAAATTACACAATGGATCTCTACAATGTTGCACATACCAGCTTGTATGCAATTTTAATGGTATATCACTTATTACAAAGATATAACTGAGCGGTAGTTTTGCAAATCTAGTGAGCCATATTTAACCAAATAAAAGTTCAATAATTAAAAAAAAATAAAACTGGGCAGTAAAGATCAAGTAAGTTCTAGATAGTGAATAATAAAGTGTTCACTCATTTTATCATTTACCTTCAATATTCATATAACATCTTCAACCAGAAAAAAAGATGTGGAGGCTAGTTGCATATTCATTTCATTCAGGAATATTAGCCTTTACCAGTTAGTGGCTTGTTTGATTACAAATAATTCAACCCTAAACATAGAAAAGTATTTTTTCAAAGACATTTACTACTGCAAAATATATGCCCTTAATTCTTATTATTCCTTCAAGTCACTGAGCTTTCATTAAAGGATGTTTGTGGGATACCCAAACCGGGGAGTCCTAGATACGATCTTTTTACCTAGCTTTTCATAACATTCATTTAGCTGCACTAAATATCAGTTCATTGTCATAAAAAGCCTGGGCTCTAAATTCATGCACGTGCTCATGGGTGTATACTTTCAATCTCAGGACGAAGTCATGAATATTCTAATATCTGTTAAATAGAGTTGTCTTGATTATTAAATGAGAAAGCATAAATAAGTTACCTAACACAGTTTATGTTTGATTCTCATGCTTTATGAGAATAAACTATCACTTAATTTGAGTAAATTATTTTTTTTCTCTTGACTCCTGATTGCCTGGAATATTTAAATAACATTCCAAATCTTTCATACTTCTATTTGCCTCTCTGTCATGGAACTCATTGCTCGTGTGTCAGTATCAAGCAAGATTGGCGAAAGCAACAACAACAACAACAACAAACAAAACCTGATCTGTGTTTAATTATTGTTGTCTCAGATCTAACTGTGTTTTTTAGTCACATAAGTAGAAAAAAAAGTTCTTTGAGTTACTAGATATATTCAGCCATTATATGAGCACAATTGCTCAACTTGTCATGTCTCTTTAGTGCATCTAAGGTTTGAGTTAAAGCATGGAGTTGCATACAAATAGCTTCTAGGGCCATCACATTAATCTTCTGATGGGTACAAAATACATAGCACCCCACAGATAGATCATAAAAACCAATATGGTATCCTGGGATCTTCAAGAAGAGTGTGGTTATAATTACCAACATTCTGGTTAGTACTTGTCATTACTCTTCATCTTAAGCAAGTAGAGGAGAATTCTGACAATATCTATTCGATCACCTAGTCAAATTACCAACAGAACTTTCAAGAAGTCCTTTGAAGATATAAAGATTTTGCTTACCTCCATTATAAAATGGTTCTCCTATTTTATTCACCATGGGTGTTTTTAAGTTTCTATGCTTATAAACATTAGAATAATCCAAATACAATTTCTAGCAAATCGTTTTCTAAAGGAATTTTTAAAGATTATCATTGTTTCCTGAGATGATTACAGATATGCTTGCAAATTTATATACCAGGGAATGTTTTAAAATATACCTGAAAACTGGTTGTAATTTTGTTACTTGAGTCAAGGGCATTAAATGCCCTTGGTAGCAAATTATTCTGGAGATGAGAATGTTATAAGTAGGTTTTCTAACAAATGTATGTATTCACTTTTCCCTTCTGTTTAAATTCCTTTGGCTAAGATGTTATCAACTGCTTTGAGAGATACTTAATGGTCTCTCATCAGTAAAGTTACATACATTTCTCCATTCAAAATGTTGTTTTGTAGTGCTTTTATAAATTTGCTTAAAAAGTGACGACTTCTTGACATTTAAGTTAGAAGATTCATTTATATTTTAAAAGAAAATGCTCTGTCATCATGTGAAACTTATATAACACATAAATTTGTAATCTACTCAATTAACCAGAGAGCCCTGAAAGAAGTAGGATGAAATAAATTATTTTTAATGTTTTCTGAGTCATCTACATCGTTTCTCCATTAGCATGTATGTTAAATATGTTCTTCAGTGGTAATATGCTTTCTATGCAACTCTGTAAAAACGCAGTTATGAACGTCAACATAGTTGAATTAATGCATAGCTACTATTTTTAGCTTTGATACTTACAATGATAGAAAACAATACAGAATCTGCCTCATGTATAAGTGAGTGTGGAGAAGAACTGAGCATGAGGGCCTAACTTTGAATACATTGAGACCACTTCACTGAGTGAATGAGAATGATGTAAAATTAATACTAAGGGAAAGAGATGCTTTCAAAAAAGATGTACATCGAACATGATATTATAGCTTCTGGGCGTTGGGTTTTAAGTGAGAAAAGACTGAAATTTCTCAGAAACAAATGTATGAACTTAGGCTATAAATAATTTTCAATTTCATGCACCATGTATAGAAGTTTTTACTTGCCAGAAATGTTTTAAGCATATTGATTCAGTTTTAGAAATAACACTTGAGGCTTTTATTCACCAAGATTAAATTAGCACAGGTTTGCCAAATGATGTACCCTGTTTAGATGGAGATTTAACAGACATCCATGCTATGATTTTTTCTTCCAGCTGTAGGAATGTTTTACTCAACAATAACCATGCTTATCTATTTACGCCTACAATTGTGCCACACAATCGGCCATTTAGAAGAGAGTTCATAGTAAACAACAGTAACAGCAAAGCAAAGGCAACTGTAATATGTAGGGATTGGTATCTGGCTTCATCATGTGAAGGGCTCTCGATCAGCAGATCAAGCAGGTAGGGCCATCTATTCACTATGAATCCTAGCAGTATGACTGTGTGGAACCAACTCTACTAATGCCTGGCTGGGGGCGCCACTTGGGCACCATCTTTTTTTCATCTGAGACAGGTGACTCATGTAACAGCAAAATTCTTCCTGGTTTTTGATTCATAACCTAACCTCTTCATTTTAGTGTTTTGAAAAGAGGGGAAAACAGGAGTAAGATGTAAACATCTTCTGTGTGTTTAGAAAATATAAGACTCTTGTGGCACCTGGATGGCTCAGTCGGGTAAGCGCCCAGCTTTGGCTCAGGCCATGATCTCATGGTTCATGAGTTTGAGTCCCACATCGGGCTCTGTGGTGACAGCCTGGAGCCTGGAGCCTGCTTCGGATTCTGTGTCTCCCTCTCTCTCTGCCCCTCCCCCACTCACGCTCTGTCTCTTTCTCTCTCTCTGTCTCTTTCAACAGTAAATAAACATTAAAATAAAAGAACATATAAGGCTCTATAGTAGCCCCTTTTTATCTTTGGGGGATACATTCGAAGACGTCCAGTGGATTCCTGAAACTATAGATAATAAGGAACCCTACATATACTATGTGATTTTCCTATACATACATACCTATGATAAAGTTTAGCTTATAAATTAGGCAAAAAAGAGATTAACAACAGCAATAATAAAATAGAACAATGATAACAATATGCTATAATGAAAGTTTTGTGAATGTGGTCTTTCCCTCCAAATATTTTATTGTACTGTACTCACCCTTCTTTGTGTGATGACATGAGAAGATAAAATACCTACATGATGAGATGAAGTGAAGGACGTTGCAGCTAGCGTCAGGCTACTGTAGATCTTCTAACTGTAGGTCAGGAGGACAATCATCTGCTTATCACCTGGTAGATTTTATTTGTTTATTTACTTATTTATTTTTCTCACCCAGTACATTTAAAAGTTCTCATTGTGTGTACATGTGCATACACACACACACACACACACACACACACACACACACACGCACACTGTAACCTTGTGAGGTGATGAATAAGTTAACTAACCTTATTGTGGCAATCATTTTGGAATGTATACGTTGCATGTATCAAACCATTGTGTTGTACACTTTAAACTTATGCAATGCTATATGTCAGTTATATTTTAATAGAGTTGAAAAAACAGAGTCCACGATATGTCAACAAAAACTGACGACAGAAAAACCCTCAAGAAATCACCAGAAGACGTAGTACAGGTGACACTTATTTCAATGTAATGAAACTAGAAGTTAAAGAAAAAATGGGAAAAAGTCAGAAAGATCAATACAATGGAATTTAGGACACAAGGGAGAGAAATGAAGGGGCATTTACTGAAATGAGATGTATTTCACTACTGGAATCACAGATCATAAGAATATTTTAAGTCATGCCTCTTGCCTGACATTTGTAGAAAAGACAGGGAAAAAAGAATTGTGTTGATCTACATTACTTGGTTGAACGATTCTATTTCATAAAATATTCTTGATTTGCTGTCGGTCCCATTACATGTACTCATGATTCAAAAATATGATTTCAGATTCTAAATTTTATAAATGCCTGGATCATTGTAGGATCCTACAAATACTGCCAAATATCATTTCTTTGCATAGCAATCCGTATTAAAAGATAGTTTATATAAATGTGAAGACTAAATTAAAAAATCAATAGCAGATGCTATAAATTACTACAGAAAATGAAAATAAACATAGAAGTGAGTTTTCATTGACTTCTGAGCACGAATGTATTCATTTATGTTATGGCTGCTACTTTCTAGTTTAATTTGAAAGAGTGGGAATTTTCCCAATCAGTTCATTAATCTGTAAAAATCACATTCCTTATCTGAGCTAATATTCTGTATTATACACAGAGATTATGGTAATCATCTGTAATGAATAGCATTTTCAAGTTTAGTCCTTCCCAAATGTGGCCATCTTTACTTTTTCCAGTTCACCCTGATTAAAGTATTTCAAGTTGTAGAAACTAACTAATAATCCTAGAAAATAATAGGTGGTGGGTGTAAGGTTAGTGAGTGAGATTTTTATGAAATAGCTTCTCATCTTGCACTATGAGACTTTGACCTCAGCTCAAATTATAGCACAAGGAGGATTCCAAGATCCATATTTTAAAAGAGAAGTTAACTGGATTGTTTATATTATTCTAATTTAACAGGTAAATTTAAATGTTGGCTTTGCTTTACTACTTTTTAGGAATAACGTATTCATCTTAGATGTTGAAGCACTATAGAAAAATTAATTAGAGTGGCATGCAATTTTTTTTTTTAATTTTGCTTTCATTCCCAACACAATATATAAGTCTCCAAAAAGGGCACTCACTGTAGAACTAGCACTTTTCATTCTCTTTGCCTGTCCGTATTCTTATATTTGGCACTTGACCCTGCGGGCTAGACATGGCACACTAGAGGAAGTCCGGGCTCAGCCAATGATACAGAAATTATAATTAAGCAGTGTTTGAATGATAGAGGAAGTCCACACTCTGTGGGGGACACTTTCTCTGCTCTTGGCATTACATTAACCCTCTTCTCTTACTTTGTAAGGCTTTAGAATTTAGTCAGCTAAGGGAATTCAGCAGGAGGTATGTGACAAAGTCTTATTGGATACACATGCACAACATATCCCCATGCCTGTCTATGCCTCTTCATCTTCACCAATATCTCTTTAACCCACTGTTAGGCTAAACTTCTGTGTAGCTTCCAAACTGGTTTTTCTGTTCCTCCCTCAACCTCATTAATTGGTTTCCCACATAGAAGCTAAGTTTATCTTTTAAAAAACAAAACAGATTGTGTCTTTTATGTCTAAATTATTCCACTGTCTCTACACTCAGAATAAAATCCAAACATCTTCCGCTCGTACCAAACTCTATACGACTGGGCTTCAGCATGACTTTTCAAGCCTGTCTCAAACTATCCACCTTGCTCACTATTCTCTAGCCATCATGGCTGTTTTCTTGTTCCCGTGGGCTTTGAACCTGCTATCCTCTCTGCTCAGAACATCAACCCTAGAGTTTTGCATGCCTGACTCCCTTTCTTTTAGGTCTCAACATAATCATTTCACCCTCAGCAAGACTTTCTTTGCAGTAACTCAGACCCCAGACATTCTATCTTTCATGTGTGTGTTTTTAAAGAACACTTAAAATATCTGGAGGGGCGCCTGGGTGGCGCAGTCGGTTAAGCGTCCGACTTCAGCCAGGTCACGATCTCGCGGTCCGTGAGTTCGAGCCCCGCGTCAGGCTCTGGGCTGATGGCTCGGAGCCTGGAGCCTGTTTCCGATTCTGTGTCTGCCTCTCTCTCTGCCCCTCCCCCGTTCATGCTCTGTCTCTCTCTGTCCCAAAAATAAATAAAAAACGTTGAAAAAAAAAATTAAAAACAAAAAAAATAAAAAAAAAAATATCTGGAAATGTTTTATTCATTTTTTATATGATTATATATTTTATCACCCATGAAAATATAAATTCTAGGAGTGAAGAGACATTATTTTTTTTCTCACTGTGCTATCTGCTTGGCCTACGAATGTGCCTACAACACAGTAGGTGATCACTAAATACTGAATGAAAACTTAAATTGAAATATAGAAATGTTCTTCTGTTTCAGGCTTTATTTTTCCTCCGTGTGGTAAGAGAACCAATTACAGGCGTTCTTCTCCCAGTGCTGTATGCCCGTTCTTACGAAAGGCCAAAGTACCTATTTGTGAATAAGGAAGTAAATTCTCTAGGGGAGACAGTGACTTAATTCAAATGAGAGAAATCTGAAGATAAAAATGAGCCCTACTCTCTACCAATTTGGAAACAAAAATTGAGTCATCTGAGAAAGTCAATGAGGTAATAGAGTCTAGTGTTTAAAATGGGATTCTAGAATCAAACTGTTTGAGTTTACATTAGGACTCGGCTATTTCCAAGCAATATTACTTTGAAAACATTGTTACACCCATCTTCTCTGCAAGATTGTTTGTTGTTTGTTTGTTTGTTTACGTATTGTACACTTGGGTGACACTATGGCATCTAACTCATAGAACAGTTAAAACAAAATGAGGTAACATATATCAAACTCTTAGAACAAAGTCTGAAGTATTCTAGTAATTCATTAAAGCTTAGATACTACTATTTTTACTGCCACATTGGGTCCATCATCTGGGCTATGAAGAGCTACATTGAATGAGCCATTCAGAACAGAAAGTCTGATAGCTATTGGCTCAGTTGCTTAACACAGAAACCCAGCTATACAATGGAGAAAAATTCCGATTCTTAGGCACAAATATGCTTGGATATAATTTTCATATTGTTTCTGTCAAGAAGATACATTATTCCTCAGGGTGTCTGGGTGTATTAGTTTTCTTTGTCCCAGATAAGGTCAGATATGAGGATTTGCGTACCGGTAGTTTATTTGACCGGGATTACCTGCAAGGATGTGGGTAGTGATACGGCCAAAGAACACAACCAATAAAGAACACACTTTTAAGTCAACTAAAAGGATAGGAAAATGGAGTTCACTTTCACAGAGAAATTCTGAGATTTTGTGTAAAACATCTCAGAAATATCTCCCCGTGAAGGGTGAAGGAGCTTAAGTATTTATATTCATTGGCTGAAGGCTTCTCCCAGGGAATATTGATTCCCTGGTACCATGTGGGTCAGAATGACTTTATATGGCTCCAGGGCAAAAAAAGAAAGAAAGCCTTCAGACCACAGATGCAGATAACAGTGGGAGTCATTAGCTATAGGAAACAGTTCCAAGAAATATGGGCCTGCGGTACGGACAGGTCTGCTTATGGCTCCAAAAACCCACGTGGGACTAGCTCAAGGCTTCTAGTAATCACTTACCCCGTGGTACATATTGAACTGGGATGGGGCTTTCCCCTCTCACTCAGCATTAGGGAAACCAGTCCCAAGCACCCTTACAAAAATTTCTCTGAGTATAATCCTTGGGAATTCAGAGTGCATTAGGAAGTCCTGTTCATACAGGACAAAACCATTCATAGTTTTTGGAGCCAACACTTGTCTCCAAAGTACCTATATTCGTCTGCTTGAGTTGCTGTAACAAAATACCATAGACTGGGCAACTTAAACAATAGGCCTGTCTCATAATTTGGGAGGCAGGAAAGTCTAAGATAAAAGTCCAGTTAGTTGGTTTGAGGTAAGAGTTCCCTTCTTGGCTTGCAGATGGTCATCTTCTTCTTGTGTCCCCACATGGAAGAGACCTACCTTTCTCTCTTCCTCTTACGATGCCACTAATCCCATTGTGAGGGCTTTCCCCTCATGATCTCCTTTAACCCTTATTACTTCCCAAAGGTCCCATCTCCGAATATAGTCACATGGGTGGAAGATGGGGTTGGAATTTCAATATATGAACGTATGGGGAGACATAGTCATACCTGAGAGGGAATGTGCTAGCTTTATCATGTCATTAGTCGAGAAGACCTTTTTCACTTGGAGACCCCTTTGTAACATCCCACACAGCAAGGGTATTGGTGATGTTGAGTCTCCTACTGCACACAAGTGGCTCATTGCTGTCTCATAACCAAGTACACAGGGATAGCCTAAAATAATCATGCATCCATTTTGTGCCAAGGAATATGTTGTTGCACACAGTGATTGGGATAAATAAATCTCTATTATCTTCAGTGTTTCCTTTTGTAGTACATTTCGGCTCATCTAAATTGATTCTTTGTGTTTTTTTTATTACTATTTCTATAGCATTTTGCTTTGTTTATTAACTTGATATGACATTTGTTTTTTGCTTCATATAATCTTGTTTAGTTTTCAGTGGTTTTAAATCCATAAGTAGAATATTAATTAAAAATTACAGATTGGAATGAGTCTCAACACCATCACAGATAACTAAAATCTATGTGTAGGTGTTTAAAGGTTGGCAGATCCTTATAACTGAAATAATGTTGGTGCTCTATATGCCAAGACAACTGCAAAGAAGTTGAACTTTCTTTAAATAAAATCTAAAATATTACAAAAATTTCCAGCAGTATTGAAATTATTTGTCTATGTTAAGTGCATATGAGATTAATTCATTATACAACACTTAAACTTAAGAAAACCTTTTTTTTTTTTTAACTTTAGCAGCATTAGAAGAATTTTTTATATTTATTACATAAATGGGATAGGTTGATGTGTCTGAGGCTCCATATTTTTAGGGACATGGAACCTTCTTCCTTAGGCATAAAGTGCCTAGACATATGCGTTAAACTGAACTCAGGGAAGAGAGTTCAGAATAAGACAAGTGGATTTTATATTTTCTTCTTCTGACACATTCCAAGATGCCAGTTGAACAATGAACGGTGTTCTCTTTTGTTTCCTCCGGTGGCAGTAGGATCGTATTGAAGACATTTTGCAAAACACTCAAAGACTGAAGGGGAATCTATACAATAAAAACTGATGGGCTAGTTGGCGCCATATTTCTAGTATGCCAGAGCTCATGTGATTTTAAAAATGCATATCCTGAAAACCTCTGATTTTCCCACTGGGTGGATAAATGCTAAAAGCATCCCAATGCCTAGTGGATAAATGCTAAAAGCATCCCAATGCCTATAAACTTGAAACAGTAATTTTACTCTGTAAATTTTACTACCCAAACAGGATATAGGAAGTACCTTCTTGACCTGAAATGGTCTTTTTCTTGTAATCCATAATCAAACTTTGTCAAGTTCTAGATAAAGGTATTGTTTTTCTCCTTTCTAAATTGTGTTTTATTGTGGTAAGGAAACTTAACATAAGGCCTACCTACCTGACAAATTCTGAATGTACCATACAGCGTTGTTAACCAGAGGAACAATGTTATATCGTGGATGCCTAGAACTTATTCATCTTGCAAAACAAACTTTATACTCCTTGATTAGTAATTCCCAATTTCCATCTCCCCCAAGCCCTTGGAAGTCACACGATTTGACCCTCTGATTTTGACTATTTTAGTTTCCTTCTATAGTGGAATCCTGCTGTATTTGACCACTTAAACTTAAGTTTCATCCATATTGACACATACTGCAGAATATCCTTTTTAAAGGCTGGATACAATTCCATTGTATCTATATACTAATTTTTCTTTACCCATTCATCTGTGGATGGATATTGGGGTTGTTTCCACCTTTGGATATTGTGAATATTGCTGCAATAGAGAAAAACAGCCCAGCAGCTAAAAGAGCTACTTTTCTTTTTTTTCCCCCCTTTTTAAAATGTATTTATTTTTAAATTTATTTATTTATCTTGAGAAAGGGAGACAGCATGAGCAGGAGAGGGACAGAGAGAGAGGACCCCAAGCAGGCTCCATGCAGTTGGCACAGAGCCTCACATGGGCTCGATCCCATGAAGTGTGAAATCATGACCTGAGCTGAAATCAAGAGTTGGATGCTTAGCTGACTGAACCACCCAGGCGCTCTTTTTTTTTTTTTTTCCCCTTTTAGCATCATTGATTAGATGTTTACTTGAGAGTGGAATCCAGAGAATCTTCCTCTTAGACTGCTCTAAAAGATTTATAACTTCACTAGAAGATTGTCTATAAGAATCCTTTTTTCAGTTTGCATAAGCAGTGAATCCCTTAAGGAAATCCCAATTGCTTTCACTAGAAGATAAATTTATATATGTAGATCTTTCTCTGCTGAATTTAGGCCATTCTCTAAATATCTAATTAGGAAAAAGCTATAAATCCATGCTATAACAAAACTTTTGTTTATTAAAACATTTCAGCTATAAACAAAATGACATTATGGTCTGCTTTGGTGGGTCTTAAGCCATCATTCTTAACGGAGGAAACATATTTGGATACATATTTTGAACCAAATCGAGGGACCACTTCATACTAAGTAATATTTTAAAATTTAACCTCAGCACTCCATTGAGCACCACAATTTTTCTGTCCTGGGGGAAAATTCAGCAAGGAAATCATATATGCCTATAGCAAAATCCTAAAATTTTTACTAGATGTCTGCTTTCCAGGAAGTTTTGTGGGTTGCTGAGTGGGAGGCTGACAGACTCAACTATCTTCATGTCAGTCAGATGCCCCCTTGCAGAGTCTTGGCACCTCTGGGATCCAACAACTATCTCACACACCGAGCAGCTGAGGACTGGAGGAGTACCCACAGCCCTGACCAGAGGCCCCACTCCAGATCCTTACGGTTAGCAAACTGTTGCTGTGGTATAAAGGGACCTGGTGATGCCTCACACACTTATTACTCTCTATAGGCACCAGAAAAAAAAAAAGTGCTGAAATCTGTACCATGTGCAGGAAGGGTTTTGCATGGTAATTAAAAAAGAAAAAGATAGAATAGTTGTTCAAATTAATACACCCCCCTGTGATCTAGTGGGAAGCTTTCTCACATTCAAAATGCACCTTAAATTCAGATGTTACTCCAGGATTTTTATGGGAATCAAAAACTCCATTGTCTATATTTCAAATATAGTTTACTTTTAGCCTTTCCCACTATTACAGTAACTTTCATATATATTAACATGAATATTAGTATATAATAGTTTATATTTTACACACGGACATGGCATTATGGTGCTTCTAATTTTATATTTAGGTAGTATATCTATACATACATAGAATTATTTCTGTATAAGTGAACTCTTCTTACTAAAAAAAAAATCATGTATATAGAAAAGTAAATATTCAGAACACAAATGAACACTGGGGAACTGTCAAAAAGTTTTCCAGTAGATAACATATGTATGTGAACATAGGAAAAGCTTTCATTTATTGAATAATTGATAGATGTGAGTAGATGCAATTGATTCAACAAAAAATAACACCTTCTGTGTTCTAGGCATTGTGTTATAGATTGAAGTAGTTTGATCTCTAATTGAAAAGACAGATGATTAAATAATTAACTATATTACTATATGATAAGTGCTATAATGAATGCATGATTCAAGCATAATATTTGAAATAAATCTATGAAGATAAATTGCTTTTCCTACCTGCTGTTTATTAAACAGGACTTTGAAAGACAGAGACATAGACTAAAGAACTAATTTCATGAGTCTAATGTGGACCAGCCACTAGTTAATATGTGACAGAATCATTTCTAAAAAGTGTTCTCTAGCACTTAGCTCAAAAAGAGATTAGAAATAAAATATTTGACTCTTCAAGCTTGGGGCAGCAGATTATAGTTCCTATTCATAGGACCTTATAAGTATTTAAAAATATACATACTTCTTAAGAATATATAGAAACACATCCATCACATAAAACTTGAGATAGAAAATGGCTATTTTCAACTAGGTTTTGAATAAGATTCTCTCACTTGAAGAATAATAAATTAGTAGAAAATCTCTAAAAGCATATAAAAGCATATAAATATTTAGTTATATTGCCACAAACGCTGATCAAGCCCATATGATATACCACACATTTTGCTAGATACTGGTGATAAACAGCAGTGAGCACAATGAACTGCCTTGCCTTTATCAAATTTACACTAGAATATAGAGGAAAATAAAGGTGTTTTGAATAATAGTATTATTATTATAACATAATACTAATGTTAATAATAATGATAATGATAATTGTAGGCAACACTCATAAAGTTTCTGATCCATGACAACTACTGTATGTGCTGTATGTAAACTAACTCATTTAATAGTTGGGTAGAGAGGGCAAATGCTCTAGAGAAACATCTGACTGGGCAAAAAGAAAGGAAGGGTCTGTGTTAGAGGTGCTCCTTGAAAAGAGGATGGCCAGGCAGGTCCTCAATGATAAGGAGACATTTGACCATGCAGATATTTGGGGATTTTCTAAGCAAAACTTTTCAGATATCTGCATAGTCAAATACTTGATGTTTTCATGGATCATCAATGATGCCTTGGCTGGAGAAAAGGGGGGATAGTCATAGATGAAATGATAGAAAAAATGGAGTAACAGGCTCAATATATATGAAATGGTGTGTCATTAACAGGACTATGGTATTTACTTCCAACAGTGGAGAGTTGTTGTGGGATTTTTTTTTTTCGGATAAATTGTACAGACATTCTCTTGTGATTGCCTCTGTTTTTCTCAATGAAATAGAAAGCAGATTAATCAAATAAGAGAGAGGATGGAGATATTAAAAATTTAAGGAGAGAGAGAAAAGTATGAAGTAAGTGTAAGAGCGTGAGAAGCAAATGAACTTGGATAATATACTGGGATTAATTGCAGGAATACACGTCCACTAGAATTATTACTAAATACTTTAAAGTGCTGTCAGCATGAATAAAATTAAAGTCAGTCAGGTGCAGAGTAGAAAGGTAGGATTTAACCAAATAATTTGTATTTGTTTCCAACTTTTTCCAGCAACATATTGAAACCAGAGAGGGACAAGAGAATTGATGGTGGAAAAAATGAGTGGTTATGTTAAGGCGCTCAGGTCTGATGTGATTAAGAACCAGAGGAAATGGGACCTCAGTATTCTCTAGCTTATATTTTGACAGACTGATGTTTTCTTTAAAACATAACTACACGGAATAAATGCTTCTTACAGTATATCTCACCAAGACTAAGATATTATACAAGAGTTACACCATAATTTTAAGAAAATCCAACAGTATAGTTTAAAATATACTATGCTTATACTTATTTTCAAGAGAATCACATAACCTAAACCCAGAAGAGTTATAAAACCTACAGGTTGTTTGTCATACTGTAGAAAGCTTGTTGGAAATATAGAGTTGATATCAAGGAACTTTTATTAATAAATCTGTGAGTGAACAGATATGTTTTTCTTGAGGATTTGGAGACATTTCATCAACACTTTCTCCAACAAAGATTTGATCTGTGATACCTACATCAAAAAGTTGTTCTATCTGGCTTGACATTTCTTTTATATTTCTGATATTCTTCTGTATATTTACACCTTACTTGTATACAGAGAACCTCTTTTATTAAAGTATCTACTCTGATTCTCTCTTTGTTCCTTGCGTCTATGGAGCTGAGTTAAGTCTGGAACAGCTACTGACATCAAGACAAACAATACTTGCCTAACTTCAAAAACAGTCCCAAGTCTGAATCAGTAGGTACTAAAAGTAAAACAAAGCATTAAAAATGAGCAGAAATTTAACAAATTTACATCAGATTTTGAGGCATTGTTACAAATACCTGAGAAAATGCTTTATTACTGGGATAGTTAGTAAGGTACCCTGAAAGATTGGTATAGGATTATTTCTTATTGTTAGCAACTCCTTTCACTACCACAGAATTTGACAGGAATTCTTTTCTTTCATTAATTCTATCCAGTATGTATAATTTATAATGTCATTGACCCATATTCATACAGAGAAAATGGAGGTATATAGGCTCATGGCTTGTTGATTCCTGGCTTAACTTGAAATTACCAAAAAATTTGAGTTGATGCTTTTGCATTTTAATTTTTTTTCATGCCACAGATTGACCCATACCAAGAAATCTTCTAATTTGTTTCTGTCCATGCTTACTTTTTTCAGTTTTGGTTTGAAACTGCACTTTGCCGACGTATATAAGCATCTGCCTATTTTATGTTTTTTGGTTTCATTTGACATTTTTCTACTTCCATCCCTTAGCAATTTTTACTGGTGCCTTGCTCAGAAAATCTCTCTTAAATGACGTAAATTAATTCTTGTCAATTACATGCTTTCTTCTAGATATTCTGCAAGCCTTTATCAAACCACAATACCTCAGCCTTTCCATTTCTCTAAATGTCCTCTTTTTCCCTCCCACACTCACCAGCTGAATGGCTTTTGCCTGAGTACCATGTTACTAAGGGTCAGTTACTTCCTAGCTTGGGATTGGGGGAGTCCAAATTTATGAGTCTTTTCTTTTATAGATAATATTCCACTGCATAATGAAGAATTATTGCTTCAGAGCTGTATTCATATTCACTAAGAATTTTCCATTTCCATAGGCAAATTAAAAGGAATATCAGCGAGGAATTAAATACATAATAATTGTCTATTTTAACTTGGATTAACAAATAAATATACTTGAGTAGTTAACTAGAAAATAAATGATATTATGTGGAATTTCAACACATAGGTATTAATTTAGCTTGTCTCCTTATCTTGTTTGCTTAGGTCTAGTGTAAATTTCATCATTCTTATAGTTTGTGATAAATTTAATAACACAATGAAAATGTATGAAAGGGACATCTCAAAAAATATTTCATTGGATTTTTAACCCAATCCATTAATTGTAAAACAACAAACACTGATATTATTGCATACTAGATCATTTTCTATAATACAGTTAATGAACCATCTACTACCCGTTTATGACACTGAATGAAAATATGTTTGTTTCCTCTGGTGTAATTGTGCCAAAATATGTGTTTATATGCTTTTTTATGGTTATGTTTTTTTTTTATTTGGAAAGATTCATGAAGAAATAGGAAAAAATATATTAATTTTGAAATAAATTTCTATTATTTCTATAGAAACTATTGTATCTTTTACTAAGTATTGTTCTTCTATTCCTTGTATCCATATTCCTAAAGGAATGGAAAACATATAAAATGCCTCCAATAAAATGTATTATTTTCCTATTGCCGTGACAACAAATTATCACTAACTTAGTGGGTTAAAACAACTCAAACTTGTTAGCTCCTCTAAGGTTAGAAGTCAGGTACAGGTCAGGCAAAGCTAAAATGATGGCGTCAATAGGGCTATGTTCTTTTCTGGAGAGACTTGAGAGATTCGGTGTTCTTGCCTTTTCTAGCATCTAGAAACCACCTGCATTCTCTGACCCATGGCTTTCTTCTTCTATTGTCAACAGCAGCAAGGTTGTATCTCTCTGATGATTCTTCTATGGTCATATGTCCCTCTTGACCACGACCAAAATGTCCTCAGCTTTTTTTTTTTGATATACTTTATTGTCAAATTGGTTTCCATACAACACCCAGTGCTCATTCCAACAAGTGTCCTCCTCAATGCCAATCACCCACTTTCCCCTCTCCCCCACCCCCATTAACCCTCAGTTTGTTCTCTGTATTTAAGAGTCTCTTATGGTTTGCCTCCCTCCCTTTCTGTTTGTAACTTTTTTCCCCCTTCTCCTCCTCCATGGTCTTCTGTTAAGTTTCTATCCTCAACTTTTAAAGATTCATGTGATTAGATCAGGCCCAAATAGATAAACCAGGATGATCCCCTGCTCAAAGTCCTTAATTTAAACACATCTATAGGAGCATCTGAGTGACTCAATCGGTTAAGCATCTGACTTTGGATCAGGTCATATATCATGGTTTGTGAGTTCGAGCCCCACGTCTGGTTCTGCGCTGACAGCTCAGAGCCTCGAGCCTGCTTTGGATTCTGTGTCTCCCTCTCCCAGTCTGTCTCTCCCCTGCTTGTGCTCTCTCTAGTAAATAAATAAACATTAAAAAAATTAAAAAGGAAATAAACACATCTACACAGTCAGTTTTGCCATGCAGAGTAATATACTCACGGGTTTGGGTAATTAGGATGTGAACCTCTTTGGTGGGCAACTTTTCTGCCTGCCACACACTATTTATAAGAAGAGACAGGAAGATTTTATATCACATTTACCAAAACCTTAATAAAAAGAAAAATGTCCAAATCATAATGTGAGTTCCCTTAAGAAGGGTATAATTAAATGGAATTCAATAGCTAATCATTTTATAGTCAAATAATTCCTTTTATTTCTCAAGATAAAAGGTAGTAGGAACACAAATTACTTCCCATAATAATATTAAAGAAAAAATGATTGTCTTCCTTTTCCAACCTTCTTCCCTCATCCCCACTTTCCCTACCCAGAAATAATAATATATTTGTGTTTGTAATACAAGGAAAAAATGTTGCTTCATAAATCAATTCATGACAATTTCTTACAGATTTTATCACTTTAACATAAATTTACCTGATCTTATCTTTAAATATTTTTTTCCTAAATGTATGTGATGCTAATAATCAATTCTCATTTGTCTAGCTGATGAAGCGGGAAGATTTTATGTGTAAAGTAATGTATTTTAAACACATACATTGGGCAGAATAGCCAAAATGCTATAAAACTGCTTTCAATATATTTATCATTTAGCATGCATATTGAGACCAAAGGGAGGATTCATTCTATCATGATTTAGGGTGAATTGTACAAAATATGTAGCTTTTACTTACTTAAATATTATAAAATGATAATAGTTGTTGAGACTATCAGGATCATGGGAGAATCAGCTGCAGGAATAGATTAAATGACCTTTGAATATTGATTGTTCATTTGCAAGAGTCTAGTTCAGTAGTTTTTTCCTTCTTCGACCTACCTTCTTTTCACTGTCCAACCATTCAGTTAATGAGGCAATGCAGTAATTTCGATATATGACAAACCCTGATTTGCTGCCAATAGTTTCAATCTCTGTGCAGTTTCGCTGGCACAATGTTAAGTATTTGATTGATATACTCCGATGTCACTCCCTATTCCCTTTAGAATTTCCTTAATTCTCCTATCACTTGTCATCACCTGAGACATGTATTTTTTCATCTTCTGAATGCCACACTAGATTACGAGGTCCATGAAGAAAGGCAAGTTGTCTCTTCTGTTCACCACTGTATCCCTTGCGCCTTCAGTTACTGTCATATAGTAGATGCTCAAAAAATATTTGATGAATGAGTCACATGCTTAAAGAAATGTAACGAAGTTTAAAGTCACAGGAGGTTTAAGAGAGTTTATTACAGAGATCACATCAACTTTATATTTCCTGAAAAAAAATTGCCTTTTATGTCATGTATGTAAAACCTATTTACAGAATAAATACTTCCATTAATACGTGTTTTACACATATTCTCTATACAGTAGTGATTTTGTTAACTCAATAACCTGCACGTTAATGCCATATTGAATTCATACTTTTATGCTCTCAAGGTAACAATCCTGTGTGAATTCCAGTTTGTTGCAAATATACTTTGAAAAGTCCTTCATAGAGAGCTAAATAATTTCTACTTGTTAGCAGTCTAATTTATCTCACGTTCCTTTGAATTTAGGTTATCTCTAATTCCTAACAATCCCTAATTGTTTCCCATAGATTCCCTACCATTTGAAAATAAATTACAATCTTATAAAATCATTTCTATGTCAACTTGTGTAATTGTATTAGTATAAGTTGATCCACAATTACCATAAAAATCTAGTATTGGACATTAGATATCAGGGGTATAATTATATTAAAATTACACAAAGCTTATGCACTAAAATTATAATTAAAAACAATAGCCATTTAGTATGATGCACTTTTGACAGTTAAGACTGGCAAAAATAGCAATGCAGATAACTGTATTTTAATGCAAATCAGATCTGCATATTCAAAGATTTAACTTTCTGAAGTAAAAATCACATGGAACATTCCTCACAATGAAAATGACTTGAAGACTTTAGCATTTTTTCATGATGAAAAATGACAAATTTTATTATAGCTAAAACTTCCTTTATTCAAACTTTTGGATACTTATCTCATAGGTATGGTACATACATATCTTAACGTTAACTACTTGACAATTTAAAACTATTCAATCATGCCACATACGTTTCTTAACTTTTGTCTCTACACCTATAGCATGTACAAAATCAAATTTCTAACTTTGTACTTATTCCATATGGCTACAACAGGTCTGCTT
Source organism: Panthera pardus (assembly GCF_024362965.1). Lineage (NCBI taxonomy): Eukaryota > Metazoa > Chordata > Mammalia > Carnivora > Felidae > Panthera > Panthera pardus. The sequence goes on along the minus strand of NW_026526688.1, from coordinate 90,556,585 downwards.
GAACAAAAATCAATGTTTAGCACTGAAAGCGTTTCCTACTCCATCTCACTAAGTCATTTCATAAAGTCATTTAATAGGAATGATATAGATTTTTGAGTGATACCTGTGTATACATATATGCATATTTCCATTGGGATTGGAATTTCCTTACTAGTTTCAGGCTTTTTAGAACTTTCTTTCTTTCTTTCTTTCTTTCTTTCTTTCTTTCTTTCTTTCTTTCTTTTTTTTTTCTTTTTTTTTCTTTTTTTAGATTTCTTGTTCACTTTCCAAATGGCAAACTTATACTGTGGGTGCTTCCCCATTTATCCTACTTCTTTAATCTCAAACTCCATACACATACACGTCTAGCTAATGTGTTACTTTAGTCTTTAATAAATTAAAATTCTTCATGTGTTTTTCACTTTTCTACCATCAATCTAGTTACAGACAGGCATCTACATACACTTCTTTCTTCTCTTAGAATGGAGGAAATGGCTTTCTCCTTCTCAAAATCATTTTCCTCACATAGGATCACCACTCTGCACATCATCCTTCTTTCTTTCCACAGAACCCTGCTTCTACCATTAATTCTTGTTTCTCCCACATCATCTGCCCCCACAATTTATGCAATCATTTCTAACTACATTCATACTTAATATTGTCTCTTTTCAAAAAAACCTCTTCGTTTAGCACAAGTTATTCTCCAAATGTTAACCTTTCTGTAAGATGCTCAAAAGATTAAACATTTGCTGACTCTGTAAACTCAGGGCCTGATGTGGGGCATGAAATCACAAAGAGTGAGATCACGACCTGAGCCAAAAGCAAGAGTTGGATGCCTAACCAACTGAGTCACCCAGTCGCCCCTGACTCTGTATACTCTTGATACATTAATTACTCTACACACTGAATAGAATTCATGCCTTAAAATCCCACTGGTGCTCATCTTGCCATGTTTGCCAATGATATCCTCAGTGCAGTATTTAATTGACACTCTTATACTCTTATATAGCAATGGGCAAGTCAGAGAGCTTTTGGCCTGAAAGGCTTGTATGAGCCAAACTCGATGGCATGGAGGCTTCAATATTTGTCATGTTTGGCTGAAATGATGGCTTACTGGAGAGTTAAATCCTTGAGTTTCAAACCAATGAAAGCACCCAGACCAGTAATAATAAGACCAACAATCAACAGAAGAGTACACAGCTGCACTTGACAGGTTTTTGTCTGATACTTATTTTTTTCTGACATGAATTATTACCAAGGATGAGTTGTAAAGTTTATCATTATTAGATATGATGTTGGCTTTTTAAAATTTTCTCTGAATGTGGTTTTTAATTTACTTAATGGAGTTTTTTTAAATTTTTAAACTGTTCTTTATTCTTTTTTTTTATTAGTTCACACAATTGGAATGGTCCTGGAGGGGTAATTTTAATATTTTGGAGGGGATCAAAGGAAGAACACAGATTAATTATCTATATTTTATAACCTAAGTATTAAGGAAGGTGTTTTAGGTGGTAGAAATTTAGGCTCAAATGGGTATCACAGCAAACGGGTAGGTGCTAGGACCATAGGACAATTTATGATTAATGGATCTCAGGAAAGTATGTACCATTTATCTGGCATCTAGTCATATGTGGTAAGGAAGGTATCAAAAATCTAGGGATGCCTCGGTGGCTCAGTTGGTTAAGCATCCGACTAGGTTATTTACTCTGCAGGAGACAACTCTTAGGAAATGCCCCACATTTGTGAAGATGTATAAATGAGGCCATTTGTTGGCCAAGGCATCTAGCGTTGAGATGACTGTCTTAAATTTGGCCAGTTGGCTTCACCCTGGGGTCTTTTATTAAGTACATTTTGGTAAGGGGATGGCAAGTTGTAACATTCTACTGAGTTCCATCACTTATGATGGTGGCAATGCCATCCATAGAGTCTATGAACTCTCATTATTGCTCACTCAGCTGATCAAGGTACTCCCCTAGGTAAACAAGGATCTTGGAAAGGGGTACTTTCCCACTGTGGCATCTGGCAGGAAAGTGAGGACAGTGGAGTCAGGGCACTGCCTACAGGTAGAGTATGGCAGATGGCCTGAAGTTGACTCTATCTTATATCAAGGAGGCTTTGGTAGCCATGTCCAGCAAATAGGGTGCTGCTTTCATGACCCAATACATAATGGGCAAGTATGTAGGGAGGCTTAAAGGCTTAGGGTCTGTGAGAGCCTCCATTTTTTAAAAAAGCTTAGTATGTGACCAGTAACTGCTGCTCCAATGGTGTATAGCATGGGGACTAGTGAAATGGTTATTTGTATTAGAAGCTCATGGGAAACTTCTGGCCAACACAGTTGACCCAGAAAGTCTAAGAGCCATGAGAAGTGCTTGCCAGAGCTTACAATAGAGTCTCCAAGGGTACTAACAGGAGTTAATTTAAAAAAAAATAATGTTTATTTATTTTTGAGAGACAGAGTGTGCGTGAAGGAGGGGCAGAGAGAGAGGGAGACACGGAATCCAAAGCAGGCTCCAGGCTCTGAGCTGTCAGCACAGATTCCCACATGGCACTCAAACTCACAAATGGCAAGATCATGACCTGAACCTAAGTCGGACGCTTAACCGACTGAAGCACACAGTGTGAGACACTAATTTTAATTTGGACATATTTTAGACCCTCTACTGAAGAAGATGCCATTTTAAGTGGGCTGATTTGTATTTAGCAGCATCAGTGAGATTAAGTAAAATTGAATAATACACTGCCTCTAGAACTCAAAAAGGACTAAATATGTCTTTAATGAGTTTGTCAGACAAATCTTTCTTAGAAAAGAGTGTCATCAATATAATGTCATACCTTTGCTCCCATAGGAAGATGAAGGTAGTTAAGATCTTATCTGAAAAGATTTTGTGTGATGGCACACTTCTTGAGATCTCCTAAGGGTAGCCTAGTAAAGGTGTACATTGTCTTTTCAAAGGTGAAAGTAAACTATGGATGAAAAAGGCTGTTTGGGGTAGACATTGAATAGAACATATTAGACAAATGTATAAATGCAAAATATTTATCTGTTATTTACTAGAGTTAATAATTTTAATAATATTGAGTTATTTGGTGTGGGGCCTTTAATGGATGAGACCAGAGCGTTAAGGTTGTAATAAACTACCATGAAGCATAACTAGTATTTGTCATTATTATCAATATTATTCTTGTATTTTAGGTTTAAGAACATGAAAAAAAATGGCTTGTGAAGTGATAAAGTAGAAGAGAAAGTAACTTGTTTATTAATGAGGTCCTAAATAATAAGTTAATTTTTGAAGACTTTGTTTTAGCGTGTATTAGACCATATTAACCTTTTTAACTGGGGGTTTGTGGGGTTCTATTTTGTCAAGCCACTTTGGAAGTGTCAAAGATTTAATTAAATTTTAATTTATTATGCATTGTGTCAGAGTTTCTATGCTTACTATGGAATATTTTAAGGCAATGGGTGCTATGACTATGGAAAATTAAGTCAAGGCTATAAAGTGAAGTTCATCTATTTTTTCTTTATATTCAGTTACTTTCCTAGGATTGTAGGGGTATAATGTTTAAATTTAGTGTAACTCCAACTCCAACTGTAACTTAAGCACCAGTATTAATTAAGTACATGAAGTTTTACAAATTGGTACATTACAGCAAATGTTAAAGGTAATTTAAGACCTATGTGGTAGCAAAAAAAACAAATACATCAGCACCATTTTTACCTTTTACTAAAATTGTTTTAGTAAATTTTGGATTTCTACTTGGGTAAAATTATGGAAATTTCTTTTAATAATGATATATAAATAGTTGAATATGTTTTTTTTTTCATTTTTTATTCAATCTACAACTAGGTGTTTTTAAATTCTTCTCTTTCTTCTTCTTCTCCTCATCACTGAAAATGCTTTGATGTGGGGGCAGGGAGGGGGAGAGGTTCTCTTCACCCAGATCACATTTATGTATTTTTTCCCCTAGATGGCTTCAAATCACTTTTGTCAGTGTTTAAAACGTCCCCCCTGGCAATGGGTGTATGCTTTAAGGAACCCCAGGTTAAGTTGGGTTCGTATTATCCCCTTCACTGTGCCACAGACTTACCATGGGTATATGTCCCTTGTGAACCCTGAGGTATGGGCTTCCATGGTGCAGCAGCATCCCACTGGGTTTACAACCTAAGGTTGGCCATTGAAAACACCCTGTGCTGCAGCCTTGCCCTTTCTCACCCTGTGGGTGTTCCCACACCACCCCTCTTTTTGGACTTCTAGCCACCTCACAGCATGTTTTATTGTTGTTGTTGTTTTTAAGTTTTTGTTTGTTTTTGAGAGGGAGAAAGGGAGTGAGCAAAAAAAGGGACAGAGAGAGAGACAGAATCCCAAGCAGGCTCGTACTAAGTAGGGTCTATACTACCAGCCCTGAGCCCCACGTGGTCTGGAACTCACAAACTGTGAGAAACTGTGAGATCATGATGTGAACTGATGGGCAGCTTCACCCACGGAGCCACCCAGACGCCCCTACGTGATTTTTACTATGTCTCCATTTGATAGCTCATACCCTATCCTGAAAGGGGTAAAGAGCCCTTGTAGCTTGCCTCCCCAGGCAGTTGTATGTATCTCACCCTCTCGTCCCAATCCACCTCCAAAAATGAGGTTTGTACTTACAGAACTAAAGCAGTCCCTCAAATTGCCTGATTTTAATAATTATGTTCTCGGCATAGAGGCCATCTTTAGTTGTTTAGTACAGAAACCTGGGCAATTAGGGCCAGAGTATTGTGGCCTCTTGATTGTGAGAACCTGATAAGGGAAGTGGTTGGCATGTGGATCTAACTAGTTGTTTCTGAAGGAGAATTGACCTGACTGTAGCCAGGCCTTCAAAATGGAGGCAAAACACAATTAAAAACAAATAAAACAAAATAAATCTATATTATGAGTTATAATTATAATTGAGATAAATCTACACAAATATATATATATACAGACACATATTTGGAAAATTTGGCAATTTTCTGTTTTAAAAACTCCGTTACCGAGACAAACTGTATTGTTTACTTATTCTGAAACTCTTTAAGGACATCCATAAGATTTTAGTTTTCTTAATATTTCTCTTTCTTGCTGAATTTGCTTCTAAATGTTTAAAGATTTATTTTCACTTTTACAGCTCATCATGATTATAATTTTTAGGTTTTCCTTATTAATAAAATACATTGATTTTTTTTAATTTTTATTTTATCAAGAATTTTTAACATTTATATGATATGTGTTTGTGTGTGTGTGTGTGTATGTGTGTATTTACTACAATAAATTATTTTGATTTTTCCTAATATTAAAACACCTTGGATTCCTAGAATGAATACTCTGTATTCATAAAGATACTTCTTTGTGGGGCGCCTGGATGGCTCAGTCAGTTAAGCGGCCAGTGGCCGACTTCGGCTCAGGTCACGATCTCGCAGTCCGTGAGTTCGAGCCCCGCATCGGGCTCTGTGCTGACAGCTCAAAGCCTGGAGCCTGTTTCAGATTCTGTGTCTCCCTCTCTCTGACTCTCCCCCATTTGTGCTCTGTCTCTCTCTGTCTCAAAAATAAATAAACGTTTAAAAAAATTAAAAAAAAAGATAGTTCTTTGTATTCATTGATGGCTCATATGGATAATATTTTACCTAGAATTTTATATCAATATTCATTAGTGAAACAACCTATGATTTTTTTTTATCCTTTTGTAATTTTTTAAAAGATTATAGCCGTGCTTACTTCAAAGCATGTTTAAAAGGAGAATTTGATCTCTCCCTCCGATCAAGAAAAGTATAAATAACTTTGGGCCTATCAGTTCTTTATAATTAAGTAGAAATTGGAAAAAAACTATTCCTACCACAAGTTTTAATAGTTCTCAATCCTTTTTAAAACTCTGTTATTGTAAATTTTTTAAAATTATTTTCTGCTGGCTGTTTTTGGGCAATTTATATTTTGCTGGAAGATTATTACATCTATTTTTTTAAAATGTATTGCATTTAAATTGACATGTATTACATAATAAACAATTTGAACCTTTCTGTATTTTCAGCTATGCCTTCTTTTCATTCCTAAATTTGTATGTTTGTTCACTTTATTTTTTTGTAAGAAAACTCAAAAGAAATTAGCAATTGTGTTGGACTTTTCAAATAATGTTTGCATCAGTTAAACATTGCTGTGTAACATACCATCCTCAAATTCAAAGGCCTTCATGATCCATCAAATCTAAATTATCTACATTTGTGTTGTTTTAATTTAAAGCATTAGTTTTCTTTACCACATTTGAATTTTTTGTGATTAGCCTTTTACTTGTTCATTATATATTTTTTTTCACGGAGCTTAACTTCTAAGAAGGCAAAGACCACATCTGTGTTGTTCAATGTATATGTCCAGTTTCCAGTACAAAATCAGGTTATAGAAACTAGTCAAAAATGTGTTTAAAGATAATTTATTTTTGTAAATATATTTTTGTAAACAATTATTTTGTAAAAATAATATATTTGTATTTGACACGTAGAATTTACTGAGTTAGCTTTTTAAAAAAATCTTATATGTGAAAGCAATGCTATCTAATCTTTAGTGGTTTATAATCAGTAGGAGAAGTTGGAATGATTTAATGATTTAATGCAATTTATGTGTTTTTTATGGTATTGATTCCTTCACTTCAGTATTTTTATTGAGTATCTATTTTTGACATATTTAGCTAGGCTCTAAGGAAACAAATAGAAACAGGTTAACCCTACTTTCAAGAAGCTTAGAAGAAAAATTTAAAATACAATTGTTAAACTAGTAATTCATGTTTCTAAACACTTCAGAAGCAAATTGGAAAAAAATAACAAGACAGTGTATAGTACAAACTTTAGCATATTGTTGATTAATTCTAGAAAAAAATTCTTAAAGTTTAGTCGATGTTTATGGTCATGTTTTCTAAAGATGTAAAGTAAAATGATTTTTAAAATAATTAATATGTGGCTTATGGGTGGCTTACTCAGTTAAGCATCTAACTTTAGCTTAGGTCATGATCTTGCGGTCTGTGAGTTCGAGACCCGCTTTGGGGTCTGTGCTGACAGTCAGAGCCTGGAGCCTGCTTTGGATTCTGTGTCTCTCTCTCTCTGCCCCTCCCTGACTCCCACTCCACCTCTCTCTCAAAAATAAATAAACATTTAAAAATTAAAAAAAAATAGCAGAACACTAAAATATGACATAGTTTAAATTCCAAATCTTTAGAAAAATAATCAAGGTCAAGGATATCAATTCTAACACTCTGTTTTTCTATTAAAATAAAAGATTTATTTTTCTTACAAGATTTTATCACCTAACAATATATCATGAAAATCTTAACGTGACATGAATTAATATAACCACCAATTTAAAGACTTTTTATGTATGTTTTATTTTTTAATTATTGGCCTATTCATGATATTCTTAAGACATTAAATTATGAAAAATACTCAAACTCATTCATAACAAAAGAAATGCAAATTGATACTCTGAAATATGAGTTCTTATCATGTTGGCACAAATCCATAAATTGGACAGAACACTTTATTGTCAGAGGAGTTCAAATTTCTACAGGAGGAGTTCAAAATTCTACAACTCCTGCAGAGATGAATTTGACATCTACCAAGATTATCTTTCTGTTTCTGTATAACAACTTATAACTTATCACAGCAAATCCTACTTCTGATAATCTACCTTGAGTCTATGCCCCTGTAAATATAGATTTGTTTTGTAACAGAAAATATTGTAAACAGCCTGATAACCAATTAATAAAGAAATGGTTAAATTAAATATGATATATCTTTACATAATGGACTACAGACTATAACATAAAAAAAAAAGTCAAATATGGAGAGAAGATGGTGGGGTAGGAGGACGCTGAGCTCACCACTTCCTGCTGATCGCTTAGATTCCAGCCACATCTGCCTAAATAACCCAGAAAACCACCAGAAGACTAGCAGAACAGACTCTCTGGAGCCGAGCATAGACAAGAGGCCCATGGAAGAGGGTAGGAAGGGCAGAGAGGTGTTGTGCACTAAACGGACTGGCGGGAGGGAGCTGGGGCAGTAGAGGGGCAGCCCGCCCAGCAAGGCAGAGCCCCCAAGTCTGGCTTGCAAGTGTGGAGGGGCCAGACGGAGTGTGTTCTGACAGCCAGCAGGACTTAACATCTGGAATGTTAAAAGTCAACAGCTCTGCTCTCGGAGAGCAGGGAGGGTGAGAGGACTTTAGGAGGGAGAGCTGTTGAGCCCTGGAAGGATAGAGCTCAGCTTGGCAGGGAACAAAGGCACTGGTCAGCCCCATCTCCCTCGCCCATCCCCCAGCCAAAATCCCAAAGGGAACCAGTTCCCATCACGGAACTTGTTTGTGCTGCACAAACACCCAACGCTGTGCTTCTGTACCGGGGAACAAAGGTTCTGGCAAGCGCCATCTCCCTCTCCCATATCCCAACCGAAATTCCAAAGGGAACCAGTTCTCATCACTGAACTTGCTTGCACCTCACAATTGCCCAACACTGTGCTTCTGTAGATTCATCCCTCTGATGGGCCTGCCTCCCTCCTGGTGCTGCAGGGTCCCTCCTGCAGGGGACCACTGATGGCAAAGCTAGCTAGGCCTGCCCCTCCTGCCCCTGTGCACCTTGCGGATCCACTCTGGCTAATACGCCCTTGGCAAGATCCCATCAATTAGCACCACAAGCCTGGCAGTGTACAAGCAGCCCAGAGAGGGGCCACACTACTCCACAGTGAGTCCTGCCCCTGGGAGAGGGGAAGATAAGGTACACACCAGTCTGACTGTGGCTCCAGCAGTGGGCTAGGGGCAGACATCATGTCTGACTGTCGCCCCGCCCACCACACAAGTTACTCAGGACAGGAAAGGGTAGTGCCCTGCATTTTGGAGCTACCACAGGGACTACCCAAAATGACAAAACGGAAGAATTCTCCTCAAAAGAAACTCCAGGAAGTAGGGACAGATAACAAATTGATCAAAACCGATTTAAGCAATATAACGGAACAAGAATTTAGAATAATAGTCATAAAATTAATCGCTGGGCTTGAAAAAAGCATAGAGGACAGCAGAGAATCTATTGCTACAGGGAACAAGGGACTACGAAATAGTCATGAGGAGCTAAAAAATGCTATAAATGAGGTACAAAATAAAATGGAGGCAGCCATAGTAAGGATTGAAGAGGCAGAAGAGAGAATAGGTGAATTAGAAGGTAAAATTAAGGAAAAAGAGAAAGCTGAGAAAACTAGAGATAAAAAAAATCCAGGAGTATGAGGGGAGAATTAAAGATCTAAGTGATGCAATCAAAAGGAACAATACCCGTATCATAGGAATTCCAGAAGAAGAAGAGAGAGAGAAAGGGGCTGAAGGTGTATTTGAACAAATCATAGCTGAGAACTTCCCTGATCTGGGGAAGGAAAAAGGCATTGAAATCCAAGAGGCACAGAGAACTCCCTTCAGACGTAACTTGAATCAATTTTTTGCACAACATATCATAGTGAAACTGGCAAAATACAAGGATAAAGAGAAAATTCTGAAAGCAGCTAGGGATAAACATGCTCTAACATATAAAGGGAGACCAATAAGACTTGTGATGGATCTCTCTACTGAAACTTGGCAGGCCAGAAAGGAATGGCAGGAAATCTTCAATGTGATGAACAGAAAAAAATATGCAGCCGAAGATCCTTTATCCAGAAAGTCTGTCATTCAGAATAGAAGGAGAGATAAAGGTTTTCCCAAACAAATGAAAACTGAAGGAATTCATCACCACTAAACCAACCTACAAGAGATCCTAAGGTGGACTCTGTGAGTGAAATGTTGCAAGGACCACAAAGTACCAGAGACATCACTACGAGTATGAAACCTACAGACATCACAATGACTCTAAACCCATATCTTTCAATAATAATACTGAATGTAATGGACTAAATGCTCCTAGCAAAAGACATAGGGTATCAGAATGGATAAAAAAACAAGACCATCTATTTGCTGTCTACCAGAGACTCATTTTAGACATGAGGACACCTTCAGATTGAAAGTGAGGGGATGGAGAATTATCTATCATGCTACTAGAAGTCAAAAGAAAGCTGGAGTAGCCATACTTATATCAGACAAACTAGACTTTAAATTAAAAGCTGTAACCAGAGATGAAGAAGGGCATTATATAATAATCACAGGGTCTATCCATCAGGAAGAGCTAACAATTATAAATGTCTATGCACCGAATACAGAAGCCCCCAAATATATAAAACAATTATTCACAAATATAAGCAACCTTATAGATAAGAATGTGATAATTGCCGGGGACTTTAATATCCCACTTAAAGCAATGGATAGATCATCTAGACACAGGATCAATAAAGAAACAAGGGCCCTGAATGTTCCATTGGATCAGATGGACTTGGCAGATATATTTAGAACTCTGCATCCCCAAGCAACAGAATATACTTTCTTCTCAAGTGCACATGGAACCTTCTCCAAGATAGATCACATACTGGGTCACAAAACAGCCCTTTATAAGTATGCAAGAATTGAGATCATACCATGCATACTTTCAGACCACAATGCTATGAAGCTTGAAATCAACCACAGGAAAAAAATCTGGAAAACCTCCAAAAGCATGGAGGTTAAAGAACACCCTACTAAAGAATGAATGGGTCAACCAGGCAATTAGAGAAGAAATTAAAAAATATATGGAAACAAATGAAAATGAAAATACAACAATCCAAATGTTTTGGGATGCAGCGAAGGCAGTCCTGAGAGGAAAACACATTGCAATCCAGGCCTATGTCAAGAAACAAGAAAAATCCCAAATACAAAATCTAACAGCACACCTAAAGCAAATAGAAGCAGAACAGCAAAGACAGCCTAAATCCAGCAGAAGAAGAGAAATAATAAAGATCAGAGCAGAAATAAACAATATATGATCTAAAAAAAAACTGTAGAGCAGATCAGTGAAACCAAAAGTTAGTTTTTTGACCAAATAAACAAAATTAATATACCTATAGCCAGGCTTCTCAAAAAAGAAAAGGGAGAGGACCCAAATAGATAAAATCATGAATGAAAATGGAATTATTACAACCAATCCCTCAGAGATACAAGCAATTATCAGGGAATACTATGAAAATTGTTTGCCAACAAACTGGACAACCTGGAAGAAATGGACAAATTCCTAAACACCCACACACTACCAAAACTCAAACAGGAAGAAATAGAAAATCTGAACACACCCATCACCATTGAAGAAATTGAATCAGTTGTCAAAAATCTCCCAACAAGTAAGAGTCCAGGACCAGATGGCTTCCCAGGGGAATTCTACCAGACATTTAAAGCAGAGATAATACCTATCCTTCTCAAGCTGTTCCAAAAAATAGAAAGGGAAGGAAAACTTCCAGACTCATTCTATGAAGCCAGCATTATTTTGATTCCCAAACCAGAGACCCAGTAAAAAAAAGAGAACTACAGGCCAATATCCCTGATGAATATGGATGCAAAAATTCTCAACAAGATACTAGCAAATCGAATTCAACAGCATATAAAAAGAATTATTCACCAGGATCAAGTGGGATTCATTCCTGGGTGGCAGGGCTGATTCAAAATTCACAAATCAATCAGTGTGATACATCACATTAATAAAAGTAAAGAACCATATGATCCTGTCAATCGATGCAGAAAAAGCATTTGACAAAATTCAGTATTCTTTCTTAATAATAACCCTCAAGAAACTCGGGATATTAGAAACATACTTAAACATCATAAAAGCCATTTATGAAAAGCTCACAGCTAATATCATCCTCAATGGGGAAAAACTGAGAGCTTTCCCCCTGAAATCAGGAACACAAGAGTGATGTCCACTCTCACCGCTGTTGTTTAACATAGTGTTGGAAGTTCTCGCATCAGCAATCAGACAGCAAAAGGAAATCAGAAGCATCAAAATTTGTAAAGATGAAGTCAAGCTTTTGCTTTTTTGCAGATGACGTGATATTACACATGGAAAACTTGATAGACTCCACCAAAAGTTTGCTAGAACTGATACATGAATTCTGCAAAGTCGCAGGATACAGAATCAATGTACAGAAATCAGTTGCATTCTTAAACACTAGTAATGAAGCAACAGAAAGACAAATAAAGAAACTGATCCCATTCACAATTTCTCCAAGAATCATAAAATCCCTAGGAATAAACCTAACCAAAGATATAAAAGATCTGTATGCTGAAAACTATAGGAAGCTCATGAAGGAAACTGAAGAAGATACAAAGAAATGGAAAAAACATTCTGTGCTCATGGAGTCAAAGAATAAATATTGTTAAAATGTCAATAGTACTCAAAGCTATCTACACAGTCAGTGCAATCCCAATCAAAATTGCACCAGCATTCTTCTCAAAGCTAGAACAAGCAATCCTAAACTTTGTATGGAACCACAAAAGACTCCGAATAGCCAAAGTAATTTTGAAGAAGACCAAAGTGGGAGGCATCACAATCCCAGATTTTAGCCTCCACCACAAAGCTGTAATCATCAAGACGACATGGTATTGGCACAAAAACAGACACATAGACCAATGGAATAAAGTGGAGACTCCAGAAATGGACCCACAAAAGTATGGCCAACTAATCTTTGACAAAGCAGGAAAGAATATCCAATGGAAAAAAGACAGTCTCTTTAACAAATGGTGCTGGGAGAACTGGACAGAAACATGCAGAAGGGTGAAACTAGACCACTTTTTTCCACCGTTTACAAAAATAAACTCAAAATGGATGAAGGACCTGAATGTGAGACGGGAAACCATCAAAACCCTGGAGAGAAGGCAGGGAAAAACCTCTCTGACCTCAGCCGCAGAAATTTCTTACTTGACCCATCCCCAAAGGCCAGGGAATTAAAAGCAAAAATGAACTATTGGGACCTCATTAAGATTAAACATTTCTGCACTGCAAAGGAAACAATCAACAAAACTAAAAGGCAACCGACAGAATGGGAAAAGATATTTGCAAATGACATATTCGACAAAGAGCTAGTATCCAAAATGTATAAAGAACTCATCAAACTCCACATCCAAAAAACAAATCATCCAGTGAAGAAATGGGCAGAAAACATGAATAGACACTTCTCTAAAGAAGACATCCAGATGGCCAACAGACACATGAAAAGATGCTCAACGTCTCTCCTCATCAGGGAAATACAAAGCAAAACCACGCTGAGATATTACCTCATGCCGGTCAGAGTGGCTACAATGAACAAATCAGGAGACTATAGATGCTGGCGAGGATGTGGAGAAACGGGAACCCTCTTGCGCTGTTGGTGGGAATGCAAACTGGTGCAGCTACTCTGGAAAGCAGTGTGGAGGTTCCTCAAAAAATTAAAAATAAATCTACCTTATGACCCAGTAATAGCACTGCTAAGAATTTACCCAAGGGATACAGGAGTACTGATGCATAGGGGCACTTGTACCCCAATGTTTATAGCAGCACTCTCAACAATAGCCAAATTATGGAAAGAGCCTAAATGTCCATCAACTGATGAATGGATAAAGACACACTCTGAGTCTGGAGCCTGCTTCGGATACTGTCTTCCTCTCTGTCTGCCACTCTACCGCTTGTGCTCTCTCTCTTCCTCAAAGATAAATAAACAGTAGAAAAAGAGACAATTATGTATAAATGTCAATATTTTCAGAAAATATCTCTATGTATCTTTATTTTTACATTAAGAAATACTGTAAAGATTAAGGAAAAATTAATACAAATAGGAAGTACATAGAATTAGGACAAAGGGGAAAAGGGTAAATATGAGAATTTTGTAGAGAATACATTTGTAAAATATTAGATTTTATGCCTCATAAGTGTTTTATATATATTTTAAAAGTATGTGAAAAAAGTAAAATCAAAATGACACGTCTCAATTTAAGGTACATTGGAAGAGGAGAGATTTTCAGTGAGGCAAATAGAGCAAATACAATAATTTCTTCTCCTACTGAGTCTCATAAGAACCTTTGTGGGAGCAAAGCTGTGTAAGATTCAGTCTGGAGAAATTTCTGAGACAGCTGAGGTCAAGACAGAGTAAACCTGTCCTCCAGGGCATTCATTCTGGGAGCACACATGCTTTATAGATGAAGAAGAAAAAATTAGATTGGAAACAGGGGGATTAGTTATTCATTGATCTGCATTGTAGGATGCCTTATAGTCAGATGTTTAAACCCAAATTAAAAAAAAAAAAAATGGGCACCTGGTGGATCAGTCGGTTAAGTGTCTGACTTGGGGTCAGGTCATGATCTCGCGGTTTGTGAGTTTGAGCTCCACATTGGCTCTGTGCTGACAGCTCAGAGGTCGGAGCCTGGAGCCTGCTTGGGATTCTGTGTCTCCCTCTCTCTCTGCCCCTCCCCCATTCCTGTCTGTCTGTCTGTCTGTCTGTCTCTCTCTCTCTCTCTTGTATAAAATAAAAAAACATTAAAAAAAGGCAAGTTTCTTTTCTTTGCAACTTGACTTAGTTATCTTAGTAGAACTAGGTCAGCTCTTTTGTGTGATTGAGAAACATATGGCACGTTCCACCAGAGTAATGGAGGAAAGTGTATTGAAGGCCCTAATTACAAAGATGCTAACAGAATTAATGGAAACCAATTAGGGATATTGAATAACAGATCTAGCAACAGCAGTGAGCTATGATCACCAGGCCACCTGAAGATCTGAAGGGGCAAGAAGAGTGAGATAGGGGTGTACAGGAACTAACAAGAGCTGGGGCTGATGTAGCAGGTGTGGGAGTCTAAGGAAGATGTAGGAGAGCAAATAGAAAAGAGCCAGCAGATTCCAGGAGGGTATCCCTTTGTGTTCTGAAATGTATGTTTCCCTCAGTGTCATTGCTGGCTGCTCCTCTGCTCATCCAAAGGCAGAGACAGCCAGCTAACAACAGACTCCCTTGATTTACGCATTTAAAGTTCAAAGAATCTTATTGACAAATGTCTGTGGATAAACCAGAATCACTCAGCGTTTAAAGAAAGTTTGCAACATGACAGAAAAATATGTTTTGAAAACATTTCAGAGAAGGGGTGCCTGGATGGTTCAGTTGGTTAATCTGACTCTTGATTTTGACTCAGGTGATGATCTCACAGTTTGTGAGTTAAAGCTCGCATAGGACTGTAAGCTGACAATGTAGAACCTGTTTGGGATTCTCTCTCTTCCTCTCTCTCTCTCTGCCCCTCCCCTGCTAAATCTCTCTCTCTCTCTCCAAATAAATAAAAATAAACTTAAAAAAATAACAATAAAAATAAAAAAATTAAAGGACAAAAGAAAGAAAGAAAGAAAAAATCTAAAGATTTTGTAGTGATTATTGTAATGAGAACACGTTACAATTAACACAAACAAATCAAAGTATAGCTTCCAATTATTGTTCTCATAAAGATTTGATTAAAATTTGAATTGAAAGAGTAAGAAAACACATCTAAAATAGACTAATTCCAGAAGAAAAATTAAGAAAACAGTATTATTGCCAACAATTAGAAAAAAAATCAATAGAAAATTTAAAATATACAAATTAATAATTACCAAAATAGAAAGGCAAAGAATACTAGATAAAAGATACATGCATAGACAAATGATACAGGAAACCTAACAATGAAATATTAAGGAGTCCTAGAACCCTAAACAGGGAAAACATAAAGGAAGAATTTATCAAATATATTATATTTTAAAGTCACCTAACATTGACATCCTTGGCTTATAAGTAAGTGTCAGGATTAGTAGAGAAATTAAAAAAAAAACTCAAAACATTGTGAATATGGAAAATTAAGAAGAAACAGAAGAAACTTAAGTCTTTCGGAGAAAAACCTAGTCACCTACAAGGAAATAAAGATCAAACGGTTCTGAGACATTTGGAAGCCGAAAGAAGAGTAATACATTTTCAAACCTTAAAAAAAATAGATTTCAATTCTACATCTTCTATCTAGCCAAATTACCAGTCTTGTGTGGCTTCAGACCAAACATATTTCAGATTTTCAAAACATTGGAAAAATTACCTCCAAAGCATTTTTCCTTTTTTTTTTTTAATTTTAATGTTTATTTATTTTAGAGACAAGAAAGACAGAGTACAAGCTGGGGAGGGACAGAGAGAGCCAGAGACAGTCTGAAGCAGGGTGCAGGCTCTGAGCTGTAAGTACAGAGCCTGACGTGGGGCTCGAACCCACGAACCATGAGATCATGGCCTGAGCTGAAGTTGGACACTCAACTGACGGAGCCACCCAGGCGCCCCAGCATTTTTTTCTCTTCAAGTGTTATGTTAGATTTTAGTACAAATGAAAGGTAAAGCCCAAAAGGATATGCACCTGGATCCAGGAACCAGCAGGACCATGAAGGGAGTCTTCAGAAAAGCAACCCAGAGAATTGCCAGATAAAATTGCCAGTTTTATGGAGAGCCTGCAGAGAGAGTAAAAGGTGTGATTGGAATGTAAGAATACTGACATGAGGAAAAAGACTTCAAGGAAAAAGAAAAATGTGAGTACGATAAGGATATAAGACTATGAGTTGCAAAGGTACAGGATGAGTGAAAAAAAATTATTTAGAAGCCCCAAGGAAAGAAAAGAAAAGCCTGTAAAGAATGGTATGGTTCATATATAAACAAACTAAATTATAGGATGATTTTGAGTGATTAGATGTGTATAAGAAATAATAATTTCAATAGATGTTAGAAAATTCTTCTTTGAGTGGATTAGTGGTTTAGGTTGGGTACTTTTAGAATGAAATATTATCATAACAACGCTTCAGTACGGCATTGAATGATATTTTCACTTTCACAATTATTTTATGCTGTAATTGGTTTTAAACTATTGTAATGTTAAAGATAAATGATAAAATACTTAATTATCATCATTGACAGGGATAAATAGGTCCCCATTGATAATATGTTTCTCCTTCTCTCCCTGTGTCCCTCCCTCGTCACCTTCTCTCTTTCTCTCATGCTTTATTTTTTTTTAACTGATAGAAGTAGAAAAGTAGAATCCCCAAGAGAGGTAGAAGGGCAACCATATATTCATCTTTATCCTAAAAAATGAGAAGAGAAAGAGTATTTTCTATGATTGATAGCATAAGTCATGGACTTTTCGGTAGATGGCCTCACATGCTAGAAGTGATCGTTACAGAAATAATGGCTTCAAAGAGGTGATATGAAAGCAAAATCAATAATCTCTGGTTCTGAAAAATCAAAAAAGAAGGGGATTTGCATATTACTTAGACAGCTGAAGTAATAAGAACAGATATATAGATAATTGGATGATTAAATGTGATGGCCTCTGAGTAGTGACCCATGTTTAAACTCTTTATTTCATTATTTTTTTAAAATTTTAAATATAGTGAAATAATGTGAAAGACAGTGCACTACAATAGCCTATTTGAACACAACATATCTTGAAATTCTATATCTCATACCAACTTTAAGATTTATTTTGTTCAAGATAATTTCTGATCTGTATGACAAATACTTGGACAAGTGTCTACATGAGTACATATACAATGACTGTGAGGTTTAGGAATAAATTCTGCTGAGTTACCTATCATGAAGATAAACAGCAGTTCTTTTTGATAATTTTTAAGAAATAAATGGCAACTTCTAGCATATATCAGTTGACATTTTATCATCTTGTCTTACTATTCTGCTTTACTCTACATTAAATTCTGAGAGTGCCTGGATCTCCACATGCCTTCTCTCCGCTTAGTCTTATTCTTCAATAACATAGAAAACAAGGAGCTAGCAGGGTGCATTTTTACTCTGAGAATGTCTAAGTCTTTACCGCCCTTCTATTATTTACGTTTCCTGTGATGCCAATATATATCAATAAAGGGCATGAGAAGATGACTTCTGCAGAGACATTTATGTTTTCACCATCGCCTGTGTGTTAAAAACCCATGGCACTTTTAAAAAAATGAGAGTTGCTCTTTTGTAGTATCAGTTCAAAAAAGAAATAATCAC
Source organism: Panthera pardus (assembly GCF_024362965.1). Taxonomy (NCBI): domain Eukaryota; kingdom Metazoa; phylum Chordata; class Mammalia; order Carnivora; family Felidae; genus Panthera; species Panthera pardus. The sequence goes on along the minus strand of NW_026526688.1, from coordinate 90,538,671 downwards.
TTGGGAAATTTTGCTCTGTATCTGCTGCAAAGAAACCCAGCAGAGAAGAAAGACTTGCAAAACCATAGAAGGCGGTAAATGTCAGAAAAGGTGGGTCATTCTTGCTTGTAACCATAAGGGCATTTCACTTATACTCAAGCTCATTGTTATGCTTAGTCAACTATAACCTTATGTCAAGCTGATCTTTGCTCTGTGGAACTCTAGAAGTAACTACAGGTAACAAACTTTGAAATAATACAGTGCCTCCAATTTAGACAAGAACTTTGCAGAGATATAACCCAAATAAACTTCAATAGCAGTTATAATATAACAATAAAAATTACTTCTTGGAGTTCCTTGATTTCCAAGTTTCATTAAGTGTGAATTTTTCAGATGCTATTTCAATTTCATTAATTATTTCACTAAGGTTTGCAAACTCAAGAGTCGATATATTTTCTGATATGCTAAGCAAATCCATATAACTATCTTAAATCTATTACATTTTTTATCTGTGCACTAAAATATATCAGAACTGTATCCTAACTAGTGCTTAACTAATGCTTCTAACCAGTGATGATTGAAAGATAATTTTTTCTTTGTTTCAGAATAGATTTAGGTTTACAGAAAAAGTTACAAAGATAGTAAAGAGATTTCTCATGTATGCCGTACTCACTTTCCACTATTTTTAACATCTTACATAGTGTGATATATTTGTCATAATTAAAGAACCGATATTTATACATGATTATTATTAATCATGTATAGTCCATATTTCATTCAGATTCACCTAGATTTTGCTTAATGTTCTGCTGTCCCATTCCCATCTAGGATAACACATTACATTTATTAGTCATGTCTCTGTGGACTTCCCTTCTCTCTGAGTTTTTCAGTCTTTCCTTGTTTTTGAGTACCTTGGCTTTTGAGATTAGTCAACTATTTTATAGAATGTCTCTTAATTGGGATTTGTCTGATATTTTTCTCATGATTAGACTGTATTTATAGATTTGAGGAAGGAGACCATAGAAGTAAAGTGCCATTTCTATCACATCATATCAAGACATATTGTCAACATGTCTTATCCATGCTAACAATAACCTTCATCACCTAGTTGAGGGAGAAATCTGACAATTTTATCAGATTTCTCCACTGCAAACTTGCCCTTTTCCCCCCTTTCTATACTGCCCTCTTTGGAAAGAAGTATAGTTCACACTTAAGGATTAGGAATTATACTCTACTCCCTGGAGAATAGCGTATATACATGAAATATTTGGAATTCTTCCTTGTGAGGCATTTGTCTATCCTCCTCCTCATTGATTTATTTATTCAATCATTTATATCAGTATGGATTCATGGATACTTATACTTTGAATTATAATCATGGCAATCTTTTTGGATTTATACTTATTATCTAAACTTTTATGGAAGGGTTTTTCAAAGTTCAATTGAATACTTTTAGAGGAAATGTTGAATACGCATTGATCTAGGAAAGAGGATAATAACACACTTTTAAATAAAGAAAGATTTATTTCATTTCCCTACTTTTAGATATTTGTTTCCATTTATTCACAATTATACACAATTATCTAGTAAAACTTCTCACACCTATTTTTATTCTCATAGGCTTGATTACAAGAATAAATACTGAAGAGTTGAACTGCTGTTACAAATTTTAGAAAGTACATAAGTAAAGCTAAATTCTACTCTAGAAAGAACAAAGCAAATTACAATCTATAAGATGTAATTTAAATATAAGTATCTGTCCTTATATACAATCTCTGTAGCAGAAAGTATAAGTTCTCTACTCAACAGTCATCTACTCTTTTTCCTCACTACCAGTGTTTTGATTTTATTCAAATAAAAATGTCCTCAACCATGGATCAAGAACCATAACTTGTAATTTTTAGTCAGTTCAATCCTAATACATTTGGCTAATGATTGGCCTGGGTCATGCATGTGGCTTTCTTCTGTCTACTAAGATGTAAGGGAAAGTTTGATGGTACATCTCTGGGAAAGGATTTTTTTCCTTATAAAAGAGATACATTCTGATAAAGAAAGGACTTTAATTATAAACTTTAATTTTTTTGATAGTTTATTCATCGGTGACCTCTTTTTCCTGTGTTTTAACCTGGTTGGGTAGACTCCAGATCACTGAAATTCTTGCAACTATCTTACATGAAGAATAGGTCAAAACAATCAAAGATCTCCAATGTAGTACCTTGAAGTTATCAAACCTCAAAACCAGCCCTAGAACTGATTAAATCTAGGCACACTTTTACATGAATGAATGAAATAAATTTATCTGTTTAGTTGTCATTAGATGATGATGATGATGATGATGATGATGATGATGATGATTTTAGCATTCTGTGACTCTCAGCAGCATAATTATTAAACTCTGAAATCCTGGATATTAACCAGGGACATTTTTGTAAATTGTTTATTAGACCATGTTAATTAGAAAAATCATTAGGAAACATCACATATCTCTTATTTCTGACTATTTTTGCTGCTGCATAATAGTGTATTCTTTTGTAAACACACTCAATTTGTAAAGGATATTTTTATGTGTGTATAATATATATAGTTGAGGTATTTAAGTGGTAAGATTCAAAATATTCGGTATTAACTCTTTTATCATTGTTTACTTTCAAGATCAGGACAATACCAAATTCTGTAAATTCCCTCTCTGTGTTATTTTTTTTTTTCAATGTTTTTTATTTATTTTTGGGACAGAGAGAGACAGAGCATGAAAGGGGGAGGGGCAGAGAGAGAGGGAGACACAGAATCGGAAACAGGCTCCAGGCTCTGAGCCATCAGCCCAGAGCCCGACGCGGGGCTCGAACTCGCGGGGCTCGAACTCACGGACCGCGAGATCGTGACCTGGCTGAAGTCGGAGGCTTAACCGACTGCGCCACCCAGGCGCCCCTGTGTTATTTTTTTATACACACTTCTGTGTTCCTTTTCCATAAGGCTAGAATATTATGTTATCTCCTCATGCCTGGTGTAGCCAAATTATACTTTGAAAGACCCATCTCCAGTCTCTGCTGATTCCAATATTCATAATACTAGTAAAACTTAGATACCTCACAATGCCACACTCCCCCATTACTCCTATTCTTAATATTCATCTATGCGACATCTCATCAAATCATTTAAAGTTCTGATCTCATGACTCTTTCCTAATGATTTTGTCAGCTTTGAGAAAAGAACATACATTTGTTATTATAGAAAACTGAGGAGCTGCTGTTTTTAAAATATTTCTCTGATATTTGTCATCACTAAAATCATGGGCAACTTATAAAGCACATACCTCAGAGGCATTCTTTCCTCCTCTACTCTATATCTCCAATTCAGAAGTGGTTTCCAAGGGGACTGTTGCCTTGACATATAAAAAAATCAGGAAATTTGTCTTTTTCCCTCAAAACAGTCAAATAGTCTACAGGTATGGATGACAGAACAAGCAGTTAGTTACTACTGCTTTTTATTTCTACAAAATTTAGGTGTGTATTTATTAAAACCCCAAATGACACAAAATATGGTTAAATAGGGAGATATATTTGAATGTCAAAAAAGAGAGAAATTCTTTAAAAGATATTTAGTTTAAAAAGTTTAAGGTAAGTTCAACTTTAAAAAATTTAAAGTGCTTCCCAGGAGGGCCTAGGTGGGTCATTGGGTTAAGCGTGGGACTCTTGTTTTAGGCTCAGGTCATGATCTCAGGGTTCTTGAGTTTAAGGTCTATGTGGGGCTCAATGCTGACAGGTCTATGTGGGGCTCGGGATTCTCCTTCTCTCCCTAGCACGCTGCCCCTCCCTCGCCCCACCCCCACTTGCACATTCTCTCTGTCTCTCAAAATAAATAAGTAAACTTAAAACAAACAAACAAAAAAGATATTTAGTGCTTTCTTAATTCATGACATTTCAAAGCAAAACTCTTTCTAGATTAGGATAAGAAGAAGTGATTTATCCATGAATAAGATATAGTAACACATATTCGGAAAATGCATTTTTCCCTAGTAGAGAAATAGCTTGAAGAAATTAAACATTTTATTTAAAATGAAACATTGGGGTGAAAAAATATGCTGTTATCTTTGAAGAATAGTTTAATCTGTGTCTTTAAGAAGATCAGGATAAACCAAAAGTAATTTCAAGATTAAACTCAATAGCTTAAGTCTTTACCTCCCACCACTGGACAGCAACTGGCTCTCACCTGGACTGTCATAAAGACAAGTGTGCTGAATCTTGCACTGATCCAACATGGTAAATACCTCACAGTGGTCTTCCTGCTCTGGGAGTATTTTCTTTTTCTGCCCTCCATATGTTCATGTTCCTTCTCTTCTTTATATTCAGAGTCCTCAGTTGATGATATAACATCTGTTGTTAACATGGAAATAACTTTTAGCTATATTTAATACACGTTATAATTGTCTTTCTGATGGCATCAATATGGAGTTGGACAGTTTGGATTTATCCAACTGGACAATTAGAGTGTTATGACTATACCAGCACAGATATTCTGTAAAATTTTCAATGACCTATATGTCCACATATGTATTCTATAGTTAAGTAGGCAAGTTTATATTCAAGGAGACATAACTTAATAGGGTAATATAAGGGGATTAAAAGAATCATTTAGAACTTTATTAGTTAATATTCTGTTCACTTGATACTTTATCCTATAATGAGTAAAATATGTTTACTTGATTATTATTATTAAAAAGTAGACACTAGTCAAAAGAAGTTTGGTTAAATCACTTTGACACTTATGCCTCAGTTTTATCACTAGAAAATTATGTGTGGTTGAGATGAAATTTCTGTATTTCCTTCTATATCTAATTTCTAACAAAATAAGGGGATTTTTGGCTAGTGAAAATAAATATATAATGTACCAAATATACTTTTTATTTTACATTAAATATATCTCCTATCCTTAGAGATGATGCATTTATTCAATGTATGTAGAAATACAGAGTTTACCCACATATTGGATATCATTACACCACTCTATTTGTATATACAGCATTTCAGAATACATTTTTAAATTAGGAAAAATAGCTAGTTATTGAACACCAACACAGAGAAGATGTAATCAATATTTCATGAGCTCCTATTACATTAAAACCATACATATTTGCCTGGTTTTCTTCACCTTACATTCCCCAATGTCTAGCTGGGTACCCAGCACATGGTGTTCATTTTATCTATTATTTGTTAAATTAATGTACGAAACATGTCAAGTAAGTTGCTCCTGACAAATGTCTGATGTAGTTGATATTCTCAAGTAGCAGATAAGAAAACTGCTGTGCAGAGGCTTGGTAAGTTTGAAAGTTTGCTAAGTTTGTAAAGTATTCAAATCTATAGCTGTCTGACTTCAGGAACCTTTTAATCAAGACGATTAGGTAAATAAATTGTTAATAAGTTTAAAACTATCTTACATGATTTACCACCACTCCGACTTTTCATGAGCATGTAAGACTTCTTTCCAATTTCCATTAAGTGTGACTCATAGGAGGAGGTAACCTGGATGGGACCTTCCTGTACCTTTTTGAAAATTATTTTCTAAATTCTACATCTTCCTGTAGATACTCTCTTCTCCGGCATTCTGTCTACTTTGTGTATTTACATATTGTATTTTTTTTTTCTCATTTGATGCCTGTGTTACTTATTTTAGAGGGTAAATGACTTGGATAATAAATTTTTAAATTAGGATAAGTAGCTAGTTATTGAATATCAACCGAGAGAAGATGCAATCAATAATTCATGAGCTCCTATTGATAATAGTAATAATAATATTTTTTATCTACATCATGTATAATTTAGAGAATATCCAAGGTATCTACATATAATATTTAATTTTATTAATCCTACCAACTAAAGCTTCTACATGATTTGATTTCTGACAAGTAAATAAAACCTACATTCTACCCTGTTCATTAAACATGCTGTGCTATAAATATCTAGTTCCAAATGGAAGAGTGCCATATATCATAAGCATAATTTATAAATGAGTTTATCCCATTTGTCTAGATTTTAATGAGTTTTCTCTAAGTTAACCGAAACTTAATCCTTTTCCTAAGCCCCAACTCTGGATATAATATGTAACCACGGGGATATAAAATCCCACCCATACCTTAATTTATCAGTTTCAATGTCATTGAAGAACTTCAGACAGAGCACCCTTTATGATGCATTTATAATCTGTACCTGTGTAAAGCAGAGGTTGACGAATAGTTTCTGACCAAGCTACTACAAATTTCTAACTTGTAAATTTTCAAGTGCTGGAATATTACCTTCTCTCTCTCTCTCTCTCTCTCTCTCTCTCTCTCTATATATATATATATATATATATATACACACACTTATATATACATATATATATATATATATATATTTTATGAGCCAAACATTTTGTAAGACACAAGTAGAACTAAAATATTAATTAAATTTGTGTCATTTACTTTGTTTTCCCTACATTAAAACTGTATAAGAAACTATGGGGAAGGGATGCTTCAGCACAATGAGAAAGAAATTGAAGAAAATCCTTTATGTTTTTAGTATTAGGTCATTATGGATTTCCAAGATACATTTGAACAGGGATCTCCACCAGTATATTATACTTAATCTCTTAGTTCTTAAAAAATTAACTAATATTTTCTCTGAAACCATAGTGAAGAATAGTATGTTTTATTAGAATATCCATGTTGTCTCAAAGTTTCAAAGATTTTTGCAGATAAAATATGCAATCATGAGCACAAAAATCCTAACCAAGTTCCACCTTATAAAACCAAAGTACATTGTAGAACTCAGTTAATTGAAGAGACATTTTAATGACAATTTAATGGAGGAAGATAAAAATACCTAATCATTTTTCCAACTTAATATTCTGCTTTTAATAAGTAAGACACAAATTAATGTCAAAATTAACATACGTTTTAGTTTTTAAAAAATAGCTAAATTTTTTTTAAAAAGCAAAAACATGGTAAACTTCCCCTTCTGGAATTTAAATATCAAAAATTTATTAACAGTATGCATAATAATTAACTTTGATTTCCATTTTATTACTTTCTTATTGCTATAAAATTCCAAACACCTTATACACTTATTGTAAATATAGAATTTGAAATACGTATGAGGTAATGATTCTTTTTAGCTTTCTTGGTACTTACCTCTGAGAAGCTGAATTTAAAAAATAAGAACCAGGAAAACTTTAATCTTATTTTTTTTAATTTTTAATCTTATTATATGAACGTTACATGATGACTAGAGTTCCTTCTAATTTATTATTACATACCAGATGAAAACAATGTTTACCCATCAAGGGGAAATTTGTATTTGGTTTCATTTACATATTTCCATTTAAAATTCAAAGAACTTATAATAATTTTATATAGTGTATTTTCCATCAGTTGTTTAACAATTTAACTGTATTTGTAGAATAGCCAGTAGTTACAATTCAGCACTCAGTATCTTCTTACGTGTTTTTTTTTTGCTATATTCCTGAAAATAAAGTATACATTTTTTTCTGTAAACATAATACTGAAAAATTTTCTAATGGAAAATATCTTGTTATAACTCTCACCAAATCACATATTTACTCTTTGTCTAGCTTTACACAAAGTAGAAATGTGTACATTCTCACCGTCCCCAGAATGCCACTGGCCAGATTTCGGAATTGTGTACCAGCCAAGAGGTTCTGATGGCAATTTTGAATGTTTGTAATTTTCGTCCTTGCTGGTTGTTGAGAGTCTTCAATAAGAGGGTGGAGCCATTGTGTTAATTTACAATAAGTACATTGAGCTTTTTGAGGGTTAAATAAATAAAGCTTGATTCTCAAGGATTTACTCTGAAGAAGGCAGTATTAGTTTAATTGTATACAAATCAGAATTTTATTTGAATAAAATGAAAGGCAGAAATGTACTTTGCAAAGAAATTTAAAAATTACTTAAATTGCTAATGTTCTATACAATTAGTTACTTTTTAATTTCAACAAAACTCTGTTTCAGTCCTTCTCAGCAAAAAATAAATTCCCACTATTGTGTTGAAGTAAGCTGAGAGAGGTGTGGATTTTTCTGTGTATTTATAAAGAAAACTCATACTGATGCAGAGACGAGCTTTTAAATAATTTACATTACTTTCTTATAATATTTTGGTACTTTTTAACAAGCTATTTTTCATTAAAACGTAAGTCAAGGAGCTAAATTTTAACTACTACAGTGCCTAATAGTCTTTTTAAAAATTTTTTTGAGATTGAGAGAGCATGTTTTATGTGTGTACATGCACACACACACACACACACACACACACACACACACACTTAATCTTAAGCAGGCTCCATGCTCAGTGCATAGCCCTAGGTGGAGCTTGATCTCACAACCATGACCTGAGTCAAAATCAAAAGTCAGTTGATTAACCGACAGAGCCACCCAGGTGCCCCTTACCTGTCACAGTTGTAACTGTATTTACTTTTTAGCATATTGAATAGCTAATAATAATTTTGTCAGAAATTTATAGTGTCTCCGATTGCTTCAATATTAGTGATCAGGTGTGTTTCACTGTTAAACATAAATTCATAAAACTGAAATAGTCACTAGAATAAAATTTATAATGTCGGACACTGTCTGGTATTTTAAGCAGTAACTCAACACGATCACAGAGTGTTTGGCACTTACTGTTATTCAGGTTGTTTCCCATAAGTATTGAATCCCTGAAAATCCTCTATTTGAACTCCACAAATCAGAGGCCAGTGATTTCGGAGATTTGTCCCAATATAAAGGAAAGTGCACATTTGTTTTATCATTCAAATGGCCTGTTTTAGAAATGGATTTATTCTTGAGTTTTTCTCAGATTGAAATACAAACATACAAATACAGATTCATAAGTAAATGGATTCTTTGGTGCCTCTGGAGATTGTCTTCAAATTCTGACCAAGAGACTTATTGAGCCAAAGACATTGCTATTTGAGAATAAAACTTGCTATTTGAGAGCTATTTGATAATAAAACTTTCTTAGACTATTTATGAAAACAATCTGATATCACCTGCATATTATTACATAATACTGCAATTTCATTCAGAGAACTAAACTAAAATACACCTCATTTCTCAAGAAAAGCATTTTAGCAGTGTTAGTATGGAATATAGACATTTTTATGGAATATAGATGTTTTAACAGTGTTAGTATGGAATACTAATTGATATATTAATAACATCAAACACAAAACACTGATTAAGGACTCTTACCTATTAACTGTGGCTTTTCCTCTTGTTGATTAGAGCATGAAAAAGTACTATAATCTGCCCCAACCATTATTTATAAGATGATATTTTGTTTTGATGATACCATTGTTAATAGACCACATAATTTATTAAAAGAGTATCTATAGCTAAATATATTTACATCTAAGACTGGTGAATCTAAACAATTACTTTCTAACTTAAGATGGTTCAAAAGCCTTACACCAAAGACAATTCTTGATATGTTGGTATAGATTATAAAACACATATCTTTCTATTTAGAAAGATATGGTTCTAGGTATCTAGAAGTTCTAGGTATAAATGTTAGTTTTGCAAATTCTAAAACTGTTAACCTTGAGCATATTACTTAAATTCTTATGTTTCAGTCATATCATCTTTCCTATAGCATACAAGCTATCTGTCTGATGAAGGCTTGTGGTGGGGATTTAGTGAACATTTTAAAAGTTCCTACTAGGGGCGCCTGGGTGGCTCAGTCGGTTGGGTGGCCGACTTTGGCTCAGGTCATGATCTTGCGGTCCGTGAGTTCTAGCCCCGCGTCGGGCTCTGTGCTGACAGCTCGGAGCCTGGAGCCTGCTTCAGATTCTGTGTCTCCCTCTCTCTGACCCTCCCCTGTTCATGCTCTGTCTCTCCCTGTCTCGAAAATAAATAAACGTTAAAAAAAAAAATTAAAAATAAATAAATAAATAAAAGTTCCTACTATAGTATTATCATATGTCTTTGGCTCAATGAATGGTATTTATTATTTTGCTTGATTTTATAAAATATCCAAAGTCCAAGGTCAAAAAAATTAGGGATAAAGGGACACAAATTAATCAGGAATATTAAAAAAAAAAAAAAAAAAAAAAAAAAAACATTTTCTAGGATCTAAGAAGACAGAGTAGATCAGAACCAATTTAAATGTCTTCCTATATCTGCTCAGCCCCAATTGCCCACACAGGTTTCCAGCACATATACTGCTTCTTCTATGGTGATGTGGCCACGATGGCCTTCTCTGTGTCCTTCGGTGGTAAAATTCTGGCTGCCACATATGTTGTCTCATCACCAAACATTGCCAGCTGTTTAACCTTCTCCAGGAGTGAGGGCAGGGCTTCAATCTGATACCCATTATGCTATCACCGTGGGAGAAGAGTAGCTCCCAGCCTAGGTCCAAGCTTCTTGGAAAAACAGAAAGTGTGGCTTTGTCCAGAATCTATCCTGAAGGGCCTGTAGACATTATTAGAAAGTGTTGGGGAGTTAATGACTCCTGGGACAGATTCAGGAGATAGGACAAGACTGGGGAGAAAAAAAAAGTTTTCCTTCCTCATTCTTTCATTAACTTTTCTAAAATGTTGTAGTTTCATAAGGCCTTTCTGGGGATGGTTTGTGTCACTGAGACAACTTCCTGTCTTGTCAAAGAGTGGCAAGTCCACTGATATCATCTTGTACTTGCTTTCCCTTTCCCCTGTCTCATTTTCCTTTTTTTGCTTTTGTTTTTGTTTTTGGTAAATTTCACTTCACTATGTTGTACTTCTATGCCAGATAAAATAACACTTCATAAAATTTGTTTCTGGAAATTATTTTGTCTGTTTGTTGGTATTGTTTTAGTTAACCAGAATTAAGAAAGACAAAATTAAAGGGGCACCTGGGTGGCTCAATTCGTTGAGCGTCCAACTCCTGATTTTGGCTCAGGTCATCGTCTCATGGTTCATGAGATTTAGCTCTTTGTTGGGCTCTGCACTGACAGTAAGGAGCCTGCTTGTGATTTTCTATATCCCTCTCTCTCTGCCCCTCCCCAGTTCTCACGTGAGTGTTTTCTCTCTCTCTCTCTCTCTCAAATTAAATAAATGAATTTAATAATGAAAGAAAGAAAGAAAGAAAAAGAAAGAAAGAAAGAAAGAAAAAAGAAAAAAAAAGAAAGAGTTAGAGCTTCTAGCTGAAATAAACTCAAATATTGACCAAGACAGTTATTGATTTTTTATTCCTTATCTCATGTTTTTTTTTTCTTTTACTTCTGTGGCTGACCTTGGTTCTACAAAAAAACAAAACACAAAAACAGATAAAATCATCCTTTTAGGTGATATTTATTAATTAATTTCTTTATCCATTCTTTAAAGTTTTCATTTAAGTTTGCAGTTAGTTAACATATAGTGTAATATTAGTTTCAGGTGTAAAATACAGAGATTTAACACTTCTATATAACACCCAGTGCTCATCACAGCAAGCGCATGCCTTAATCCCCATCACATTAAGCCATACCCCTGCCCATCTCCCCTCTCGTAACCATCAGATTGTTCTCTGTAGTTTAGAGTCTGTCTTTTGGTTTGTCTCCCTCTGTCCTTTTTTCCCTTTACTTGTTTGTTTCTTAATGTCCACATATGAGTGAAATCATATGGTATTTTGTCATTCTCTGACTTATTTTGCTTAGCATACCATTCTCTAGCTCTATCCATGTTGTTGCAAATGGCACATTTTCATTCTTTTTTATGGCTGAGTAACATTCCTTGTGTGTGTGTGTGTGTGTGTGTGTGTGTGTGTGTGTGTGTATCTCACATCTTCTTTATCCATTCAAAAGTCAATTAACACTTGGGCTGTTTCCATAATTTGGCTATTGCAGATAATGCTTCTATAAACATCAGTGTGCATGTATCCCTTAGAATTAGTATTTTTGTATTCTTTGGGTAAATGCCTAATAGCACAATTGCTGGCTTGTAGGATAGTTTAGGAAACTCTGTACTGTTTTCCAGAGTGGCCTCAACAGTTTGCATTCCCACAAACAGTGAAACAAGAATCCCTTTTCTCCACATCCTTACCAACACCTGTTTTTCCTTCTTGTGTTGTTGATTTTAGCAATTTTGACAGGTGTGAGGTGATTTCTCATTGTAGTTTTGATTTACATTTCGCTGAGGATAAGTAATGCTGAGCATCTTTTCATGTGTCTGTTAGCCATCTTTATGTCTTCTTTGGAAAAATATCTATTCATGTCACCTGCTGATTTTTTAATTAGATTATTCCTTTTTTGTGTGTTGAGTTTTGTAAGTTCTTTATATATTTTGGATACTATCCCTTCATCAGATATGTCATTTGCAAATATCTTCTCCGACTCCACAGGTTTCCTTTTAGTTTTGTTGATTGTTTCCTGTGCTGTGCAGGAGCTTTTTTATTTTGATGAAGTCTCTATAGTTTATTTTTGCTTTTGTTTACCTTGCTTTAGGAGACATATATATAGAAAGAAGATGCTAGGGCCAATGTCAGAGAAGTTATTACCTGTGTTCTCCTCTAGGGTTTTGATGGTTTCCTGTCTCCCATTTAGGTCATTCATTCATTTTCAATTTATTTTTGTGTTTGGTGTAAGAAAGTGGTCCAGTTCCATTCTTTTGCATGTTGCTACCCTATTTTCCCAACACCATTTGTTGAAGAGACTGTATTTTTCCCATTGGATATTCTTTCCTGCTTCGTCAAAGATTAATGGACCATATAGTTGTGAGTTAATTTCTGGGTTTTCTATTCTGTTATTATTAATCTATGTGTCTATTTGTGTGCTATTACCATACTGTTTTGATTAGTATAGCTTTGTAATATCATCTGAAATCCAAAATAGTGATGCCTCCAGCTTTGCTTTGATTTTTCAAGATTGCTTTGGCTATTTAGAGTCTTTTGTGGTTTTATAAAAAAAAAGTTAGTATTGTTTATTTCTAGCTCTGTGAAAAATGCTTTTGGAATTTTGATAAGGATTGCATTAAATGTGTAGGTTGTTTTGGGTAGTATAGACACTTTAAGAATATTTGTTATTCCAATCCAGGAGCAGGGAATGTCTTTCCATTTCTCTGTGTCCTTTTCAATTTCTTTCAACAGTGTTGTATAGTTTTTAGAGAAGAGGTCTTTCACCTCTTTGATTAGGTTTATTCTTAGGTATCTTATTGGCTTTGGTGCAATTTTAAATGGGATTGCTTCCTTAATTTCCCTTTTTGCTGCTTCATTATTGATGAATAGAAATCCGACAGATTTCTGTACATTGATTTTATGTCCTGCAAGTTTACTGAATTTGTGTATCAGTTCTAGCAGGGTTGTTTTTTATGTTTGTTTGTTTTGTTTTTTTGTTTTTTGGTGGAGTGTTTTGGGTTTTCTATATATAGTGTCATTTCATCTGCAAATAGTGAAAGTTTTACTTCTTGCCAATTTGAATGCTCTTTATTTCTTTTTGTTGTCTGATTGCTGAGGCTAGGACTTCCAGTGGTGAGAGTGGACATCCTTTTCTTGTTCCTGATCATGGAGGAAAATCTCTCAGTTTTTCCCCACTAAGAATGATATTATCTGTAGCTTTTTCATAGATGGACTTATTATGTTGAGGTATGTTCCCTCTAAAACTATTTTATTGAAGGTTTATTATCATGAATGCATGTTGTACTTTGTCATAATTTATTCATTTATTCTTTATCTATTTCTTATGTTTCGACTATATTATAAATAGAGTGTAACCAGAAGTCTCTTTAAACATTAAACAAACTATTGTTTACACAATAGTAAAAAATGGCAAAATTAACTAATTTTTAACTCTCTGAGAATGTTGGAGAAGAAACATATATTTTAGCATAATTTTAATCAAAAGTAACATTTGACTGATAATTCAAAGACAATAGTTTATATTAAGGATTGTCACAATGATATGGTCCATTTTTTCTGAAAAATCTCGATATGTGGAGTGCACAATCTTGATATGTAAGAGATTTATGTTTATGTTAATAGACAAATATATTCAAAAGACACCAAACTTCAACTAGATATTTATAGTTCTAATAGGTAAACTTCCAAATACATTTTTCATGTACAATAGCATGCGTGATGATTAAGCCACTAAATGGTCCAAAATAAAATCAAAACCATTTTTATGGATAATTTTACTGGGGATTTTAATCTTAAATGGCAAGAAAATCATCTCAATGCAGCCCACAATCAAAAGAACAGAATTTCTCACTCTCTCATACATCCAATTGCCAGGTAATGGATCATGAATTTCTTACGATCTCATAGGTTATGAGTTCTCTGAGGAAAGGCTCTGGTAGGTTAGGCAATGATCTCCAAAGAGAACTGTGCATAATAATCTATTAGATTTACAGAAAAACATGTTAAAATGTTTGTTTTCTTAGATGTCTGGTTTGTCTGCATTTGTGATCGCATAAGATATGTGATAGCATAATGTGTTAACATTATATTTAATCATGCATGATTATATATTAACAGCATCTGTAGAATAAATATATATTGACCATGATGGAGGCCTAGTACATTTTGTTTTGTTTGTACATACCATTCAGAATAAAAAAGACAAAAGTGTATACACTCATGGAAGATCATAGGCTACCTGTTTCAAAAACAAACTGCAGTCATATTTCTAACATCTGGGGTATTGATGCTAATGGTTATCATTGGGTTGAGGCTAAAAAAAACTTATTTGGATTTTAGATTCTTCAGTGAGACACTACTGGTTATGGCATTCAACAGTATTTTGTTTGTTTTTTTGTTTTTATTTTGTTTCATTTTGTTTTTCATGCAAAGGAAATATTTTGCAGAAATGTATGGTAAATAAATAGAACACATTAAAATAAGTTAACAGCATGAGTGTAGCAGATAGCAAGCTTTGGGATTATGGGAAAGCATTCTACCCAATATCTGGTTTTTGTTTTTTTTTTTCAATATTTGAAACAGAAAAAGAAAGAGAAGTTAATGATATATTTACCACTATTTTTCCCCTGCAAAGCATACGGACATTGACACTGTTAATTAATCCCTAGAACTTCTTCCAAAAACTGGTCCCTGAAATATCTCTATCTCTATCTCTATCTCTATCTCTATCTCTATCTCTATCTCTATCTCTATCTCTCTCTCTCTCTCTCTCTCTCTCTCTCTCTATCTCTATCTCTATCTCTATCACTATCATCTCTATCTCTATCTATCTCTATCTCTGTCTAATCTATTCCCTGCAAAGTCTCTATCAAACACATTGTCCTTAAGACTTTGATTATAATAGGAAAAAATAAAACCTTTTGTATCAGTCCATTATGGGCATGGACTGTATTCACTAGATATATCTTGATAAGCTTCTCCAAATTTAGGTTGATGGGTACTTAACCCTGCTTTGGGACCATTTATTGAACATTTTAGGAGGAAATATCTTTTGCAGTCCATATATTCAGTTTATGACTCTGTAGTTAACATATTCTGTCGCTCTGAGCAAAGTGAATTAAAATATTTAAACTGCTTTGCATATCTGTCTCATCTACCAGGTGTTTAAGCATCCTGCAGGAGCTTGAGGACTCTATTTGTATGTATTTTAAAGTTTAAGTATTATACAGCTGTGGATGCACTTGTTTCCTTCTTACTCATTCAACGAGGTTTCTATCCTCCTCTTAAAATGCTGTAATTGCACCGGCATAAGGAATGTAAGGAATAGAACTTTGAACGAAGCAGTACTCTGAGTATTTGTAAATGTAAAACAGATGTGCAGTAAATATTGTGAGCTCTGAATCAATGGGACACCATATAAATACAAAAGAATGAAAGAAGAGATATAATTTTTCAGTGATTTTTGCTAAATGTCTCATCAGTAAGGAGGAGCTGCGGCTTCCTTACAGCACTTAATGAACAGCCTTTTGCACATGGTTTTCCTATTACTCCTGGGGAGCAACTAGTCTGCAAACTAAATATAAGCAAACTTTTAGTCAGCGAGAGGTATACACATTCATGAAAAATAAATGTCAAAATATTTCAAAGGATTTTTAGGACCCAAAATAAAACTAGGAAATATTTTGATGAAAGAAATGTTAGATATTCAAAACATATTACCAGCCTTAAGCATTTAAATTATATACTTTTTTGCAAGTTATTATTAAATATAGGTAAATTTGGAATAGGAAGCATAAGATAAAAACAATTTATACTGTATTTTAGAGCAAAAGAGAAGCATTTCATGTTTCCCAAAACTTCCTCTTATCCCTTACTTCTCAAAATCTGATAATGGCATCACCTTTCAGTGAATAACTCAGTCTCAAAGCCCACACTCTCATCAGCTTTATTCCGTCACTAAGACCTATTGAAACTACACTCAATTTATGTCAAAGGCTTCTGACCTCCCATGTCCAGGGTTTGCCTTAATTAGCATCCATTGCCTGACTTATTGTAATACTTTTAAAATTATTTCTATACATTTGTTTTCTTTCTAAACCAATTCACGCTGAAGAGTATCATCTGATTAATAATCTTGAGCGCACACTGACCAGTTGTCCTTGACTTAAAAAATCTTTATTTGCTCTCCATTTCCATAGGAGTAAGTGGGTTCTTAGACCTGAATTAATATGCATTCTCTAGCCATACCAAAAATGTTTCCGATATTATGTGATAACATATACATTAGACATTCTTTGTAAGATGAAGTAGCTATCATTACCTGATGAAACCCATTCTTACTGACTTTAAATTATAGCTCTATCAAATTTCTATTTAGCTCTTCTATTAAATCATCACTACTTAATTTTCACTCTTCCTTTTTTCTGCTTTATTTTGTCAAATTTTGTATTTTAAATTTATGAGGATAAACTTTACTATAGTTTTAAAATTGGGTATAGGATACATGTATTGATTTTTTTCATGTAGTGATTTTAAGTTTGAGTGTACATATGAATACATATACTATTACATATTCCATAAGTGCAGTTAGAGATTTTAAAGGATGAATAGGGTTGCTATTGGTCTAAGCTTTTCTGATTCACTATATCTGAATGATCAAATATCCTAAAATATAGGGTACTTTCAAGAAACAACTGTTTAAAAAAATTTTTTTTTTTAACATTTATTTATTTTTGAGACAGAGACAGAGCATGAACGGGGGAGGGTCAGAGAGAGGGAGACACAGAATCTGAAACAGGCTCCAGGCTAGCAGTCAGCACAGAGCCCGACGCGGGGCTCGAACTGACATACCGCGAGATCGTGACCTGAGCCGAAGTCGGACGCTTAACCGACTGAGCCACCCAGGCGCCCCAAGCAACAACTGTTTTAATATCTGTTACAACTTGGAGTTGTGAGTCAAAAATATGGGCAGTGTTCTGCTGGATGAGTCTTCTGTTCCATGTAGCATTTATATATATATATATATATATATATATATATATATATATATAGTCTTTATATATATATATATATATAGTCTTTATATATATATATATATAGTCTTTATATATATATATATAGTCTTTATATATATATATATATATATACATATATATATATATATATGTATATATATATATATATAGTCTTCTTGGGAGTGACTGTAAGTCTTAGCCTAGGTAGAACTATTGACAGATAATTTAGACATTTACCTAAACCTGCTCATTTTTACATGGTAGCCTCAGGATAATAGGGCATCTACCTTTATCTGAGGCTGAGAGTATCAATAAATCCACTTGGAAAAGGCAAAGCCTCTTATGACAGGCTTTGAAATACCAAAACATTGTATCTGTAACATTTACTAGTAAAAATAAATCACTTAGGTCAAGTGAGTTTCAAGGAAAAAGAATGAGACTCCACCCCTGAATGGGAAGGGTATAAACATTTTGGGTTACCATTAATGTACCTCTGAGCATAAGGAACGTACACTTCTCTCACATGCAAACTTCACCTCTTACAAGGCACAGAATATTTCATCCTATTATCAAATTAGCTTCAAGTCCAGTCTCTGGGCATCTAAATCAGGTCTGGGTCCAAGTACAGATGATAGGATCTATGAGCACAGTTCCCCTCAAGTATAATTTTTCTCAATCTTCATATCTGTAAACAGATCAATTTCCCATTTCCTTCCTCTAGGTGCATCTCATGGCCATAACATACAGTGGTGACACAGGAAAGGGCATTGTCCATTGGCATCTGATTCAAAAAGGAGGAAGAAGTGGGCATATGTCAATCACTGATGCACAGCAATTTTAAAAGCCTGCTGGGCATGTGTTGGCCTTCATTAGGGCACCCTGGCAATAATTCTTCAAGGTTTTTGCCTCTACTGTTTGGGCCTTTTGCTCTGTCTCCTGATATATCCTTATTTTTTTTTCCAAAAGAAATAACTCGTTTGCAAGTGTGTAGACCTCTTAGATTTCTTCCTATGCTTAGATCTGTAGGGGCCCCAGTGGTACTTTTAACACTGTAAGGTCTCTGTCTCAGCAAAATCTGACGGTTCCATGCCAATACCCTGTTCTTAAAAATTTGTGAAGTTACTCTGAAATTTAATGTGGTTAACATCATTAGACAATGACTCAGCCACAAATGTATTTGATATATGTCCTTCTTCAGAAAAGCCTGAGTTAGATTGTTGTGGGACAAGAACTTTAAAATACTTTTTAAAGAGATTCATTTGCTTATGTATAGGGTCTATATCCTTTTAAAATGTTTTGAGGTCTTAAGAGTTTTCCAGCAACTCTTTCCATAACTCTTAAGTTATGATTTTAGTCTATTTCTTATTTTGAGAACTTTTTGCCATCTAGAGAATTTGAAAATAAGAAAAGCTTTCCTTCATAAAATCTATCAATCACTGTCTCATTTATAATCTAAATTTTGCTTGAAAACTGAACCGTTCAATTTGTTTAATCTCATATCTTTCTATCCATATATTATCAAACACAGATAAAAGAAATTAGTTGGCATGTTAAACCTATGGCTTGAATATCTCCTTAGCTTAATCTGCCAGTTGTCTATAGATTCAAATTTTTCCCCACTATCAATAACAACTGTCTTTTCTGTCAGCATTTCTAATAGTATCTGTGAGAATTTTTCATCTTCCACTAACAGTCTCTTTGAGATACGCTACTTACAATTCCCTCACGTGTTCCAGCTTTTCCCATTGCTAGGTCCCAAAGACAATACCACAGTTGTAAAGTTTCCATGACAAAGCCTCCCTCTTCTACTCAAATCCATTCCTGTTTTCTATTATTCTATGAAAAATTATGTCAAACTTATTGGCTTATCGCAATAAATATTTTACTATAAATCACAATTTAATGAGTTAAGATTTTGTTCAGGGCTTGATAGGATGATTCTCTTGTTTCAAGTAGCATCAACAAAGGCCACTGAATGATATTCAGTGGACCTATGGCTTCTTCTGGTCCAAGATTATTTCATTCACATGCCCAGCCTCTAGGCAGGGCAATATGGATGACTGGGCAAAACTGAAACTACTGACTGGAGTACCTCCATGTTACATTCAGGCATAAATATCTTGGGATAATGAGACTCATTATACCATGCATTAAGACCCACAGAGAATGTTCTAAGAAACTAAAGTGATAACCACAAGGCTTCTTATAACCTAGCCTAAAAAGTCCTAGAATGTTCCTTCTTCCACATTCTGATGGTCAAGCAAGTCATACAATTCTGCCCAGATGCAAATAGGGAAATAGAATCTACTGCTCAATATAACAAGTCAGATAATTTTGCTGCCAGATTTAATCTACAATATACACTATGCCTTAAATGCTTGGAATACTGCTTATTTCTCATTAGATATTCTGTCACTGATTGGAATCCCTAAGAATCAGATTCTGAGATGAAGATAAGAGGACTATTGGAGAGTGCTTTTGGAATAAAATCCTGTAAAGAGAAAAAACGAAAGCAAAATTAGTGGTGGGGAAGTGGAACTGTGATTCAATCTCCTAGAACACCTCAGGTAACACTACGGGAGTTCAGAAAACGGGTTGTCTCTACAGAGCAGTTTGAGTTGAGGAGGTAATTCAAGGGTTATCTTCTGGAAGCACTCCCAGTGACTGTGGTAATAAGGTATTCGTTTCTAAAGGGAGAATTACAGTCCAACACATGTCTACTTCGAGAACATATTCACTATGTAATTTCTCTAAAGAGGTAGAAGTGCTACTCTCTACAACACTCAGCAGCCATGATTGAATGGTTAATAATGAACCAGGTGAACAGTTATTAAAAGAGCACTGTCTTTTTTTTTTTTTTTTTTCCCTGAATGAGTGTAATTCAAAATAAAAAGTTAAGATTTACGGGTTCAAATACCAAAAGATATTAACTAAAATCATTATATTGCTTCTAGATCTACCATATAAGTTGTGATTAGTTACCCCAATGTACTTAATTCATTTAAAACTCTTTTATTCATGAACTCTAAAGTGAGAAATACTGAATTATTTTTCATTTGTTTTATGAAACTCTGTTAAAAATTGCCTTATATTCCTTTTTCTATTTCATCCCGTTTTATCTGACATGAATATGAAGAAAAACATTATTAATTAATACATTATTTTCTTTTGACGTATTTTGTATTCATCAAATTAGGGTGCTTGAATAGCAGAGATGCTGAACAGTAAACAACAGCAAATGGAAAAGTGACACTAGACAAGCAGAAATACTAACCAGCTTTACTGTATCTGAGGAAAGAAAATTGGCGCACTTGTTAAACCTTATATAAACCTTTACATGCCATAAATCCCTGAAATATGTTATAATCTGGGAATGACATTATTATTTTTTGTTTCAGAGAAACAGTCAAATGATTTTTGAAGAAAAGTAATAGCATAATTTCACATATCACTCCACTGCAGCCCAAGTCTCTTATTTACACATTTGTGTAAATTGAAATAAATTTTAGGCATTAAAATTTTTAATGTGATATGACTTCTTGCTAAGGAATAAAAGGTAACTAGGTAGACGCTATCAAACTGTAACTCCCTTTTTATGACTCCGTGTGTGTGTACGTGTGTGTGTTTTAAAATTAGAAGGCAAAGCTCTTTTAAATACTAAAAATGATGTAACTAATTAGTTTCTCTTTACCATGTCTTTTTTTATATTTTCCATTTCGATTGAAATTAATCTCTTTAACCTCATTATAGATGTTAATTTTCACTGATACCTAATTTAATCTTAAAAATACATAAAAGCATGTTGCAGTTAAATCCAGAGAAAGAAATACCTGAAACATCTCAGTCACACTCTTCAAAAAAAGAACGAGGAAGAGAGAAATACAGGAGTGCTGGACTTTATTTTTTGCACCCAACTAGAACCTCTAGGCCCCTATTGTTCTTTCGTTCCTCCTAGAGTGGGTATTTTAAACAATGGTTCTACAGACCTAGGAGAGCCCCACCTGGTGCAGATTTACAAGGTAGACCACTGCATGGGTCATAGTTATATGAGTGCTCAAAAGAGGCTCTGACTTCCCTAAGGCTGCCAAGAGGTGCCAGATCAAGAACCTAGAAATTCAGGGAAGTTACCATGTGATGGAGATTTGACCAGTGAGATTCTGCATTCCAGAAGAGGCCAGAAGATAAATTTCTCGCCCTTCCTACTTCCAGCCAATTGTTTGGCGATGCAGGGATTTCATGTGGTCTTACTGGAGATGCCCTGCAAAATCTAACATGAGCGGTGTTTTGTGAAGCTGTGGCCAGTTCACTAACATGTCACCTTATATTTGATTTTTCTCCTTACGTGGTTCAGTGTCTTTTCTTCCCATGCTTTCATGCTTTCTCGAGAATCCAGACTAACAAAGAAGGACAATCAGAATATTTGTATACTCCTCCAAGATGACTGGTTTGGAGTAATATACTGCCTTATATTTTAAAATCCTTGATTTTTTTTTATTTAAAAAAATTCCCTATCTTCTTATAGCCTTACCTCATATACATGAAAATATATATTATTATATTAAATTATAAGTGTACATTTTAAGCAGTTTCCCAGTTTTCAAAAGTAGTTCATGATGATGATGTTCCAATAATTCTTGTGGGGTATAAGAAATTAACTTCATTCCAGATAGGAAACTTTCAATATTTACACGAGTAAGACTGAGGTTTTCTTTGTGATCATTACCTGCATGTATAGATTTGTAATCTACATGAGGCCAGGGAAACTAGTCATCTTAATCACTTTTCTTTCTTTAGTGCCTAGTAGTGTGTTTGGCCCTAGGAGAGAAAATATATTTAATCAATATATTAAGCACCTTATGGATTTAGTGTCAAATCCATTGCTTCAGTTCTCCTTCACTGGTTGTTCCCATTAATTAAACTTCTACTTTTTTTTTGACTAGTCAAAACAAATAATCTCTCAGTAATTCTCTGTTTTGTAGGTGGGTAATTTATATCACAGTTAATAGGAATATGAAATATATTGCAGAGGCTAATCAGTACCCAATAATCACATGTTTAAAAATACTGATTTCAGAAATCTTAGTATACTGACTTCTGCAAAGTGAGTCCTCTCTGTGCAGAGGGATGTTGTATCTAGGTTGGTTGCTTCCTTGCATTTCTGTTCCTAGATTCCAAGACTCCTTCCTACTCAATCTTAAATATATGACCTTTTATAAATGAGACCACTGAAATATTTGACATTTATTTATCACCATGTTTACAATATTTAGCTCTTTTTCAAATTCAAAGTTAATATAACCAGGCTAAATGTAAGTATGTTTTAGGAAAAAGATATCTTTAAATTAACAGTTGATAAAGCATGATGAAATCAACGACACACATTTTTGTTTCCCTAAAAACACTCTGGCATTCCTGTTTCAAATATAAAAAAAACTTGTTATTTGGTACAAAACTCAATTCCTGTATTGATTTTTTTATCAATTCACTGAAAGGAAGTACCTGTAAATTAGAGAACAAAATTAGGAAAAATACATAATTCTTATTTTCAAAATTTTCAATATTAATATTATTTAATTCATAGTTAAAAAAACTCTTTTTAAGGAATGCTATTATAATTCATTCTTTAAATCATTTATTTTAGCCAACAAATGGAATTATATGCAAATATCTACTCAGGTGTGTATTTTAATACATATTCTTGAGTTAGTATATAAAAAATCATCTTTGGGTGCCTGGGTGGCTCAGTCGGTTGAGCGTCTGACTTCAGCTTAGGTCATTATCTCGCGGTCTGTGAGTTCAAGCCTCGCGTCAGGCTCTGTGCTGACAGCTCAGAGCCTGGAGCCTGCTTTGGATTCTGAGTCTCCCTCTCTCTCTGCCCCTCCCCTGCTCATGCTCTGTCTCTCTCTAAGTCAAAAATAAATAAACATTAAAAAAATTAAAAAAAAAACATCTTTAATTATAAAATTGTTCATGTAAGCTCTATATCTACAATTTGTAAGGCATATGAAAATCTGTTCATAAGTATCCATCTTCAAGTTCAAATCATGATGCCAAATGATATAATAGTATGTCTTATACTATTATGCTATCATATAGTGAAGACATTTTTCTTGAAATTTATTATGATCTTGTTTTTAATCATTCATTAAAAAACAAAGTTGGTACAACAGAGCAAATTGACTACATATATAGATATACGACTTATCCTCCCCACCATTAAAACAACAGTAAAGGTGTTGTAAGGAAAAAAAAAGCAGGATAAGTTTAAATCTATTAAAACAAAGAGAATGAGAAAACAGACATGGTGAGGCAATGAATGTCAATACATTTGGGGGAAGATGGAAATCAACTAAAGGTGGAAACTGAGCAGGGTTTAGGTAATCTACACCACAATAGGCGAAAGGAATAGTTGGTCTTAAGAAAGAATTATGTTCACTTAAATGGATTCCTGAAGAGAACTCAAAGTGACAAGGCCAGAGGTATGGTGGAACCTGGTAGTGAGGCTGACATTTGAGAAATTTAGTAAAAGTAATTCTGTAGTGTGGCTACAAAAGCTGATCCCTCTCTAAAGTCTATTTCCAAGGCACAGAACAGTGACTGGTATTTTCTGTGGAAGAAAGAGGCTAGACTCTGCATTTGGTAAAACTCATACATTGTTGTGTGGGTGGAGCATAGGACTAGAAAAGGAGATAACTAAGAATTAGTATATTCCTTGGTGAGCTCACCTCTGTCCCCCTTACCCTTTCTCCTCCCAGGACACTGAGAACCAGAGGCATTCTTTCCTTGTGGGAAACATTAAGTGGCACCTGTAAAAAGGTATTCAAAAACTTACTTACATCTGGGGGTGTGGGGCACAAAGCAAAATGGTCTGATTGCTATGTGATCATTCTTCCATTCAAAAGTCATGCACAAGACTCCAAGGATATGTAGAAATTATTCCACTTCAGCATTAATCTTCACAATGTTCATTTATAACTTGTACATATTATAAAACAACCCTCTCCTCTTACTGTTGAACTCTATCATATTATCCTGCTTTATTCTTTTTAAAGTTTACACAACACTCTGGAATTATTTTCTTTATTTATCTGATTTCTTGCCTCAATATGATAAAAGCCTCTTGAGTTAGGAGGCCTTGTCTACCTTGTTCACTGCAACAGTTATCAGATTGAGTTCTCCTGGAATGGGAGAGGTGTTACTATTTATTGTGGATTTTCTAAATAAAATAATAGATGGGACATAGGTGAAAATAATGGGTTAGTCTTGTAAATAGGTGGGTATCAGAGAGCTCAAGAATAAAAAGAAAACTAAACACAAACGTACTGGGAAGTAATCTAACAGATGAAAGGTTTGTGCGGCTGTAGCAGAGTGAACAAAGTGGAAAATAGCATAGCACAAGTAGAAAACTGGTAAGAAGAGGCCAGGTAATTTGGTCAGGAGTTTCATGACCCAGAAGCCTTCAAGATCGGCCTCAGCTTATTCCCATTTCCTTAAAAAACTTATATTACATTTTTACATAAATTATTACATTTGTTACAGCATTGTATTTGAATAGTTTATCATATATCAATCCAGAAAATCACCTGCCCTCCTTATTTAAGAAAGTAAACACAGGTTTTTCCCCATAATCTTTGCTTACCCTCCCTCTTCCCCCGCCCAAGATTGCAATGCATTCTATCCCCTCTTCTAACATTTCCCGGCATAGGATAAATTAGCAGGGATGGTATATAATCATACTTCCATTATCCTACTTGAGGCAGCATTAATAATAGACATGCCTCTCTAACTTTTAGTTGAAGCTGAAAGGCAAACTGGTGCAATTTTTGGACAAAATGTATCACCACGACTTGCCAAGGATTGCATAACTTATGTGTTGCAATAATGTGAAACTTATACACTAAGGGCTATGCACACAGGGTACATCTTTATGGGACTTAAGAACATAGGCACTTTTCATTTGCCTTCATTTTCTTAAAAGGGAGAATATAATGAAACATATTATGGTGGATAAGGAGTCTTCAAGTCTATAAAGGTGAATATAACCAATGACCATCTCGGCCAATACTTTGCTGTGGTGTGCAGTATGATGTCTATGGTGTGCATCGTAATAAATACCAATTCTAGTCCTGTACTGAACCACAGCTTGTGAATTCTTACTGCAGTGATAAAGGTGAATCTGCAGAGTATGCTGTAAACTGTACCTGAAACTAGAAATCCAGAAATCTCTCTCCAGGACAGAACCTCCTTGTCCAGTCCCCCCATCCCAAGTCCCATCATTGCTGTGCTATGCAGCATGTTGATCTGCAGAGCAGAATCTGCCCTGAAGGCAATAAGCATAATAGTTTCATTTTGCTGTGTCTCTCTGGAGCGAAATTTTACCCAATCCTAATGTGTGATTTTATAGACTCAGGTACTGAAAAGGTTGACAAAGTGGCAAGAAATAAAAGAGCTCACATCAAAGCCCATATCTAATGATACGAGCTTTACCCTGAGGACTTGCTTACCTTCAAGGGAGAACATCAGTGTAATTGCAAGATTTTTGAGGTATACTGTAATGAAAATAAGAGACTGATCTACATCAGTGCAATACTGGGGTTTTCTAGTTGGCCCAGCCTTTTTATTTCATTGCGTACCAATGCACAGCATTGTCCTGAGTGTACTTTTTCCCTTGCAAATTTTTGTGCTTGATGAAAACCCATAACATTTGGACTTTGATTTGTGAAAGTAGCTTCTGTTATGCAAATGTTGGTTTTAGACACTGAGCCAGAACGAAAAAAATAAAAAAAATATAAAAGCCCCAGAGGCTGAGTTGTCAGGTTCCAGTGATAAAACCCTTAGACTATCCATTTTAAATTTGTAATTGTCAGTATTCTTACCGTGAATGAAGTATTTCAAAAATAGAGTACTATGGAGACAAAGGCCAAAGGTATACACATTTAAAAGTAAAACCTCAATCAGCTGAAAGTGACAAATATTTATGATAGTACATTTATTCATTTAGTAAACATTAAATTCCTAAAATAAATAAGATGTAAACCCCCATGCAACTGAAAAATTAAATGTATAAAAAGTCTTTAATATTCATCCAAATAATTTCAAAACGTAATGGGAAAAGATAATAGTAAGAGAAATACCCATGCAAATCTATGGGATTTCAATATTTGTATACATTCTTTTGACCTAAGGAACCTAAGATAACCTATGAAAGATGTAGAAAAATAATTGTTTCGGCAAAGAACTGGCCATCATTAACTCTTGAAGACCCACACATATTGCAAGTATATTCATGAAGCTTATATGTGGCCAGCACAATTTGCATTAAGAGAATGTTTCTCCATCTCTCTTGCAACTTCTGTGGTGCTTCTATGCCGGTGTCGGTTAGTTACCTTTATCAAGTAGAATAAAATCCAAGCTTCTTAACAAGGACTTCAACAACCTCATAGGATTTTTATCTGTTGGATCATGACCCAGGTCTTTCATACTGCTTTTCTATTCATTCTTTTACTCTCTGCTACTCTTTTATTTGCAAAACCAGTTCCTTCTCCTCATACAGGTCTTTCTTTTTTTTTTTGTTAATGTTATTTATTTATTTTGAGAGCACACGCATGCAAGTTGGGGAGGGGCAGAGAGAGAGAGGGAGAGAGAGAATCCCAAGCAGGCTCTGTGCTGATGTGGGACTCAAATCCATGAACAAAATCATGAGAGATCATGACCTAAAACAAAATCAAGAGTCGGATGTTTAAAAGACTGAGCCAACCAGGTGCCCCCTCATTCAGGTCTTAATTTAAATGTCAACTCATCTTAGAAATCTTTCTGGACAATCCAGCATAAATTTTCAGCTCTTCCTTCCATCCTACTTATGCTCTATGGCATTATCCTGATTTACTCATTTTAAAGCCATATGAACATTTGCAAATATTTTCTGCGTCATTTGATTACTTATTATATCTATTACCTTTGGTAAAAGTTTCTTTAGTTCAGGTCTCCTTTGTCTTTTTGCATTGCAACAGTATAGCATACAGCATAGGTACTCAATAAATATTGTTTAATGAATATATATCTACATACCTCCCCCTGACCCCCTTTTTTTTGCTCTTGAATTATCCATTTCTCAGCCTTGTCCATGCATAAAAGATTTCCCATTTTCCACAATATGTGTTTAGTGAGAATATCAGTTTGAAAACAATTTTGGAGAAATCAAATCCAAGAAGGCAACTAAACCAAATGTGAAGTTGATGAATAAATTCTACACCTTTCTCTGAGCAAGGCGAGGTGTTACCCCGCAGAAAAGGGAATGCTCTTTGCCATCAGTCACACCAGGTTTGAATTTTACCTTTGTGTGATTTGAGAAAAGTTGTGCTCTTTGAAACTCCGTCTCTCATCTGAAAGATGAAAAGCGTATAATAACACCTTTTCCAGCTGTGAGAATTAAATGAATTAATTTACGTAAAGGGATATATCAAAAAGCTTTCTGATACATAGTTGATATTCAATAAATATTTCCTTCTTTCTTTCCGCTTGTGCCTCGTTCCCGCCGGCTAATCAAAGTTTCAAACTAGAGTCAGAATTCTAATTTGCATTACGCCTACAGGGTGATGCCTAATAAGCCTGAAGGTAAACCATTTTGCCTTGGGCCTCCCAGGCAAGTATCATTTTAGATGACGGGCTTAGAAATATTGGAGTTATAAATGCAACCACGAGAGGGTTGTTCATTAAATTAATGTCTACATCTTAATTTAAGAAAGCTAATTGATTTATGAAGAAAAAAATACTTGAATGTCTGGTTTTGGAAGATATAATGCAAGTATAAAAATGTTTAAATAGAAATCATGAATATCCTTGAGATTTAAAATGTGTTTTCACACAATAAAAAACTGTATTCTTTTAATTATTTTATACTCTTCCATATGTTTGAATATATTTCTAGTTTAATATATTTTTTGTTTTCCTTCCTTCCTTTCCTCTCTTTCTTTCTTTCTTTCTTTCTTTCTTTCTTTCTTTCTTTCATCCTAAAAGATATATATCTATTATTTATATCAAAGAATGAATTTTTGGATCTATTCGTTTTTCAAATTCATTTACTGGTTTTCTGTTTCATTATTTCCAGCTTATATTTTCATTGTTTTTATTTTCCCACTTTAGGTTTTCTTTTTCTTTACTGGTTTATTGTTGTTGTTATAACCAATGTGTTGGGCAAATGCAATTAAAAAGAACATCTCCTCACAACTTACAAAGCACCTTCATAAAGGTAAAAGAGAAAAAAAAATCAGTTATTGAATAAGCATTAAACCACAATGTGAGGCACATCACAAGCAATCCACTAAGACATTGCCAAGACAGAAGGAAATCTCACCCCAAGCCAACAGATGTGACCCATTACATACAAATTCTTAAGATAAATAACTAATCCTTAAGTAGAAGGATTTGACAGCATCATTTGTCATACACAGTTCGTCTCGATTCACCTGGTAATTGGGGTGCCCATCTGTGTTTGCTAATTGGCTTAATTAAAAGGAAAAATAAACTTCTTATATCTTTATGACAAGAGGTAGTACTTTTGCAACTTAGAGGGAAGTAATTATGGAAGTTAGGCACCTGCTCTCCCACAGAAACTGGAAGATAAGAGCTCTCTTCTTTGATGATTATAGTGTAAAAAAGATGGTTCTTGAGAGAGACATTTCCTGGGTTGTAAATCTGGTGAGAAGCTTATTTAGCTTTTAAAAAGACTCCCATCCATTTCAAAGAGACAAAGCACTCACAGTAGCAAGTTTTCTGAAGTAAATGCTATAAGAAAAGGAACTTTGGTGGAGGGTGTCTCTTCCTTTATTTTCACCAGGGAGAATTAAGCATCTTATTTTTCATTTGTATTAGCCCTTACAAATGAGAGAGTTTTTAGGCTGCTGAGTTTCAGCTGCCTGAGGCCTTGCTTCTGACTCCAACCTCTAGCATTCCCAGCTACAGTAACATTAACTGGATTAGATCCAAGAAACAAACTAGCATGGATTCACTGGAGCATTACTTCTCAGCATTACTGAAATGAACCCAAGGCAAAGAGGGTATGTACTACACAAATTACAGTGGTAGAACAGGTCAGTACAGGTTCTAAAGAGTTACTAATAGAAGGCATAGGCCCCATACTCTGATACATTAGCTGAAGGTGAGAGCCTGGTATCTGTTTTGTTTTGTTTTGTTTTGTTTTGTTTTGTTTTGTTTTGTTTTGTTTTTTGGGTGAACCATACCTAGTAGGATTCTAATGCAAGTGTGCTGGGGTTTGCTTTGAGAGAAACACTCTATTAAAACATTAAGAAGCTGGGGAAGATGGAATATGAAAACCTCTGTCCCAGAAACATTAATCGGCTGGCTGCACGTACATGGGATGCTGAAAACAAGAAGGCAAATTTGAAGCTAAAGCAAGAAAAATCTAGACTTTGAAGCTAGTAAAGTATGCACACATCCATGCCATAAGAGATTAAGAAATGTGCAAATGTGATCAAAATGACTCATAGGAATGTTTAGCACTTTTTTTTTTTTTTTACCTCTATAGCATTTAATAGGGCTTAATCTCATTATCTTGTTAAGCATTCCCCTCTCAACTTGAATACTTTACGAATGTACTTGCCATTTACAAATTATTTCCTAGTATTTTCTGGCCTTTTTAATTTAATTTAAAATGACCTTTTTATATTCCTATCCCTAAACATAAGTGCCATCCAAGGTTAAGCTAGCTTCTGTTGTTCTTCTAAATGTATTCCTTAGAACGATGATATCCAGTATAAATTAATTTCTCACCAATAAGTTTTATGGTGATTTTCATCAGCCCCATAATCATTAGCCTCAGCTGTCATCTGCTTTTTTGGCTCTGGTGGATAACACAGAGTAGTGGGTCAAGAGGAAATGTTCAGGTAGCCAAATATATTTCTGAAATATCTGATATTGTAGGACAAAAGGAGCAAGGGTGGACTGACTTAGACCTCTCAAAGCCTTGATGGAGTGAAAACTAACGCAGGTCAATTTCAGAAGAGTTTTCAAGTGCCAAGGAAGAAGACGTGTGCAGGAACCAGGAATCTAAGAGAAAATTTTTTTATAAAAGAAGACAGAATAGAGTATGGGGAATGGCAGCTCCAGTGTTGGAAATATGAATGATATAAAAAATCAGAAGCCCAGAAGTTCAAATATCAGAGCCTTTCAATGCTGAAACAGCCGAGAGTGTGACCTGTAACTTGTCATGTAATGAGGGTTAGACTAGATGTTTGCAAGGTTCCGTACAGTACCCGAATTCTATACATCTGTAATTGCATAATATAATTTAAAGTTTTATATTTGATTTGTTTCCTTAAAGCAATGCAAATTTTAGCACTGATTAAAAATTTCACATAGAAATCTAATGTCTTGTAGACTCCAAATTTGATTCCGTGCCCACGCAGTAGTAATTTGAAATGATTCTATAGAAACTGAGGGATGGTAACGTTTCGGCACCTGGCTGCAACACTGATTCTCTGGGAATTGATGCCTCAAACTGAAACAGAATAGCATCCTCCTCTTGCTCCAAGAGCCTTACTTTCGTGGTTCTCCCACATCAGAAGCACAGAATCAAGCCTTTAGGAGAGTCAGGAGTCATCGGTCTTTCTTTTTTAACTTTTGAACTGACTTCAGTGTGAAAATACTGCAACTGCACATGGCTACACCTGAAAAAAAAAGATCTATTCTATTTTTCTATTTTAATCACAATATGATCAATAAGTGATCATAGGGTTAGTTCAACTGCCTGCTCACTTTTATTTTTGTCTGTTTGTTCTTGTATTTCTATCTCTACTCCTTTACCTCTTTATAATTTTTGTCTTTCAAAATCCTGAAAGTTACTTAGAAACTGACAAATTTCAGGCTACTATACTGATAAAGCTTTCCAATTTTTAATATACTGCTAGCACAACTCAGCACTTGAAGGCCTTCAATCTGTTCCATAAATTAGAATTAGCTCTGGAGAAAAATCATTATGCAATATACAAAATACATGATGTGCTATTATTATATTATATTATATTATATTATATTATATTATATTATATTATATTAACGTGCTATGTTGTGAAGACAGATGGTGGGAAGTCTTAGCCAGAGAAGAAAATGTGGTGTCACAGCCAAAACTTTGTAATGTCCTTGAGGTAATTTGAGTGCTGCCATGATGAACAGGGACCAAACCACAATTACCATAAGCAACATGGTGAATGGGTATTGGTTATACACACTGGAGGGTCCTTATGTCAGAGAAGACGGACAATGGGAAAAAAAATGTGTGTTCAACTGAGAAACAGCAAATATAAAACTAAGCCCATCTTTATGACTAAAGAGAACTGTCACTCACTTGCAACAAAGGCAGAGTGCAGATATATTTGTAATATGAACACTTGCAAACAACTGTTCTTGTAGGGTTTTACATTGGGCCTTTTATATATATTGTTTATTGTCTATTCAAGAAGAGATGCACATTACTTTATGAACATGTCAGTAGGGACACTTGACTCTCTTTTTCCTTTTGGTAACCTGAATTACCAGCTTTTGGGGTCTCTTGGTATTCAATCTTTTGTTTCCCCCTGCCTCTTAATGTTAAACTGTTCTCCTATTTTTATAATTTAGTTTTTCCTCTATTCAGCAGAAAGCAATTTGGCTTTTCAATCTGCCTCAAGTCAGTACCAGTAATTCATCTATTCTTTCATAAATATTTATCAGAACTTTTCTCTATACCATTTCTTGGGTTAAGCAGTGAGGATACATACTGAGTAAGACTCACATGATCCCTATCCTCATAGAGCTTAGACTTCTTTGGAGAAAAAAAATATTCAGGTAGTAATATTCATAAAGTGTGGTAAGTGTTAGAATGAGGAAAGTACAAGGATCTTCGTGACCCCGATCAAGCCACCAGAAGCCTTATGTTATTTTACCTCTGCAATTAAAATAAAAGAATTAATACATAAATATACAGACATGTATCTGTCTTAGAAAAATACCGAATTAATTTTTCAATATGTTCAAAATAATTGGTAAGTGTTAAACTGCTAAACATATACCGGTTCTGCATCGAACAATCCAAGCATTTTATCTTTCAGTCCTAATGGAAGATAAATGTAACAGGTATATTTTTACCCTCTTCTGACATATGAGAAAAATGGTTTAGAGTACTTAAATAATTTTTCTCAGGTCACATAATCAGATTATGACAAGCTTGAGTTTAACACCCAAGTTTACCAGACTGCAGGGCTCAAACCTTATTACTATTCAGTTTACCCATTGTGCCAGGTTATTTACAATTAAAAATTTCAATTCTTCCGGGGGCGCCTGGGTGGCTCAGTCAGTTAAGCATCCGACTTTGGCTCAGGTCACGATCTCTCGGTATGTGAGTTCGAGCCCCGCGTCGGGCTCTGTGCTGACTGCTCAGGGCCTGGAGCCTGTTTCAGATTCTGTGTCTCCCTCTCTCTCTGACCCTCCCCTGTTCATGCTCTGTCTCTCTCTGTCTCAAAAATAAATAAATGTTAAAAAAAAATTTAAAAAAAAATTTCAATTCTTCCAATAAAGAGAAAATATGATAATAAAACCTCAAATACCTATTCTTAATAAGTAGAGTTACTGTACACATGCCACTGTTTTTTTTTTTTTGATATGATACCAACCTCCTACCACAACAAAATTGAAAGGAAATACCTCAAGATCGAATTTAAAATAGAACACATGTAATGTATAATTTGGTGGTAGTGGAGGAAGCAGAGAATGAAGCGCAAAGCCGAACCAAAAATGACCTCTTGACTCTATTTTCTACGTGTATTTTTCACTCTATAATCTACCAGTGGTCTTTACATTCCTGACAGGAGATAATTGCTTTTGCTAATTGCA
Organism: Panthera pardus; assembly: GCF_024362965.1. NCBI lineage: Eukaryota > Metazoa > Chordata > Mammalia > Carnivora > Felidae > Panthera > Panthera pardus. The sequence continues at coordinate 90,505,443 of NW_026526688.1, read as the reverse complement.
ATTGTTCCATCTTCAACCCCATGGACCTCTCTGCAGCAGTTGCCAACATTAGTCCCTTCCTTCTTGAAAATCTCCTCCTCTTGAATTCACAAATTGATGAATTCCAACAGTTCTTTTACCTTTATGATCGTATTTTCTCTGGTCCTATTGTGTTTCGAACTCTGTATATATGTCACAAAGTACTGTCTTAAAAACTATATTTCATGATATTATTTTTAATTAATTTATTTACTGCTTAATTTATATCCAAGTTGTTAGTTAGCATATGAGGGCACAATGATTTCAGGAGTAGATTCCTTATTATATTTTAACTGATCCTAAGGTTTTGTGAGGAAGTATAATGCATTAATATTATATTTTTATATATTAGCTGATAAAATTATGTTTCATTAGCATAACGTATATCTGATTATTTTCACAAATGTTGAATTAAGTCCATGTATGCATCCCTAAGCAGTCAGCCTTCCTAGGTTAAAAGTGTCAAATTTATTATCTTTGCCTTGAAATTACTTTGGTTTCACCTAATATGATCCCTACAACATTGGGCACTGTGAGGAAAGGGGCTATGGCTTGTTCATCTCTGCCATGGTGCCTGTAGCACAGCACAAAAGGAAGTCATTAAAGGTTGTCAACTGAAAGGAAAAATGATTTTTTTACAAAAGATCTATTAAAAAAAGAATTTAATGAATTTGAAAATCGCTGTATGTGAAACTAAATCATGGAAACATAGAATTCTAGAAAACATTTTTATCTTCTTGTTTTCTGAAAATAACCTACACTCAGTGCTTCCAAATCCTTTTACCTTTTCTACTCTATTTTCTCTAATACCGTAGTTCCAGGCCTCCTTAACTTTTCTCAGGAACATGTCATTGTATGTCTAACTTATCTCTCTGCTTTGATTCTGCCCTGATATGGAATGTTTTAGCACCTATTTATATTAAAAATTTTAAAGTACGAATCTGATTATGTTTCTCACATTCAGAAAATCTTGGTAAGTTCATATTTGGCTACAGGATAATTTTTAAAATATTTAAACTCCTCTTAAAGATATGTTTAATCAAGCCATATTTGTTCAACATTATTCAAATAGTTAGCTAGCACCATTCTATTTTTAAAATCTAAATATTCCTCCGTGTTTAAGTTTTTGCTTTCCCCACAACTTGGAATTTTCTCCGTAGTTAACCTGTGTCTGCATGTCTAAATCTTGCTGATCTCTCCAGAAGGCACTCAAATGTTGCCTTATTCTTGATTGTCAAAGCCAGCATATAATAACCTGATAACGTTAAATTGCTAAGAGGAAAGAATGATTACATGCAGAGCATAGCAAAGAAATTATTCAAGAAATCCCTGAAAAATATTAATATAGCTATTAACAAATGGAAAACAACAAAAACAGAGAGGCTACTATGGAATATACTTATATTTCATGTTTTCAGCAATTCTGTTTTTCATTCTAAGAGTCAGACAATCACTTCAGTAAATATCCAAGAAACTAATACAAACTAAATCCATAGATACACAAAAGTAAAATATTCAGTTTGAGTAGATACAATAATATTAGAAACATAGTTGTATTTGTTTACCTGGATTCTAAAAGATCTTAAATAAGAAAAAGAATGAACTGCATCTAGTATTTAATATAAAAGTAAAAATATAACAAAACAGGGGAAATAAGGGAAGGGTTTTTGGATTTCTAGGAAAACACAAGAGTGAGAATCCAAGAAAATGTTAAAAAGATGAAAGATCATATAAACCACACCATCTAGCCACAATAATATTTAATTCATTTTTTTTAGAAAAGTTAAGTCACTGTTTTTGGTTTTGAATGTTTGTTCGTTCCAGGATTTACTACACCAGTCCTTAGTCCAGTAAATCATTTCTTTTGGCAAAGACAAAATAGTTTAATTTCTGCAACAGGCATTAATTAGTAGTTCTGGAAAACTGCTAACAAACGTATGTGTACATGTGTTTATGCATGTATATACATATATATGTGTGTGTATGTGTATGTGTGTGTGTTTATGTGTATATACTGATTATACTAAAATAAAGCTCTATATGTACACACATGCAAATACATTATTTCTTTGTTAAATCAACATTTTTATATTTTTTCACATGTGGATGAATCTTCAATATAGCCAGATAGGAGGCAAATTCATTTTGTTTGGTTTTGACAATGATAATATTACTAAATAACTTTTAAAAAATAAATTGCAATTTTGAGATAATAGCAGTGAAATACTTTGATATACTCTTTAAAAAGGATTCTGCTAGCCATTGAATATTTTGTTGTATTTAATACACATCAGAGATGTGTAAATATATTATACATATTTTTCTATTAAGAAATACTATAAAATGATAAAGAAACATTTCTAGAAGTTCTCCAGTAGTTAATGGTAATCAAATAATTCACTCTACTGGCATACATTCCGGAAAAAAAAAATCTAGAGAGGTTTTCAATCTTATAAATTTACTCTAATGCCCTTTTTTGGTAAGTGTTCACTAATTTTGAAGGTTATCAGCAATTTAAAACACTTGAAAAAATTTAAACATGAGAATTCACAATGCAATCATGGCTACTTAAAGTCTCATATAATCATGCTGTCAATCATCACAACAAATACTCACTTCAGGATATTTCAATATCGGTAGCATTGGGGTAAGAATCAGTCCAATTTTCCACTTTGCAACCAGATATAAATAACAACCCATACAAATCTAGGAGAGAAAAGATATCTCAAGTATTTCCTCTTAGACAGTCTCTTGAGCTATATTTTTCTTGGCAACCATTCAAGGGGAAAACATTAAAAAAGATTCTGTGTATAAGCAAAATCCACAATCACCAGTTTCATATTACATTATTAGCAGATTTGGGTATGAAAAATTGTTCATGGACAGTATTTTTAAGTTAAAAAAATGAAATAATGATACAGGTTGAATTGGAATATTTATGTGGGATGAAACGTTCTAAAACTGTCATTTTTTGATGAAGCATATTTCTTAACACCGCTTTCACAAACCAGAAATATTAGTTGTTTAGACTAAAAAGTTTATAAATGAAAACAGATTTATATCAAATGGAATGTGGCAGTCTATTATAAGAGCTATACGATATTGAAAGTATAATGCAGGGGCGCCTGGGTGGCTCAGTCGGTTAAGCTTCGGACTTCAGCTCAGGTCATGATCTCATGGTTTGTGAGTTCAAGCCCCGCGTCAGGCTCTGGGCTGATGGCCCAGAGCCTGGAGCCTGCTTCTGATTCTGTGTCTCCCTCTCTCTCTGCCCCTCCCCCGTTCATGCTCTGTCTCTCTCTGTCTCAAAAATAAATAAATGTTAAAAAAAATTAAAAAAAAAAAGAAAGTATACTGCAAATATTTATTGAGCATCTGCCATTGGTCAGATCCTGAGGAAAATTTAAATTTAAATATACGCATATATATATATATATATATATATATATGTAAAAATTAAAAGACCTATGGTGTATGTGTGTGTGTGTGTGTATATATATATATATGTAATATCTAAAAACACTTTGTAAACAGATTCTAAAATTATAATACTATGGTAATTTTTTTCCCATCACCCTCATCCCCCTGCCCTCTCTCTGGTAACCATCAGTTAGTTCTTTATAGGTAAGTGTCTGTTTCTTGGTTTGTCTCTTTTTTTCTTTGTTTGTTTCCTTTTTAAAATTTCACAAATAAGTGAAATTATATAGTATTTGTCTTTCTCTGATTTATTTCCCTTAGCATTATACTCTATTGATTCATCCATGTTGTTGCAAATGACAAGATTCTATTTTATGTATACATACCACCTCTTCTTTATCCATTCATCTATCAGTGGACACTGGGGCTGCTTTCAGAATTTGGCTATTGCAAATAATACTACAATAAACATAGGTGTGCATATACCTTTTTGAATTTGTGTTTTCATATTCTTCAGGTAAATATCCAGTTGGGGATTTACTGAAACACACGGTAGTTTATTATTTGATTTTTTTGAGAAATCTCCATACTGTCTTCCACAATAGCTGTACCACTTTGCATTCCCACCAGCACTGCAAGAGGTGACTTTTCTTCTACATTCTTGCCAACACTTGTTTCTGGTGTTTTGATTTTAGCCATTCTCACAGGTATAAGGTGATATCTCATTGTGGTTTTGATTTGCATCTCCTGGATGATGAGTGATGTTGAGTACCTTTTCATGTGTCTGTTGACCATTTGTGTGTCTTCTTTGGAGAAATGTTTCTTCATATCGTCTGTCCATTTTATAATTTATTCTGTTTTTGGGTGTTGAGTTGTATAAGTTCCTTATGTATTTTGGATACTAACCCTTTATCAGATATGTCATTTGCAAATATCTTCTCTCATTCAGTCAGTTGAATTTTATTTTTATTGATTCTTTCCTTTGCTGTGCAAACATATTTTATTTTGATATAGCTTCAATAGTTTACTTTGCTTTTGTTTCCCTTTCCTCAGGAGAAATAGCCAAAAAAAAATGTTCTATGACCCATATCAGAGAAATTTCTGTCTTTTGCTCTTTTAGTTTTTTTTTTTTTTTTATGGCTTCAAGTCTCACAGTTATGTTCTTAATCTATTTTGAATTTATTTTTATGTATGGTGTAAGGAGGCGGTCAAGTTTTATTCTTTTTCATTTGGCTGGCCAGTTTTCCCTGCACCATTTGTTGAAGAGACTGTCTTTTGTCCCTTGCATATCCTTGTCTCCTTTGTCAAAGATTAAGTGACCATATAATTGTGGGTTTATTTCTGGACTCTCTATTCTATTATATTGATTTATGTGTCTATTTTTGTGTACTCTGGTAATTTTCAATACTGTGTTGGTGGCCAAGGATGACGCATGACTACTTCCTGTCAAGTCAAAATATGATTGCATTGTTTATGTTAGTCCCACAGTACTATACAAGCCCTATTTATAGCAGAACCTACGAACAATAAAAATAAAAGTAAAATAAAATTTTAGTAGATACTGTGGAATGGCTTGCCCTAGCATCTCTCTTTACTTCTAGTGTATTCTCCCATCAGTAAAATCTGAACAGGGAATATACAAACAACAAGAAAACAAATAAACAACAAGAAAAAAGGGAGAAAGTAATTTTTTTTTCCTCAGGCTCACTTGCAGCTAGTGTTTTAAATGTGAACTAGGCTTCCTGAATTGATCCACCTGCGGAAGATGTAGACACAGAGTGTAAAATGAGGACTTCTTCCTGCTCCTTCTTCTAGTACCACTGTTAAAGCTGTAACACAGTCAAGTTCTCAATGGCAGTGCCCTGTTCTTAGCTTCTTTAATGACAGAGATGGCTCTGAAAGGGGAGGTCCAATCCAGCAATCAGTTTTCCCATTTCTAGTTTTCTTTTTCTTAGGAGTTTGTAATAGGTCTACAGAAACAGTTTCCTAATTCTTGAGTCTCAGCTTCTGTAGTGTTTTCTTGATGTCAAAGCTATTCAGGCTTTTCCCATGGACCCCAGTCCATGCAGCAGTCTCCAAGCCCTTCTAATAAGTTGGTATGCACCTAATTCCCAGTATGACATCACTTGCTATTAAAGTAGTTAGGGTTGTTGCAGTTTTCTCTATTTGGCCCTAACTGATATATCAGCCACCCAATTAGGCAAACATGATTCTTTAAACTGTGATATAATTCAAATACTGATAAGATGCACCACCAAACCACAGTTTAACTAGTGGTTAACGAAAGGAAGTGCAAGTAAAAAGCTTGTCTTAGATGTTCTGTAATACAGAACTGCCAACCTACACAGATAAGTAATGCTGTGATTATAATAGTCTAGGTTTTTATGTTCTGAGGGGAACAAAAAGAGATTGAAAACTTAATAAATGCAAAAACAAAAAAAGGAAACCTTAAAAAAAAACTCAAACATTTACTCAACCATTCATCTTTTACATTTGGTAAAATTAGTATTCAAAGACAGGACATTATTTTGATAGTATCCTAAAAAAATCTATCTAGTGATAGATATTGATACAAACATTTATATGTATTCTAGTCCTGTGGCTTGAAATTCCATCTGCATGCCAAATTTATAACTACAGTCTCAAATTCCCCCACACACACCCAATGCAAGATTTACCTATTCAAATGTCTGTTTGAAATCTTCATGGATGTTTGGTAGGCATCTCAAATTTATCTAGAACATCTATGCATCCCTGACCTATCTGCCTCCCATATGGTCTCTACTTCAGGAAATATTACCACCATTTTCTTCCACAGTCATCCTCCTTTACCACTTGTCTCATTTACTCTCACCAGCAACCTCTACCTTAGAAAAATATGTTTGTATATATTCTAAATGTATGCACTTTTAATCATGTCCGCTGCTATTGTGCTTATCTAAGCATCATCATCTATTCCTTCAATATTTCACAAGCTTCCTAAATAGCTTCTCTGCTTTTTCTCTTGACCTCCATAAATCTAGCTTCCATAAAGAAACTAGGACCATCTAAAATATAAATCACATCACATCATTCTTCTGCTCAATAATCTCTAATTATTTGGAATGAAATAACACTTGGAAAATAATCCAGTGTCCTTACTATGACATAGAGGGTCCTCATTGCTTAAATGATAAGTAATGTTGAACATCTTTTCATATGCTTAGTTGCCATGTGTATATCCTTTTAGGTGAGGTGTTTGTTAAGATCACTTGCCTGTTTTTTAACTGGATTGTTCACTTGCTTATTACTGAGTTTCAAGGGCTCTTGTACATTTTGGATGCAAGTCCTTCATCAGACATGTGTTTTGCAAACATTTTTTTCCCACTCTGTGTCGTGTCTTTCACATAATAGACATTTATTTTTTAATTTTAATAAAATACAACTTGTCAAGTTTTTCTTTCAGGGGTCAAATTTTGGTGTATCTGAAAAGTCATTTCTAATCCTAAGGACACAAAGCATTTGTCCTGTTTTCTTCCATATGTCTTATAGTTTTGCATCTTATATTTAGACTATGATCCTTTTTGAGTTGATTTTTGTCAAAGTTGTAAGTTCTGTGTTTAGTTTCATTTCTTTTTGCATAAGATCATCCAATTTTTCCAGCACCATTTGTTGAAAAGTCTATTCTTTCTCCATTAAATTACTTTTGTTCTTTGACAAAAAAGTTTTTATTATATTTGTGTGGATCTACTTCTGGGTTGACTATTATGTTCCATTGATTTATTTGTCTGTTATTTTTCTTGATACCTGGTTTTGAAATTACTATAGCTTTGTAGTAAATTTTTACATTAGGTCGAGTGAGTCTTCCAATTTTGTTCCTCTTCAATGTCGTGTTGGCTACTTTGCCTTTTGCATTTCCAAATAAACTTTAGAATCAATGTGTTGACTATATATTTTTAAATCTAACATGAAATATGTATGTGGAAGTTCTTATAGATTGTTATATGTAACAGTTGTTGTACATATAAAGTATTATTTTGAGACTGTTAATTTAAAATATTTGATACCTGTAATCAACAAATGCAATGTCTTAGAAAGTGAATTCTGTTTTTCTCCTAAAATGAATTCAGAGAAAAATCTCAGTTAACTGAGAAGTTCTATTACATTTACAGCATAATTTTGATGCCTTCATTTCAGCATATATTCTAGGCCATCATCAACAATACTCAGCCACATTGCTTTAACAGTTAAAACCATGTTTAGTGAATTTTCAAATTTATTTTAGAATTTGTGTTATATCTCAGTAGTTGTCTGTTGATTCTTGGCATTTTCTACATACACAATCATGTCATCTACAAACAAATAATTTTTTGTCTCTTCTTTCCCAGTCTGTATATCTTTCTTTCCCTTTCCTTTCCTTTCCTTGTTTTACTGAATTTATTAGGGCTTCCAGTACAACACTGAGTAGCAGTAGTGAGAGAAAGCATCTTTGCCTAATTCTCAATCTTGAGAAAGGGCATCTAGTTTATCACCATTAAGTATGATGTTATTTTTGAGATGTTCTTGCCATGTGATTTTCCTAAACAGGACCTAAATAATGCAAATCATAAAATATATTAACAAAATGTCTATTCATTGAAAGATATTAAATGAGAGTTTAATAAATTAAACAGTAAGAGAAGAGAGTAAAATAAATTAAACAGAGAGTAAGAGAAGATATTTGTAAAACATACCCAGAATATATAAAATTTAACTGTAAGTCTATAAGAAAAAGACAATTTGATAGGAAAATATGCAACACATCTGAACAGGAACTTCACAAGAGGTTATTCAGATGGCCAATAAATGCGTGAAAAGTTATCAACCTTGTTAGTCAACAAGAAAATGCAAATTAAAACCACAATAAAATTCAAACTGCCTTCTTGTAATTCCATTTAGACATCACTTCTACAGACAGTCTTGCTTGACCCTTTCTAGACCATGTCAGTACCGTATTTTATATACTTCCTATGAATAATATATTCCCTTTTTCATTCTAGTTCTTAATTTATGATAAAAATGAAGATATTTTCCCTCCTCACTCTTCTATATCTGAAGCTTAGCATTGTGCAAACACACAATAGTTCTGTGAATCAATAATTCAATGATTAAGAAATAGAAATAGCAGTACTGATGCCCAACTCTTACAATTCAACTACTTTAGAGGATTCAGATTGTATAATCTATATACATAAAACAGCAATATAATATATTAACCATTTTAATATGCCTCAGAACATAGAGTAAAATATTTTAGATGTTTTGGAGAGCTGGAGAGAATTATCAGTTTCTCAACTTTAAATATATTTAAAACCCTCATTTTTATCATGAAACATATTTGGCCTGATATTCCTGGAATTTTTAAATGTGTATTGTTAGTTTTCAATATGAAACATTTGCATTGCTCTTATTTTTAAAATAAGTTCAAGGTTATGAAAATGTTAAAGAATGCACCATTTTTGTTTGTAAAATGTTATACGTCAAGATATATTCATATGAAGAAAAGCTGTTTAAAAAATTGGTAAATTCTTAGGGGAAAACATCAAAAGTACCAACATCAATAAATAAGCTTTTCCCCAGGAGTTGGCAATTCACAATTTGGCTTCTTAAGTCTACTTTTTCATAGTGTAAAGATTAAGGAGTGAGATACTGAATTATATTTGAAGAAAATATCAAATGAAAGAGAATAGAACATAAATTTTGAAGACTTGAATATTTAGAATGCAAAGAAATCAGTTTTACTTATACCTGTCAAGTAAAAATATTATGTGGACCAATGAATATTCTCTTTTCAATGCATATTTATGTTATAGGGTACCATTTGTACCTCATTCTTCCTTCCTTAATCCAAAAGACATCAATTTGCCAATTCATTTACTTCTTCAGAGGTTACTGTGTTTTGGATGTTATTTGATTATGCTTCTTTTCTCCATTACTCAGATGTGCCCTAGAAAATCTTGTTTAAATTATTTTATCTTCACCATTCAGTTAAAAATTGTGGACTTAGAGTAAATGCTCCCATATGTTGATGTTGGTTTCAATGTTTTTTGATTCTGTAAGTCTATAATCTGGTTGTTCATTTGCATAACCTCACAAAACACATGCACACGCGTGCAGCTTGAAAATAACAGAAAAATGTTGAAATGCTTTTTTTCCCCTCACACTGGTGATTTACGTTCTTTGCAGGCTTTATATTTTTCTACATATATACTTTTCATGTGGCTATAAGGGAGACTTACATAGCTATGATAAATAAAAAGATGTCATATATGAGTTAATGGAAAAAATCTCGATGAGATGAAAAAACAGCAATAGTAAAATTTTAATCTAAGCAAGAGGATTTATAAACTGTACTGAGCATCTCATAGAACCAAAAGACCTGGAGTTGAAGCATCAAGAAGCACAGAGATACCTGAGAAGTATTATTGCTTAGGGATTTCTTCATTTGCTCTTTCCTGTTCTGTGTGGACAGCTTCATTTGCCTTCACCAAATTTCTTCTCAGTGTACAGACGTCATCACTTACGTGCAAAGTTAGCAAACAGAAATAGGACACCTCTTTCCAAATAACAATTTTAAACGTGTAAGAGAAAGATTCTAATTTCTTAGCTTTGATTTTCTTTTTATGTATCAGTGGACAAGGAAGTGAGACTTTCCAACTTTCATTGTGCCTCTGGCTGCAGGTACAGAGTCTGTGACAAACAGAAGGAAGTAATTGGGAAGACCAAACAATAAACATCAATAGCTGAGTGAATATAAGAACACTAAATGTTGACTCCTCATCTTCCAACGTAGGTAAAAACACAAATTCTCATGTTTAGAAAAGTGAGATTTAAAAACATGTGTGTGCGTACATGTGTGTGAATTATTTAGCACACATTATTTAATGTTAAACTTAACAATAGGTCTGCCCTCTTTATGCACAAAAACTTTTATAGCACAAGATTAGTACTTTCTAATGGAGGCTGTTCTCATTGTTGAGCATCTTGCATATCTTTCTCCAGTTTCGGATATACAAAACATCATATATAATTCAGTCATCTACAATTCCTAAGTTATAAGTTTTATACGAATGTTGTCCTAGTTGATCATTAGGTAGAGCATGCCCCATAAAATATTGACTGTCAATACATATAACTATAGGTCTAGTACATTTATGATTTTATTACCTGTACTCAACAAACATGCCTACCATGTACTTATTATCGTGTTAAATTTATATTTCCATACTTTTCAAAGTATTACTCATTTTTAGCAGTATTTATCTACTCATTGTACTTCAATTCCATTTCATGTTTGACTTTTGTAAAGAGAAACATTTTCCCTTCAATATTACCAAAAATTAACCACCATTCAAAATTCAAAACCATCAAATATTGCCACTTTGTTTATCAACTCTAAATAAGGCTGATATTCAATGTTCTCTTGGAGCCTATTTTTTTCTATTTACTCCAGAGCATTTTTATTCTTTCCTTTGTATTAAATTTATTGTGCCCTTGCTTTGTCTCTCATGCCAGCTTCATATAACTTGCCTGTATATGTTTTCTATAATATATAGTAAATATTGTATAATAATAAATATTACATTTAAAGTTTTAAAATGTGGAAAACTAAGACACAGTTTGCCTACTCTTTTATATGTGCATGCTGTGTTATCTTTTAGGAAGACCTATAAATGATAAAAACAAAATTTAAAACAGAGTTTACCTCTGAAGGGGAGAAAGCAATTGTATTTAGAAGTGGCACCTAGAAGATGGTAACAGCAATGGAAATCTTCCCTTTCTAAGGGGATAGTTTCAGTACATAGGCGTGTTTTTAATTTATATATTAAAATAACATATAGGCATTTTATAAATAATTGTGTAGGTGTGTATTGATTGGCTTAATAAAATGTGTGTATAAATGTGAGTGGAATATAACTGAAAAGATACTATAACTTAAACCAATCATTTATAAAGACTTAGATTATTTGAAACTTTTCTCCTCTGCCTTTTTGTCCTGCTCATCATACTTGCATATTAATGGAAAGGAGTGAATAAATACACTCAGATGTCTACTCTCAAGAAATGGATCTGATGAAAAGTACACAAATCCAGAAGAAACATTCCACTGTCCTTCCAAATTCCATTTAGAATTGTGGTCAGACAACTGAGGACCGTGAGATATTTGAGGATAATAGCATTAAAGAAATAATAACATTGAAGAGAAAAACCAATGAGCAAAAAAGAATACCTGACAATTCTACAAGCATTCTATTGTTACCCTCAGAGAGCGTGCACACAAGATTTCAGTTGTAAACACAGGACAGACTTGCTTTGAAAATAAAATGATCATAAAATTAAACATTTTTATTGGAATTTTAAAATACATTAAGAATTGGAAGTGGCTATAGACTTAAGATTTTATCTGGATGATAAAACTGATTAATTTTTGTTTTGTACGGCCAAATACTCAGTGAGATGGAAACTATTTGAGAAAAATTGGGTTCTTGTTGTAAGGGATTGTGAGTTTCATTTTATAGCGGTGCTAGAGGAGACAAAAGAGACAATGCAAGGGAAGAAAGTATCAAAAACAAAATTAAGAGTAATCTCAGTATCCGATTCATATTCTTTTGGTCATGGTAATCTGATTTTCCTTTGCAAGAGTCTAACGTGACTGTTGATCACAATGACCTGCTCCTTCACTGAGGGTTACAGTTAGGTATGTCACTCAAGGAAAGCTAATTAAATTTTCTCCTATTTTTAAGTATTTCAGTTTTTAAGCCTCCTTTTTTATCCTCTGAGGGCTAAATATTCCCAGTTAGTTTTATTTATTTATTTATTTTTTAGTAAGTTCAGTACTTAACATTACTTAAGATCTTTAAAGAATTTTCCCTAAAACAATGATTATTTGAAATGGGTAATATGTATTCTAATAAAGACCAAAAAAATGAAACCCTCATTTTCATGGGAGCACTTGTTTTCACAGTATTCTCTCAGAAAATATTTTAAGATGAGCTACCTTTATTTGGAAAGAAATGATTACTCAGGGTATTTGATCTTTCCCTTAATGTAAAATGTAGCTCAGTTACCCAGCTTCATTCTGATTCTCCTACCAGAGCCCTAGAAATTGGTCTGTCTCCATGGATGGTTATTTATTATATTCTCCTTGATCTCTTAGCTTTGGTATGTCCAAAGGGGTCCTTAGAATTCTTTTGTAGTTCCATTAACTGTCCAAGTGATCTTATCTGGTCACATGCTTTAAACAGCATCTATGCATTGATGAAAACTAAATTCTAGCCCAGCTCGTACTTCTCCTCTGACCTGTAAAATGAATCCCAAATGCAGTGTTGACATGCTACTTGCAAAATATATAATAGGCATTCCATGCTTTAATATGTTCAAAATCAAACCGCTGACTTCGTTTCTTTCAAAACTGAAACCAACCAGCCTTTTATTTTCCAGCTGCTCTACCCAAAGTCTTGAAGTCATTCCTGACTTCAGTCTTTCTCATACACCTCCGTGTCTAATGCACACTAAATCCTGCAAGCACAGTCATAATCACCTACTTCACACTCCTAGTGACCATCATATCTTACACAGAATTTCGCAAAAGCTGTCTAACTGTGCTTCCTACTTCTAATCCTCCCAGCCAATGATCAGTCCATTTACAATATAGCAGACACAGTGATACTTGGTACTCAATAGTTTAAAACTCTTCGCTGATTTCACACTTTCTTCAAAATGAAAACCATTGCCCTTGCAGTGGCAATTAAACCCAACAGGATTTACTGACCACCTCCATCTCCTACCATTATTATCTAAACTTACTCTCCTCCAGACATACTGGGTTGATCTTCTTTTACTGTTTTTGATCTGAAACTTTAAGTCTGCTTTTATCTTCCTGTAATATTTTTACTCTGGCTACCTTTGTGGGAGTTAGGGGTAACTCCTTCACTTTTTTTAGTTTTCTCCTTAAATATACTGCTTTCAGTGATCATTAGAAAGAAACTTACTAACTTCAGCTAACCTTTCCAGCTACCTTTAGCTCCAAAGCTCTTTTCACCATTAAATAACGTAGTACTTAGTTCTTTATTGTTTAAGTCCTCATTCTGGAATATAAGTGCTACATTAGGATGGATTTTTGTCTGTTCTGTTCATTGTAACCGAGGAACTTAAAGCAACCATTCATTGTGGAATGAGTAATGAAAAAGTGGATAGAACGATCTATCAATTGGTTCTCTTTTTTTAATGTTTTCAGTTTGGTATGTCAGAAATGATAAATAAATAAAAGTAAAAATTTCCAATATCATCGTTAAAAAAACCTGAAAGATAGTGTCATGTCAGTGTAATAATTAAATCAACATTTTATTAGTTAGCAGTTTTCAAGCTATTATAAATCACCCTGAGACATACAGAAAGGTTTTATATACAAAATATAATAAAGTTTCAAGGGAATTTTCTGTTAAGGCAAAATACATGCAATTTCAATAAAATCTAGTAACAAGAGACAGCTGTGATTTTCACTGGAGTTACACAAGACCTAGGTCAGTGCTGTTTAATCATGATGGAGATAATCAGTTTGAAAATTAATTTACATTTTTATCCTATTACTGACTTCCTGGTCACTTTATTTAATCTAGTGGTCAGATTTACCATGGACAAAGGCAGTTATTGTTTTCTCTCAAAATATCTTATATAAATGATAATGTTATATGTTCATGAGATATTTTGAATTTTTCTTAGAAAGTCTCTAAATAAATTTGAAGGAGTATTTTTAGACGTAGAAAATGTTGAACATACGTTCTTGCAAAAAACTATGCTTGTCACAACTCCATACATGAGGGCAAGCTCCTGACACTCCCAAGTCGATTCCTCTTCCAACGCATTTTTAAAGATCTTTCTATTGTCACCATAACAATCTCTTACCAAATGACTTCAGTGGGATTTAAGATAGGAATTGACACACTCCTGTGTGTGTGTCCCATAATCCCCACACAACCTGTTGCCTAGAATTCAACCAGCCATCTGTCTCATGCAATTCCCGCAACCAGTATAAGATAGAGATTCAGGCTATTTCCAAGAAGCTATCTCTTTGCAAAGAAGCAACTTTAATTGCTGATTACTGTCATCCCAGTAATTCAAATGGGCATGAAAAACAATGATACTTCATCCAATGAGTCTATTTAACACTTTCCTAAATCACTATTATTAGAGAAGTAGAATTACCTTTTTCATAAAATGGCTATTTATAGTACTAGAAGTAACAGTTAATGTTAATACTAAAATAAAATAATGAATTAAATAATATAAATATAAAAAATAATATAACAATTTTAAATGATCACAGGTTCTTTAATACAAATAATTTCAGCAGTAACTTGTCATAGTCATAACATTCTTAAATCAGAAAACTGAAAATAATACTTTCCAGAAGGAAAAAAATTAAATCTTAAGACATATCTCCACATATCAACAATTAAGTGAGAAATTCTGATCATCTCTAGGATATAGATAATGTATTTTGAAACCTATGTGCTCTTTATTGTTGAATCTTTTGCTACAATGGACCATATAAGTAAAGAGCATTTAAGTTTATTTTATGTACAACACACAGTTTGAATAAATATATAAATTATAGCTGATCCATACAGATAGACGAGAGAGATTTTGATTACCTGGCTAGAGCTATAAAAATTCAAGATTACAAAAATGTCACTAAGTCATGAAGTAAGAAAAATACTTTCATCTATGTTTTCTTCCACTATTCATGAGTTTCTTCAAGTGTATTCTGGAGGAGAGATTCATAATTTTACTTGAGGACACAAAACCTTAGTCAGTATATTACACTTGTAGTTCAAAGCATGCAAGAAAACCAAACCAGCTAAGCAAAGTTATTTGATGTTGCTTTGTGTTAGAATCCAAGAAAAATAACTACTTTGATCATTTTCTGCCTTGAAGATGTCCTCTAGTACAACTGCTCAAGAGTAATTTTTGATAACAATTGCATAGTACATGTATCAATCCTCAATTGAATTTGGTGCATGGTTTTGGAAAAGAAAAGTGAGACCGAGTTCTTCAATATGTATGTACTTCATTATTTCTATCTTGGTTAAATAAGGAAAATTGCTTCCCCTTTTTAGTCTCATGATCCCAAATTAGAAATAATTAAAATGTATTAGCTTCTATAGCAAAAAAAGAAATAATAAATAAAAGTGAATATAAGTATTTAAAAGTGTAAAATATGGTTCCAACACGTGGAAAAGTGGCTTGATGTTAAATGCTTTCATTATATCTCAAACATAAAGAAACGTTTAAGTTAAATGAAAATATGAAGTCATTATGTAAATGCTTCTTTACCATTGAAGTCTAGGGGCTATTTTAGGAACAATTGGATTCAAAAGCAAACTTCTAAGTCAATACATATTTAACTGCTGTTTTCTTCATTTAACTAGTTAATATTTTTAAGGGCAAGACATATGATATTTTCACATCTAGAAAAGATGTGAAAACTAATATGTGTTATGGACATTATCTACGTTGTGTCCATTCCATTTCAATATCTGTATTGAAGGTAATTTTAAAGAATCCTCAAAGAAGTTGGGAAGTACATATTATTATTCCAGTTTTGCAAATGAGAGAAATTATTTTCAGAGATTTTAGAGGACAGTTACAAAGCTAGCAAGTAGCCTTCCTGAAATTTGAAACTTGATCCATCAAGCAAAAAGATACCAAATAAAAATATAATGCATTCCTGTTCATGGGCAACCCTTTCCCCTAAAATAGATTCCATGATGTAGAAAATTCTACAATGCTTGGAGGTAACATCAACAATCACATCTTATTTAAACTATGAGTTTTACAAAAAAAAAAAAAATCATCCAAGGTCATCATGCCCAGTTCTAAAGACACTTCTACAGTAAGAGGAATAAGGAATTATCTTGGTTGAAGTTTCTATTACAGAACACAAAATAATGTGGTGTAACTGAATTGGTTCCCTGTAATTTTTTGAATGTATATAAACATTGATGCTCAAATACAGAAAATTTTTGGCCGTTTTTTAATTTTTATTTTATACTCATAATCTGACATACAGAGAGGTATACATTTTTGCAAAATAAAAATTCAAATATTTTATACACAATGTACACTTAATTTTCATCGACAATAATGTTTTCAAACAGTACAGTAGGATTGTCAGGAAAACCTCAAGTTTTTTATTGTTTGTTTAAAATGTTGCTTTTAGTACAGAAACTAAATGCTGTCTTTTAAACCATCTGATACTACTAAAATGAAAGTCAATTATTTCTATGACTTCTTAAAATACCTTCTTCTTGCATACTAATAAAATCCAGTTATTCAGTCTATTTAGAAAGAAATTATATTTGAAAAGTAAAAATGCATGTTTTCATTTCAGAAACTGTTCAAAATGAAACAAGTAGTAATATTTTAGTTTATAGCTATCAAATGCAAATTTACATCTTTGTTTAAAATGGACTATTAACTACCTTTGACTATGTGAGAAATTTTTGTAGTATATTTAAAGAAAGATTAAAATGTGGAAAAGGTGCCAAACTTATTTCCCAGCAATGTTCTACAGTGTCAGTTGCAAATATTCTATTGGCATATTTTTATAATTGGTGCTTCAGTTATAATTTATCCTTATCTAACTTTTCCTAATATCAATAAAACAATAAAAACTTGACTAAATGAACAAATCATTGAATAAACCCTAAAGGTCTTTGGAAAACTATTGTTTGTGTACGTAAAGTCACTACTGAAAGATCTTTATAAACAGTTCAAGAAGTTTTCTTCAAAACTTTTACTTTAAAATATACATTACACTACCCAATGTTCAATTGTATGGATCTAAAAACAGCTATCTTTAATCATCTTAAATTAATACGGCCTCAAAATCTGTATCATCTATTCATTCATTTTAACACAATTCTTGTACTACAAGGAAATAAATACAGTGAGGGGGGTCAATGAAAAAACTTACAAAGAACATAGTACCATAACCATGATTTTAAATAAACAGTTGTATTTCCGATATGAAAAATTAGGTGAAAGAAAATTAGAAGAATCAGTTATCTGATTCAGCATTGCAGTTGAATTGGAATAGCATTAAAGAATGAAATACAGTCAGATATTCATTGACATTTGTTTCTTTATTGTAATTAATAAATTATTGCTAATAAAATTTGAGTTAATTCATTTCCAACATATACACTTATTTAATTAACTTTCTTATTTTGAATATAGGGGGAATATATAGAAAATTTTGCAGAGGATCAATATATATATGAAAACTAGTGAATTCTATTTACTTGTCTGAAGGTGTGAATTTTAAGAGATCATACTACTTACACAATGGTGCATTGCCTGCAAATATGCTTCAAGTGAATTTCTATGAATATTAAAATCCATCATGTGTAAAAATTCAAATAAGGTAATAATTCAATAGAGTATAGTTCTTACAGTTCAAAAAGATGAAACTATTCAATAAATATTAAAATTGGGGTTCAGGAGCTCTAATTGTTAACACATTGTGTAGCTCTTTAAAGGAGACACAGGTAATTTAACTCTCCTGGATCTCAATTAATCAATTTAAAATCAAATACTCAGACAAAAATGTGCAGTTTAAAAATATTTTCAAAACTGCTATAATGCCCTCAAGTACCTTCTTGTTTCCTCTATGATTTTCTAGTATCTCTTCCCCCTGGTTGGTTCTATACTTCTTTTTAAAAAGCAAATTTGGTGAGTGCAAGATAAACTTGGAGATTCCTATTATTTCTAGCAATTGTGATGCATATGTGTATAAACCTGTGCATTTATGCACCAATTCTGCTTTTACTTATCTTATGAGGAATGGTAAATTCAAGATAAAATTTTATATGTGATCTTTCCGGCCCTATTCCAGGCAATTCCAAGGCTTTCTTTACCTGGCAGACCTCAAAGCAGAAAGTTGCCATTCCCATACCAGACATCACTCACAGCCGGTGCGTTATGGTTTTCTGGAGGTAATTTCAGTCAAGGTTTCAGGCCCCAGGCTAGCATGCTAATACACAGCAGCAGAGGTTCTAGCCTCCATCTGATACTTCCTTACCAAGGGTCTTTGCTAAGGCGTTTTTCTAACCCAATAGAGCTTTCCACTTCAAGCCCTTTCCCTTATACTTCTTCCTAGCCTCCAGATTCTTCAAAAGGCAAAAGCTTTTTTTTTTTTTCATGTTTTTTTAAAATTTATTTCGAGAGAGAGAGAGTAGCAGAGTAGGGGCAGAGAGAGAGAGAGAGAGGATCCCAAGTGGACTCCAAACTGTCACAACAGAGCCCAATGTGGGGCTGGATCCCAGAAACCTGATCCCAAGATCATGACATGAGCTGAAATCAAGAGTCCAACACTAAGCCAACTGAGACACCCAGGTGCCCCACAAGGCAAAAGGTTTTAGTTCAGAGTTCCTAGACAGGGAGCTAATTATGCCTATCTGTGCTATATACCAGAAAAGTAAAAAGTTCTCTCATAATTTATGCATCTGAAAACTGCTAAGGCTTTCTTTGGTCAGAGGGAAACTGATGAATGTGGGTGACAATGTACCTATGGAATACTTTTTCTAACATTCGGTTTGTGACTTGTAAAGGTATGAAAGGATTTGAATCAGCATATGGGATTTTTTTGATCTGAATATAATCTGATGTCTAGATTATGAAATAAGCTTTAAAATGTTTCTTGAGTGCTTATCTACTATACTGTCGGGGTCTGGCATAAAGTTGGCACAATATTGACTAGATGGATTAATGAATTGTATTTGTATTTAAAGATACTGAGAAACTAACTCAGAGATCTCATATCTCACAAAGCTATAAACTCAATTCAGAGACATCAAAACATTCTGAACTTGAAACTGTAGAGAGAGAGAGAGAAAAAAAAAAAAGCAAAGCAGACTTCTTTTTTTTTCCCCCAAATTTATAAGTTTTTAGATTCATTCTTGACAGGTGTATTGGAATCTTTCCGCAGTGATAAAGGACTCTGAGACCAGTGAACACACTAGTTTGAGAGGATTGTAAAGCTTTGGAGTAGAAATAAAGTCATTTTTTTTTCAGAAGATTTCCATAGTATTTTAACTGGATCATGTTTAATGTTCTGTGGCTTTCTTTTAAGTCAGACTTATGATACCTTTGAGTTATCTATCTTCTACCCTTTTGCTGTAGTTCCTTCTAAAAAGGAATAGATGAGGCTGAAAATGATTTATACCCATCAGCAGGGCATACTTTCTCTGTAATTTTTAAGTAAATTCGTGAGAATTATAAAACCCTTACCAAGTCTGTGATTATATTTGCCAATCTCCAAACAGTCGTTAAGTCCACTGAGTTTTTACACTGTTTTAATTTCACTAGAATGAAAACACATGGACACACAGCTTTTAAAATATGTATCATTTCAGCTATGCCACTATTTCCTACAAAAATGCCTGACATGTACTAAATGCTCAGGAATTATTTACTGGGTAAATTAAGGAATGAAGTTAGCTGACGGAAAATCTGTGAAGCAATCCTGGATTTCAAGTTGTGATGTTTTAATGAACGACTGTATCGCACAACTGAACAACATTTGCTGTTATATATGTGAATTGACATTTTAAATATTCAACTTGTCGCCAAACACATCTCTGTGGACCCTAGACCGGCGTGTGGATTCCTGCCACTCTTCGCCACCTTGATTGGTGCCATCGTAAGCAAAGCCACTGACCTTTCTTACCTTGATAATTACTGCAGCCTCTTACCTGATCTCCCCAATTTGGCCTTTGCTCCCCTTCAGTCTATTCTCAGGCTAGTGGCCTGAAAAATTATTTTAAACTCAGTTGAGCATATCATCTCTCTGCTTACACCCTTCAGCAGATTCACATTTTATTAAAAAAGAGCTGAAGTCCTTCTCCACTCTTCAACTTGTCACCCTGCCTCAGATTCACTGGCCCCCTGGCTGTCTGTCCACCTAATTCTTCAGAGATTTTTTACTACAGGGCATTGCAGTTGTCACACATACCTGGAGGGTTGTGTGCCCCCACTTCCTGCCCCCCATCAACTCCAGTGTCTGCTCCCTCACACCCTTCAGAAGCTTACTCGTGTCACTCTGGACAACTCTTTATAAAATCGCAATCTCACCCACACTCGGCACTCCCTGGCCCCCTGCCCTACTTTATTGTTGTCCTTGCAAATGTTACCACTTAACATATTTGATATTTATGTATTTTTCTTATTATTTCTCTCATTGTTAGCATGTGAGCTCCACAGGGCAAGAGGTTTTGTTTATTTTGTCCACTACACTATCTACTCTGCCCAGAACACGATCTGATTCATCTGTCATTATTATACTATCATTCATTCACAGTTCGAATGATTAATACCTTATTATCTAACTACGAGAAAGGTAATTATAGAGTGTGAACATTATTCTCTCGTATAAATCTATTAATTGCGATATGTAAATAAAAAGGAAATAAGATAGTGCAAAACTATACATAAGACTATACATAAGACCATAACATTTAAGGGACTCGAAATACACGTACTCAGTAACCCTATCGTAGGTTCTAAAATATGAAGTTGAAAGTAAGAGATATTTATAGGGATCTGAAATCTAGTATCTTTTTCTTTTAGGAGCTCATATAATTATGACCAGCATATGAGGTCTCTCTAGACCTTAATTCCAAAGTAAAGACCTGGGTCATGTTAGAATGAGCAAAAGCTTTCCACATGTTCAGGCAACCTAAAGAGATCACCTTTTTAGTAGGATACAGAATCTCTTGATTTTTTTTTAGCACTTTCTCTCTTCCTCTGAAGAAATTGATGATTTAAATTGTATTTCTTATTCCTTCCTTATAATATGCTGGCTTACTTATTTTAGAAAGAACAGAGTTACTAAAGTTCTGTAAATACATACAGGTCAGGCCATCAAATACATGTTTATTTTTGTAAATATATTTCAACTAAGAAAGAACATTAGGAGTATATTATCTTTAAAAGTATTATTTTATATTTTTGTCTGATATATCTGAAAATATGTGACATTAATAGAATTTTGAGGCTGATTCAGTGGGTGTAATGTTAAAAAAATAGAAAGTATATAATTTCCAAAAGATCTTAGAGATTTGAGTATGTTTGAAAAAGCTCATCAAATATTTTATCAAGTATTTTGTTTTTTACATGTTTATTTATTGTTGAGGGTGGGGGAGGGCAGAATTGTCTGTATCACTTACACTTATTGAATTTTAAAAAAGAAAAACTATTTGCTTATCTTGTGTTCACTCAAGTTATCTGAACTTACACAATGGGTCTTTTTCACTTTTCTCCATATCTAAGCATATTGAAACATGGGTCAGCTTTAAGAAGGGAGTATTTTCTATTAGTATCTCATGAAGATACTCCTGCTGGGAAAACGTGAGTGCAGCAATAATAGGGAAAAAGTACTCTAGAGTACCATTAGAGAAAATTTTATTATTTAAAAAAATTTTTTTAATCTCTATATTTTTGAGAGAGAGAGACAGACAGAGTGTGAGAAGGGGAGGAGCAGAGAGAGAGGGAGACGCAGAATCCGAAGCAGGCTCCAGGCCCCAAGCTGTCAGCATAGAGCCCGATGTGGGGCTTGAACTCACAAACCGTGAGATCGTGACCTGAGCCGAAGTCAGACGCTCAATTGACTGAGCCACCCAGACACCCCACTATTAGAGTAAATTTTAAAATGGTTGGGAGGTATTTTTATGAAGATATTTTTAATATTTTAAATTTTATTTAAAATTAGAAAATTTAGAAATACCAATTACATATATTACGAATGCCATGCATACAGATCTCAGTACAATTTGACCTTTGTATGAAGAAAAAAATATTGGTTTAAAAACGTATTGGCTAAACATTACCGAACTTCAAATAAAAATCTCACTACACTAGGGTGCCTGGGTGGCTCAGTCGCTTAAGAATCTGACTTCCCACTCAAGTCGTGATCTCATGGTTCCTGGGTTCAAGCCCTGTGTCAGATTGCTGACAGACAGCTCAGAGACTGGAGCCTCCTTCAGATTCTGTGTCTCCCTCTCTCTCTGTCCCTCTCCATTCATGTTCTCTTTCTCTTTCAAAAAATAAATAAATATAAAAATAAAATAAAATGAAATAAAAATCTCACTACACCACCGTATTTCTTTTTAATGTGTATTTATTTTTGAGAGACAGAGTGCAAGCGGGGGGAGGGGCAGAGAGAGAGAGAGGGAGGGAGACAGAATCTGAAGCAGGCTTCAGGCTCTGAGCTGTCAGCAGAGTCCGACGTGGGGCTCGGGCCCACGAACTGTGAGATTGTGACCTGAGCTGAAGTCTGGTGCTTAACCCTCTGAGCCACCTAGGTGTCCCTCACTACACTACCGTATTGATAAGATAGGTGAACAGAGAGAAAGAAAGAAAGAAAAAAAGAGAGGGAGGGAGGAAGGAAGGAAAGAAGAAAGAAACCCTTTAATGTAACTCTCAGGGTGTTCTTCGTAAATAGGGAGTAAAATTATGTTTCCTGATTCAAATTACCATTGAAAATGAGAGAAAGGACAAAGAATTGCATGCAAAACAGTATAGAAATATATAGAAATCTGTAGCATTTAACTGCATGGAGAAATCATTCCAGGTGGAAAAGAAGAAACCCCGACAAAAAGAATGATCAAAATCCTAGGTGTGCCAAACGCCTATAGGCACAGGTGGGAGGTATATAGAGCGAAGCCACCACAGGTGGGTACCACAAATGCGTGTGTTAGTGGAGGGGACTACACAGCTCATGCCTTTTCCTGGATAAATGGTGAAGCTGGTACTGGGCCCAGGCAATATTTCACACATGGAAATGAACATCCAATGCAGCCAAAAAACTCTTATTTTACACGAAAATCTAGAAATCTCAATTAAGTAGAAAGACCAAATTACTAGATGTAATTTAAAAACTAAATAAATAAGGGCGCCTGGGTGACTCAGTCGGTTGAGCGTCCGACTTCAGCTCAGGTCATGATCTCAGAGTTTGTGAGTTCAAGCCCCCACGTTGGGCTCTGTGTGGACAGCTCAGAACCTGGAGCCTGCTTCAGATTCTGTGCCTCCCTCTCTCTCTGACCCTCCCCTGCTCATGGTCTGTCTCTCTCTGTCTCAAAAATAAATAAAACATTAAAAAAAATTAAAAGTAAATAAATAAAAATAAAAACTAAATAAATAAAATGAGGGCCAAGTGGGAGACCAAGAGTCCTAGTAGGAAGCTGATTAAAAATCTCTGTAAAAGAATGCTTTTTGAAAGAGAATAAGAGGAGCACCTGTCACGCAGGATCTGCCTTTATTAATGATTTGTGATGAGGAGGAATTTAGGAAATAAGTTTGGATAGTTGGGATGAGTTTATTAGAACTGAAATCTTTCTCCATATATGAAAGCTCTGTTACCATCTCCACACACACATAATGAAATTTAAGGACTTTCTAACTTACAAGGTCAGGACTTGAAAGCTGGGGTTTGTAGTTTGAAGAAAATAACAAAATGTGAGTGTGAAAAAACTTGCATGGGGAATGAGAAGCTATGAACAATTACAGAAGCCCAAAATCATTCTTGGAAACAAAGCTAAACACTTTGTAATTTTATTGTAGTGTTACTATCATTATAACAGAATTAATTTTAATTAATCTTCTTGTCGGACATTTCTTTCCATTATATGTTTTCAAAAAACTGGCCACATTATTAAATCTGAATTTATTGTTTGCAACCTATGTTAACCTTCCACAGAAAAGCATAAGTTTATTTCACAACAAAGAGTTTTTATATTAATATTCTAAAAAAATATTTTGGGGCGCCTGGGTGGCTGAGTTGGATGAGCATCCGACTTGGGCTCAGGCCACAATCTCACAGATTGTGAGTTTGAGCCCCATGTTGGGCTCTGTTATGATGGCTCAGAGCCTGGGCCCTGCTTTGAATTCTGTGTCTCCCTCTCTCTCTGCACCTCTCCTGCTCATGTTCTGTCTCTGTCTCTCAAAAAATAAATAGATGTTAAAAAATTTTTTAAATATCTAAGTAGGTTTATAATTAATAAATATTTATTCAGAAACTTTATTTTCAAACACAATCAATGTTGCCTAGAGATTTACAGTAATGCTTCATGGGGTACTGATGGAGAAATGGGGAAGTCTAAATAGAGAAGAGTCCCAAATCCCTATCATTCCAACCCACACAGTTTAAATACCACTGATTTGTAATCATTTAATTTTTATCTTTATTTCTATTTATTTATTTTTATTCCCGTTAGTTAACATAGAGTGTAGTTTTGGCTTCAGGAGTAGAACCAAGTGATTTATCTCTTACATATAGGGATACATTTACATGTTTATCTACTCATACCAAGTTTTGGTTTTAAAGAGTAAAGTCTATTAATGTGTGAACATAACCTCTGAAGATTTTGCTTGAAAATTTTTCCTGCTTGGAATCAATTCTATATTAATTCTTAAAGCTATATTTTCACTTATACATTGTTTCAGTTGAAATTAATTTCATCTTTATCTTTGTTCTTTTCCTGTTTTCCAATCCTTCTCTCCCTGTATTTCTTTTCCTCTTTTTTTAATGTTTATTATTTATTTATTTATTTATTTATTTAATTATTTATTTTTCTGAGAGAGCAGGGGAGGGGTAGACAAAGAGGGAGAGAGAGAATCTCAAGAAGGCTCTACACTGCTAGTGTGGAGTCCAATGAGGGGCACCATCCCACAAAAGATGAAATCATGACCTGAGCTGAACTTAAGAGTCAGATGCTCAACCGACTGACCCACACAGGCACCTCCCTTCCTTGTTCTTTCTATCTGATCTATCAATCTATTACCTATTTTTTTTTGTTTCTTGTTCACTTTTATTTTTGAATTTTTTACCAAAAAATGAGAACTTCACAAAATTACTTATTTTTCAGATGGCCAAATGCCCTACTGCTCAAAATACTTAGTAGTGTATCACAGGGTAAGAGCTCATGGAGTGTTTTTAAAGGGATATTCTAGAATCTGGATAGATAGAGAAGCATTCAATGAAAGCAGACTAATGCTGCTGATAAATCTTAATATTGCACCCTAATTTTTTAGTAATCATAATCGTTTCCTTTAAAACAAGAGTTCAATAGCTATCATCCACTAGTAAGATTGTGGACTTGGCCCTGCTGGGATAAATCATGGTGAATGCGTCAGAAATGCTGTGAGTTTTTCCCTCAAATAATTTGCCCAGAAAGTGTTTCAACTACTTTAAATATATTTTATAAAAACATATTTTTATAGCTACATTGTGTTAGAAATGAACCAATTTTATGTAAATGAACATTCTGCATTCTGCAGATAAAGCATGCTAATTTTAACAATTTCAGACATCTGTGACAGAATTTCTAAACAACCCAACTGGATTAAGCTGACAAATATGAAAAAGTAATACATGGTTAGTCACCTTTTAATTCTTGCATTTACATTAAACTACCACTTCAAAGGGCAAGGGTAATTTCACACTTTTAAAGTTTTAAATGGCTTTTATTTCAACTTAACACAATATGCCAATATTGAAACACAGTTAAAATGATTGTTTTATTCTTTTTTATGACTTCTATTTTAAAATATATTGAATCATATAACTCTAACTCTTTCCTCCCAAATAACTAACACCCATACAGTCCTGTGAATATTGTTATCTTACAACTCTTTATTTCCAAGATTTTCTGTGTTGAAAATGGGCAATCCAGGAGCAGATTTTCAATACTATACATACAAACTTTCTCCTAAAAATTGTAGCTGTTATTATACAATGCCTAATTACATAATATTTACATATCTGAATGGATAATTACAGTAGATGCTTGAGCCATAGGATAATAAGAATATTCACATATTTAAACTACCTAAATTGTGCCAACCATTTTTGTAAACAATTTGCATGTGTGAACTCATTTAACCTCCACTCTATGACATAGGTCCTATTAATCTGACACTTATTTTACAGGAAACTGAGGAGCAGAAAGTTAATGTAACTTACTGAGGTCACCCAATTAGTACATGTCCCGAGGTTAAAAAGCAGGCAGCCTGCCTTCAAAATCCTACAGTATAGATGCCTTAGGAACAGTAAAGGAAAGCAGTTTGTGATAGAAAGTTTTACATTTATTTCAGATCTTACAGTTTATGGTGTACTTAAATACTAAAATTATAAATGATTTAGGTAATTTTAACTTTCCCTTCTACATGTGACATTTAAATATCATGATGTTTGCTCATTAAGAGAAAATAATTTCCCTTTAAAAACAGCTCTCAAGGGATGCCTTGGTGGCTCCCTTGGTTAAGCGTCCAACTTTGCTCAGGTCATGATCCCATGGCTCATAGGTTCGAGCCCCACGTCAGGCTCTGTGCTGTCAGATCAGAGCTTGGAGCCTGCTTTGGATTCTGTGTCTCCCTCTCTCTCTACCCCTCCCCTGCTTACAGTCTGACCCTATCTCAGACTTAATAAAAATAAACCTTAAAAAATTAAAAAAAAAACAGCTTTCGAGTAGTATTAATGAAACCCAGTGCCAAAGATTTAAAATATTTGCCTTCAATACCATCCCTGATGATTTGTGCCATTTGGTGTCATGAAGATTAAATAGAAGATGAGATCTCTCTGTAGGAGTCATTTTTCATCAATTTCAAAATTCTGCCTTTTCTTTAAGTAATTGTCAATATATATTTTAAGTCAATGATGAATTTTCATTTTGCAAACTCCTACACGTGTGTACATGAATGTTCGAATAACAACAGAATTTCAGGCTTTCTAGTTAGTGTTGGACAAGTGAGCAGTTAAGGGATAATGTTAGTTCAGCACAAAAGTCCTCCTAGTGTGAGCAGGTATGGGCTATAGACTATCACTCTTCCTGCTTCATTGACTGATTATAACTTCGGGAGACCCCTTCCTTCAGAAGCAGTGCTGCTTCTTAAGAATGTAAAGCAAAATTTGGACTCGAGAAATTTCTTGGAGGGCCAGGCAGAAGGGGAATGAACATTTCTTTCCTGCTCATTCATTGAATTGATCTGTGGAGATAGTGATTCCAATCTTGAAGGTTGTCAGGCACCCCGTGGGAACACACTGACATCCAAATTTACACAGCACCTGAGCAATACAAGTACCACAAAAGAAAGATGACAGATCTCTTCATTCATTCAACATATACTCATTTAGTGTGTGATATACGCCAGAAGCTATCTAGGTGCCAAGAAATACACGATGTAATACACCAGTTTTTGTTTTGTTCTGTTTCGTTTCGTTCTGTTTTGTTTTGTTTTGCTTTTTAGGCAAAACTTCCATCTTTGAGGAACATACACTCCAGTAAAGTGAGGCATACAATAAACATAAAGATAAGTATATTTATTTTAGGAGTGATAAGTGCAATGGAACAATAAAACAAGGTAAAGGGGGTTAGGAGATTGGTCAGGGTGGAAACTATCATTTTTAATGTGGCATTGCATGACACCTTACGAGGGATATTTTGAGTGAAGATCTCTTTCTCTACGCATGAGTAAATGAATTCATATAAGCAATATAATTGCAATAACAATTTGAGGCTTTACAGAAACCCGTGTTAGTACTGAAGAATTGTGTCAGCCTTGATGGGGGAATGTATTAGTTTATGACAAACTGGGTGCCTTAAAACAACATAAATCTATCCTTTCACAGTTCTGGAGGGCAGAAGTCGACAGTGTTGGCAAAGCCAAACTCCCTGCAGAGGTCCTAAGCTATACTCTGTCTTGCCTGTTCCAGATCCTGGTGACACCTTGGCTTGTGGCTACATCACTTCAATGTTCTCTCTTCAAGTGGCTTCCCCCTGTGAATATCTTCTACCTCTTCATTGTTTTCCTGTTGTTGTTTGTTTGCTCCTTTTTTTTTTTTTTAAGTTTTTATTTAAATTCCGGTTAGTTAACATATAGTGTAATATTGGTTTCAGGGGTAAAGTTTAGTGATTCGTCACTTACATAACACCCAATGCTCAGGGCAAGTACCTTCCTTGTCCTGTTTATCCCACCCCCCACGCTATTCCGCTCTAGCAACCCTCAATTTGTTCTCTATTTTTAAGTCTCAATGGTTTGCCTCTCTTCCCCCCCCCATGTTAATTTGTTTTGTTTTTTAAATTCCACATATGAGTGAAATCTATGGTCTTTGTCTTTCTCTAACTGACTAATTTTGCTTAGCATAATACACTCTAGTTCCATCCATGTCACTGCAAATAGCAATAGTTCATTCGTTTTGATGGCTGAGTAATATTCCATTGTGTACACATATGACCTCTTCTTTATCCATTCGTCAGGAAATGGACATTTGGCTATTGTTGATAGTGCTGCTATAAACATCAAGATGCATATATCCTTTTGAATTAATATTCTTCTATTCTTTGGGTGAACACCTAGTAGTGCAATTGCTGGATCATAGAGTAGTTCTATTTTTAACTGTTTGAGAGAACTCCAAACTGTGTTGCAGAGTGGCTGTAACAATGTATTCCCACCAACAGTGCAAGAAGGTTCCATTGTCTCCACATCATTGCCAACACCTGTTGTTTCTTATATTGGTGATTTTAACTATTCTGACTGGTGTGAGGTGATATCTTACTGTAGTTTTGATTAGCATTTCCCTGATGATCAGTGATGTTGAGCATCTTTTCGTGTGTCTATTGGCCATCTGTACATTTTCTTTTAAAATTTTTCTACAAATGTCTTTTGCCCATTTAAAAAATTTTTTATGTTTATTTACTTTTGAGAGAGAGAGAGAGAGAGAATAAATGATGGAGGGGCAGAGAGAGGGGGAGACACAGAATCTGAAACAGGCTCCAGTCTCCACACTCTGAGCTGTTAGCACAGAGCCCGATTAGGGGTTCAAACTCATGAGATCATGACCTTAGCTGAAGTTGGATGCTTAAATGACTGAGCTACCCAGGTGCTCTGTCTTTTGCCCATTTTTAATTAGATTATTCATATTTTGGGTGTTGAGTTTTATAAGTTTTTTTTATATATTTTGGATATTAACCCTTTATCAGAGGTGTTATTTGCAAATATCTTCTCCCATTCCATTGGTTGCCTTTTAATTTTGTTGATTTTTTCCTTCATTGTGTAGAACTTGTTTCTTTTCTTCTTCTCCTTCTTCTTCTTCTTCTTCTTCTTCTTCTTCTTCTTCTTCTTCTTCTTCTTCTTCTTTCTTCTTCTTTCTTCTTCTTCTTCTTCTTCTTCTTCTTCTTCTTCTTCTTCTTCTTTCTTCTTCTTTCTTCTTCTTCTTCTTCTTCTTCTTCTTCTTCTTCTTCTTCTTCTCTCTTCTTCCTCTTCTTCCTCTTCTTCCTCTTCTTTTTTCGTCTTGATGAAGTCCCAACAATTCATTTTTCCTTTGTTTCCTTTGCCTCCAGAGACATATCTAGACATAACTGATTCTAAACTTTGACTGCCTTTAAGCTAATTTACAATCTTGTAAATTGTAGGTAACTGAAAGTTGTGCAAAATAATTCTTATCTCTGAACACAAAAATGAATTCTGTCCAGTGGAGATTCAATTAATTTCTTCTCTTCTCACTTTCCTACGCTTGAAAACAGCCAGTTTTTAGTCTATTTGTAAATTCCTTTTACTATTTCTTTATTGAAAATAAACTTTTTTATCCATAGCTGGATAAACACTGTTGCTAGAGAAGTGTACTTCATATATGGGCTGCCCAAGTTCAGGTGTATCTTTTCTTGACTCTCTGGGGTGAATCCAAATAGCAATAGAATTTTACTGACTCTGTTTTGTCCAAATTCAGTTTTTCTGTCGTATACTTTTTTGTTTATTGGTTGATTTTGGCAGCAGTGATTATGAATTTGAGTCTATTGCCTGATCATTTTATGATCTCTGTAAATGCATTAATGGTTTAGAGAGATGTGTTAACTGCTTGATAGAGGTGATAAAGACTGATTTATTAGCCATTTTTTCTTGTCTATTTGTCTATTTTGAGTTTGAATCTGTCATAAATTTTTTACCATTGTTAAAAAGAAATCTTTCATATCTTCATTAGTGAGCTTCTGTGTTTTTGTAATAGCTATTGACTCAAGGCTGAAAGTAGAAAATTATAGCTGTAAGTTATCTTTCTGTCTGTGTGCCTATAATTTAGAAAGGTCTTTACCTCTCCGAGCATGAATATGGAATATTTTCCTACCTCTAGAAGGTATTAAAAAATTAGCCTATATAAGTCTCTTAAAGCAAAAGAGTGATGTTTTAATTGCTTTACAAAGAAAAATGAGCACTTACATAAACATTAAATTTCTAAAATCCACAGGTAATAAAAAATTGTGCTTCTAAAGATTTAAATATGCCATAATTAAAAGATAAAAGAGATAAAGATTATCGCTTAATAAAAACTAACCCAGGGGAGCCTGGGTGGCTCAGTCAGCTAAGCGACTGACTTCCTCTCAGGTCATGATCTCATAGCTCATGAGTTTGAACCTCACCTGACAGTTGGGAACCTGGAGCCTGCTTCAGATTCTGTCTCTGTCTCTCTGCCCCTCCTCTGCTCGCTCTCTGTCTCTCTCTTTCACTCTCAAATATAAAAAATAAAACAAAAAATAAATTTAAAAAAATGCTCACCCAGAATCTTTTTAGAATCTAAGTTTACATGTTAAAATTTTGGCCAAAAAATAATTTAATAATTTTTGTTTAATAAAAACATCTATGCCTTTGCTTACTGATTCTTCTGAGTAGAATGGCTTTTAATTCGTATGATTACTCTTCTTGGGCATTATTTTCCTCAATTTAGACAGGTTTACTGATCAAATAAGTAACACTACCCTAGATGTTTAAGATTGTGAAAAATGTAAATATGTATTACGCTAAATTGAATCATTATTATGACAAACTCAACAATACTTGGTTTTGTAGTATGCCGATCTGAATGATTTTCAAGGTCTTTAGGTAACTTAAAACCTTGGATTGTTTTCATTAACTTAATTAATGAATACCTCCTTGGCTATCTAAATAATTTCCAATTAAAGCATAGAAACATTTACTCTAATCATAATTTTAAGTTTACATAATTTGCTTCTTATTTTTATATTCTACAAAAAGGCTATGATGCCTTTGGTCCCTGTTAATAAAACCATTTATGCCACTTTCACAAGTTGTATAAGGGATATTTATGTCTGTAGAAAGTTATGTGCATTCAAGACTTCTGTATATTACCTAAAATACTGGGGCATGACAGACACTTCTCAATTTTCCATAGCTGAACCTCCCCCACATTCAATTTTTTCTTTAAAGCAGAAGTTATTTACTTTGGCTGAGAGTTATAATCTAAGTGGTTGGGACTAGTCCAGGAGCAGCAGTGACAAAATGAAAAATATACTATTTCACTAAAGGTGATAGAAATAATTAGATTTATTTGATAGGTTGGTATTCATGGGTAGCATGAGCTGGTGTCAAATTAGAAGAGATGCTTAGCTTTCCCTAGGTTAAATTTGTATAAAAATATTACTTATATAAATATTTTATACATTTTCTGTTTTATGGAAATGTGAGGAAATGTCACTTCTCTATACTTAGTGCTCCTGCAAATGCCCTAGCCTCCTGAGTCTTAGAAATGCATATGATATGAAGCTAGAGAATATTCACTTTCATCTCCCAGAAATATTTCAATTTTCATATACCATGAAAGACCAGATGTGTAGTCATTTGTCTCTTATCTGTCATGTATGCTCTGTCTATGCTCTGATCTGAAAGGATAATAAACTTCTAGTGTCTTCCCTAGAGAGCCAAGTGATTACAGCCTGTACTAGATCCCTGGGTTAAGCCCTGAGGAGGACTGAGGCACTATCGAGGTATTCACATGTAACAAGGGATGAATCCCAGAATTAGAAGACATCTCTAGCTTGTAGAAGCTTGTGACATTCAGGTTCATCTGGCTCTTTAGGAAAGCTGATTTACTTATCTACAAAGAAATGTAAGCCTCAAAACTGTAAAAGTTTCTTTTTATTTCCCCCCCTTCATTTCCTTTTGGGAGTAAAGGAGGACAGCAATCTCCCTCCAGAACATAAACAGAAAAGATTATATCCTTTGTCCCTTATCTTCAGGGTGTAAACCCCTTGTCATGTTATCTTTTGAGTAAGGTGTGGGGGACTGATGCTACCATGTCACTCAGGCTGTTATTCTGGTTGTGTCAATAAAGAACTATTTTCCTGGCCATAACTGTCCAAATAGGGTGACATCTCACACACCTCACTGTTCTTTTTTTGTTGTTTTTTTTTTTCTTTTTGAGTTTATTTATTTTTGAGAGTGAAAGAGAGCGTGAGCCAGGGAAAGGCACAAAGAGAGGGAGACAGAATCCAAAGCAGGCTCCAGGCTCTGAGTTGTCAGCACAGAGCCCCACATGGGGCTCAAACTCATGAACCGTGGGATCATGACCTGAGCCGAAATTGGAAGCTTAACCAACTGAGCCACCCAGGCACCTTCACATTCCTCACTGTTTTTGACAAAACAAGGAATTTCCCAGAAATTGTCAGTGTTCATAATCTTTCTTTTCAGCACAGTTGTGATGGTTGGTTGCCTGGTATCTGATAAGAATCAGGTGTTACTAGACATAGCATCAGTTATTATTTAAAATGCTTACCTGGGGGCGCCTGGGTGGCTCAGTGGGTTAAGCGTCACACTCTTGGTTTTTGGCTCAGATCACGATCTCACAGTTTGTGAGTTTGAGACCCACGTAGGGCTCTAAACTGACAGTGTGGAGCCTGCCTGGGAATCTCTGTCTCTGTCTCTCTGATCCTTCCCCACTTGCTCTCTGTCTCAAAAATAAATAAACAAACAAACAAATAAACAAACATTTGAATGAATGAGTAAATAAATAAATAAATAAACAAAATGCTTACTTGGCCTCAAACTTCTTTATGTTTAACATCTTCTGAACCAGTTCTTTTTAATTAGGATGCATATCCACATTTTCTATATTTTATAAATTATAGATATTTAGGTTCTACTCGTGACTTACTGTATCACCTTTCTTGATATTCTTGATATATTCTTGGTATATCCCTGATACTTTCTTGCATGTTCTTGATATACTAACATTATTTTATGTTATATATCAAAAGTTTTTCCACTATAAATATGTTGTTAGTCAATTTTTATAATTAGCTGTAATGCTCACTCAACTCTTTGAAAATAAGCTTAATCATTGCCCTTAATGACATGTTACCTAATATGGGGGAAATTACAATTTTACCTCATTTTCCATTCTATGGAAACACCAATTTCCTTGTCACCTGCATTATTTTATTGTGAATTTTATCATAACCTTCAATTTGAAAATTATCGGTAATAAATTAATCATGATTTTATTATAGGTCTGTCACTTACATATAGATTTTTGTTTTACTCTGATGTTTACCTAAAGGCGTTACACTCAGCTACAGGCCAGAATTTCTTTCTTCATCAAAGAAAGACAGTCTCAAAGCTCTGTCTGTGGAAGGCACTCTGTCAATTACATTAAACCAATGACACTTCAAAGAATAGATTTTGGGTATAGCCTTCTGATGTTATTGCTTTGACAACATTCAGACCATACCATCGGGCTGCCTGGATTTCCAACATTCTTTAGAATTAATATTAATCCAAGATCCAGGAGAACAAGAAGTAATTACATAAATCCTAATGAACTGATGAAAGAAATTTAATAATGTAATTTATTTGGAATATTGCTGGCATTGTTTTAATGTTCAATTATTTGAATACTTTAAAAAGCCTTTTTTTTTCCTTAAGCTATCTCCAACCTATGATGACTTAATAGGCTCTGCTTTCAAATACAGAATTGAAATATTTAAAAATTATATCTGATTAAAACATTTCATAGTTAACATACTTAATGGTGAGAAGCCCAAATTTTTTCCACTAAAATCAGTATAAGGTAAGAATGTCTCCTCACATTATTCCTTTTCAACATCATACCAGAGGTTCTTGCAAATACAATAGACAAAAAAAGAAAATGAAAAATAAAAGTATAATTATTGGAAGAGAATAAATAAAATGGTCTTTGCAGATGACTTGATCATCTTTTTTAGAAAATCCAAAACAGGGCTCTGGGTGGCTCAGTTGGTTGAGCATCTGACTTTGGCTCAGGTCATGATCTCGCAGTCCTTGGGTTTGACCCCTGGGTAGGGCTGTGTGCTGACAGCTCAGAGCCTGGAGCCTGCTTCAGATTCTGTCTCCCTCTCCCTCTCTGCCCCTCCCCTACTCGCTCTCTCTCTAAAATAAATAAAAACATTAAAAAATTTAAAAAATAGAAAATCCAAAACAATTTTTAAAAAGCTCTGTTTACTAAATAGCAATTATTTCAAGGTTTCAGGATACAAGGTAATTGCTTTCTTATGTAACAACCATAAGCAAGTGGAATCAGGAATTAAATATGCAATATCAGAGGGAGGCGCCTGCATGGCTCAGTCAGTTAAGTGCCTGACTCTTGATTTCAGCTCAGGTCATGATCTCATTGTCTTGAAATTGAGCTCCACATAGGGCTCTACACTGGGCATAGAGCCTGCTTAATATTCTTTCTTTCCCTCTCTCTTTGCCCCTTTCCTGCTTGTGCTCTCTCAAGAAACAAATAAACAAAAACAAACAAACAAAACCCAGAATATAATTTATATTAGCACCAAAAATTTAAAAAGATATGCTTAGGTATACATCTAACAAAATATGTACAAGATGTGTACATATTGTACATATGCGCAAAAATGAACTAAATAAATGGAGAGATATTGCATGTTCAAGGATAGGAAAACTAAATATTTTCAAGATGTCAGTTCTTCCCAATTTGATCTATAGATTCAATGCAATCACCATCAAAATCCCAAAAGTTAATTTATGAATACTGACAAACTGATTCTAAGGTTTGTCTAAAGAAAAAAAAAAAAATACCCAGAATATCCAGCACAATATTGAGGGAGAATAACAAAATTGGAAGACTGACACTATCTGACTTCAAGACTTATAAAAATACAGTAATCAAGGCAGTTTGGTACTGATGAAAGAAGACAAATAGATCAATGGAAAAGAATAGAGAAACCAGAAATACACCTGCAAAAATATAGTCAGGTAATCTTAGGTAAAGGACCAAAGTCATTACAAAGGAACAAAAATGGTCTCTTCAACAAATGGTGCTGGAAAAACAAGACATCAATATGCAAAACAATATGAATCTAGATAATCGACTTTACACCCTTCTCCAAAATTAACTCAAAAAATGGATAAATGCAAAACTACAAAACTCTTGGAAGATATAACACAGGAGAAAACCTAGATAAGCTGGGTGTGCTAATCTCTTTTTAGATACAATATAAAAGGTACAATCCATGAAAGAAATAATTGATAAGCTAGACTTCATTAAAGTTAAAAAGTTCTTTCTGCAAATGACAAGGTCAAGAGCATAAGAAGACAAGCCACAGTATAGGAGAAAATAATTTCAAAGGACACTTCTTGTAAAGGATTGTTGTCCAAAATATATGAAGAACTCTTAAAACTCAACCAAAGGAAAACAAACAACTCAGTTAAAAAAAATGAGTTGAAGACTTTAACAGACATCTTACCAAAGGAGATATGTAGATGGATAATAAACAAAAGAAAACGTCTTCCACATCCTGTGTCTGCAGGGAAATGCAAATTAAAACGACAATCAGATACTACTACATACTTATTGGAAAGGTCAAAATCGCGAACAGTTTTAACACTAAGTGCTGGCAAAAGATGTTGAGTTGGGCAAAAGAAACTCTCACACATTCTACAAAATGTAAAACCATGAAAAAAAGGAAATGGCCAGTAGTCGCCAGGGGTCAGGGAAGAGATAAATGGGCAAAGCACAGAGGATTTTTAGGTCAGTGAAAATACTTTGCATGATGGATGAATATACATTTGTCCAAACCCATAGAATTTGGGTGATTCTGTTGTGTCAATGGAGGTTCATCCTTGGTTTAAAAAAAAATACCACACTGGTGAGTGATATTGACTATGAGGGAAGGGTGCATATGTGAGGGCTGGGGGTGTATGAGTAATCTCTCAATTTTACTGTAATCTGAAAACTTGCTCTAAAATCTTAAGTGTTCTCACTGACACTCCTCCTCCACAATTAAAATTTATTCTTATTGAATTTTCTTACTTTTTTATGGCAATGGTTATGCAATAAGAACATTGTTCAGTGATAATCTGTTCTCCCTTTTACTAGGATAAATTGTAAAGATAAAACAACCAAGGCCTTGCCTTCAATGTCATTTGATAATAATGATTATTTAGTCAGATATGGTAAACATTTTTTTTTTAAAACCAAGATTTACTTTATGGAACCAAAATTTACAAAGAAAGCCCCACCAAGAAAACTGGCCTACTACCTGGCATACAGGGTTCTTAGTCTTACAGATGGGAAGAAAGATCATTTCCTGACAAGTCAAGGATCCTTAGAATACTTTAGAGCGCTCAAGAAGAGAGGAATTTACACAAATTATGAACACTGCAAATGATATCTGGACGAGAGTTTATTGAGTTTGGCTTCCTAGTATTGTGATAGCAAATAATAGAGGTTTCTAAAAGTCAAATCTGAGATTCCTTATGAAAACTTCCAGCATAGCAAATATAGAAGGGTCTATAGGAAAATTAATGCTCTTACTGGACCTATTCAAATATGCAGGCCATGTCTTAAAAAACCCCTTCTTATTTGCAATCAAGAGTAATATTTTCTTGGAATTATTTTTGATAAAAAGGAGGAAATGTGTAAGGAAAGTTAGGGGTAAACAAAACAAACAAACAAAAAAGACTACAGGGCATCTCTAATGAAAAAAACATGTACTGATAGAACTCATCCTTCTGGGGCTGATTATTTAGTTGCCTTTGAGTTATTTTACAACTTTGTGATTGTAACAGTACATAATCACTCCTGTTTACACACATGCAAATGAATTCTGTTCAGTGGAGCTTCAACTGATACCTCTCTCCACAGGAAGAAAGCCAGTTTTGCATCCATGTATGAATTTATTTCAACATTCCTTTACTACATATAAAATCATGCTTCTTTGATTATTCCTTTGATCCCTTTGTAACATCTGCCTGATTCTCTCATTAATAACGAGTTAAATAAAATCTTTAACTCATGTTCATGTCTTGAAAGTTATCCTTTAGCTATATGTCCTTTTGCTTGCTCACTCTCGCTCTTTCTCTCTGTATACACACACACACACACACACACACACACACACACACACAGTATTGAGGGGAAAAGAAACTTGGACCTGCAGTATTATACTGAATGCAATGCAATTCAAATTTAATGTTGGAATAATTCAATCTCAAGCACATGATGCTAAACCTTCTGCTATGACAAAATTATTAATAAAAACATTTTTAGAGGAAGTATTCCAATAAGAAGAGAAACAAATCCAGGAAAATGTTGAAGTCATATGAGAATTAAAACCTAACAAACATATTGATAATACTATTATCAAAAACAGACAAATACATAAAAACCTTCCTCTGCCCTAAAAATTTGACATAAAGAAAAGGAAAAATAGGTACATTTCCTTTTAAATGCTTTATTAGTTTTATTGATTATATATTTGATATAAGGAAATATTATTTAAAGCTATGCAATAAAATAAACAGTAGACTTTGTTGGCAGAACTTTAAAATAATTTTGTTGGGAAAATATATTGTGTCACTTTACAGCCCAGAAATTGTACTACTAGGTATTTACCTAAAGGGTACAAAAATAATTATTTGAAGAGGCACATGCACCCCAATGTTTATAGTGGCATTATCAACATTAGCCAAATTATGGAAACAGCTCAAATGTCCTTGGCCTGATGAATGGATAAAGACGTGGTGTATATGTATAATGTATATGTGTATAATGGAATATTACTCAGCCATCGAAAAGAATGAAATCTTGCCATCTGCAATGACATAGATCGAGGTAGAGTATTATGATAAGAAAAATAAGTCAGAAAGATAAACACCATATTAAACACCATTTCACTTATATGTGAAATTTAAGAAACAGATTAACATAGGGGAAGGAAAATAAAAAAGAGAGTGAGGCAAACCATAAGACACTCTTAAGTATGGAGAACAGGGTTACTGGAGGGGAGGTGGATTAGGGATGGGCTAAATGGCTGATAGTATTAAGGAAGGCACTTGTGCTGAGCACTGGGTGTTATATGTAAGTGATGAATCACCAAATTCTATTCCTGAAACTCATATTACGCTATATGTCAAACTAGCATTTAATACAAATTTGAAAAAAAAAATGTAATTTAAATTTTAAAACCCAATTTATATGTTCACTTGAGGTTACACCTCTTTAAAGAAATTTCATTAAGATTTCTTTTTGTAGATTTATGGGGTTTTTTTAAGTTTTCATTTATTTATATAAATTTAAATGGTATTCCTTGAGCACAGTGGCCATATAATGTTCCATTAGTTTCCGGTGTTCAACATGGTGATACGACTTCTTTATAGATCATGCTATGCCCACCACAGGGGTAGCTACCATCTGTCGCTATACAACATTAGTACAAAGCATTTATTATATTCTCTACTCTGTACCCTTTATTCCCATGGCTTCTTTTTTTCTGCAAGTTTTTATTTACATTGCAGTTAGTTAGCATACAGTGTGGTATCAGTTTCAGGAGTACAATACAAGGACTCCCACTTGCACACAATTCTCAGCGCTCATCTCAACAAATGCTCTCCCTAATCCCCATCGTTTATTTAACCCATCCCCCGTCCCTCCGTTCCGGTAACCATCAGTCTGTTCTCTATAGTTAATAGTCTATTTCTTGCAAAAACACTTAAATGAGATTAAAAAAAAATTTTTTTTTGATGTTTATTTTACTTTTGGGAGAAAGAGAGACAGAGACAGAGACAGAGGTGTGAGCGGGGGAGGGGCAGAGAAAGGGAGACACAGAATCCAAAGCAGGTTCCAGGCTCTAAACTGTCAGCACAGAGCCCGATGTGGGACTTGAACTCACAGACCACGAGATCATGACCTGGGCTGAAGTCAGACCCTTAACTGCCTGAGCCACCCAGGTGTCCCAAGAATTTTTTTTTTTTCTTTTTTAATATACAGGTTAAGACACAATGTCTTTCAGCCTCAAACTAAAATCTTATGAATAAAAAGTTTTTAAAAAATAGGCTAACAGAGACCAAATTGCATACCCTTGAGACTATGTTTAATGTTTTTTTAATCCACATGATGAATAAAAATAGCCAATCCACATTAAGAATATGCCCTTTTTATCTTTAGAAATAAGTCTCAATTTTGTGTGTTTGATTGCAATAATGCCATCTTAATCCCACTGAGAGAAACAACTGGAAAGTTGTGTCTCATTCCTTTTGGATTCTTCCCTATTTGCCTTTGTTTTTTGTTGATTGTAAAGTGTTCTTTTGCTGTGAAAAACTCTAACCATGACTATAACTGTTTTTCTGAGTTTTGTGATTGCCTCTAGTGAAACATGGAAACTGAGGCTGACCTTGGGGATTCCAGACAACACACACCTTATGATGGCAATAGACAACTGATATCACGTATAAACTCACCCCTGGCTTCATCGCAATTTATTGTGAATCCTGCACATACGCATACAAATTGTAATAAAAACTTATATAAAAACTGAACATAATTTTTGAAAACACTACTTTAAATATATCGTTATCACACATTTTCATTAGTGTATAGCTTATATTAGTTTGATAAAGCATAAAATCATATAACCAACGTGCCTTTGATTTTTATAGTTAGAGCTTCACTGATCATGTCTGGGCAATAACGTTAACTACTTTCTAGGGAAATAAATAATATGCAGTATGCTTTCATAATAAACATAAATTTTAATTCCTTATTGAGTTATTAAATATTCAATTTCAAATTTATTTTTATAGTATTCTCTAGGTTTATGAGCCTGTGTTTTTTTAAACACAATTAATAGTTTGAATAATGAGATGACCTCTGGACTTTATAAACGTGGCAAAGGGATGTGCTAATACTCACCTGTCAGTTAAGTAAATGGTAGAAATGACATCCAATATTCCAGATATACCAGTTACATTTAACATACACATAGAGGTATAATGGCAGAGTTGAAATGGACCAAGGCAGATTGTAAGAGGTAATTTGGCTGGAATCAAGCGATCTTTGTCTTAAGACAAAAAAATAAGTGGATGCTTTTGCGTGTTTCAAATTAACGGTTTTGCTAACACAGACCTATGTATTTTTCTTTCCAATATTTGGTGAAATGTTTCTTATTTAGTAAATGCAGTGTTTTACTCGATGAATATTTTTTTACAACATTCATAACTCGTTCTAAGTAGCATGCAACAGGATATAGAATATGAACCTGAATTTATAAGTCTAACCTGTCACTCCTGAGATCTTAACAAATCGTTTAAACGGAATGCACACTACATTTCTCATTTGTAAGAAGTGGATAATGATAAAATCTTTTTTGGCTTCTCTTGAGTGCAGCCAGGATGACAGGGATGGGGGAGAGATGGTGAAGAGAGGATTAATTTTTGCTGGCTTACTCATCAGCCAATGAACAATGGCTGTTGAGGGACAAATGCCCTGGCATCCTTTCCTTTGTATAAACAACCTCAGAGTCGTCTTACCAGATCTTGGAGTTCTGAGGAAATTGAGGCCCTACTGCCTCAGTGATCTCAATAAAAGTCCTTCATGTTGGCTTTTGGTCTTCTTTGTCTCATGGCCCCTGTTCTCTCACTTCTACTCTCTGGATCATCCCCCAAGGAAATAATCATTATTTAAGACCTAGATCAGCCAGTTTTTTTAGGAGATCCCCAAATCACATGATAAAAAATTAGTAAGAATAGATTTTTCATCAATGTTTAAAGTACCCATTTATGATAATTTTCAGTATTTAAAATGATATAAAACTATTACCAAAAATAGTGATTTGAATATCAAAGTTGTGTACCATATTAAATATGATTTTTTTTAGCTTTATTGAGGGGTAATTGACAAATACATTTGTATGATGTTTAAAGTATACAATGTGATGATTTCATATACATATACAGATTTTCCTCCACTTATGTGGTTATATCTGGATAAGCTCATCATAAGTTAAGGATATCATAAGTAAAAAATACATTTAATACGTCTTAACTCCGCCTAACATCATGACAGAGTATCGCAATGCATATTGCTAGCCCAGAAAAAGATCAAAATTCAAAATTTCAAAGTATGGTTGCTACTAAATGCAAATTGATTTTATACCATTGGAAAGACAAAAATATCATAAGTCAAACCATCATCAGTCAAGGACCACCTATATTTTGAAAAGCCAAATCTGATTTTAAATATCACAAATGAGACTAGTGTATATAAATGGTCCTTTATTTGTAGTAGTATATGACTGGTAGAGAATATTTTGAAATATTGGATTGCATCTACTTTTATGTATTAACATACTCAATTCAACTCCTATAATCTGATTAATTTAACATCGTAATTTGTCTAGAATATGAGAGGTGACTAAAAAGTTAACTATTTAACATAATTTACTTTGTAATCAAAAATCAAAATTGTGTATATCTTCAATCTTTTTATTTGATTATAATCAGCTTAATCCAGTAAGATACATGACATAATTGCTGAATATCATGAGGAAAATTTTATCATCTCAAAAATGTTTTAGTGTAATGAAACATTGTAATACAGGAATACAGGGAATGTGCAATATATGGAAATACACAAAATAAGTTAATCACCTTGGGATATCTATATAGCTAGAAAACATATTTGTATTACATAATTATAAGAAAAATTAATGTTGAACAATTTAATTTTTCAGAGCTAAAAATCCAGTAAATCTTATATACACCAAGAAAACCCCAAATTTTTCTCTCTCTGTGTATATATATATATATACATACACATATATATATATACATATACATATACATATACATATACATATACATATATATATATACACATACACACAGAGAATATATATAGAGAGAGAGAGAGAATATATATACATATATAGAGAAAGAGACTATACATACATATATATATTCTCTATGTGTATATATAAATATATTCATTCCAACAAATTATATACATTTATTATATATATATATATATGTCTTTTAACTTATATGCATTCCTTGTTTTTATAATTCTACCATTAAAATGTACATTTCAGTATATACACAGAGTTGTGCAACCATGATCACAATCTAAATTGAAAACATTTTGATCACCCCTCCCAAATAAAATGCCATATCCATTAAGCAGCAACTCCTTCTCCTCCCTCCAAATCAGCCACTGACAATCATCAATATATTTTTTTAAAATTTTGTTTAACGTTTATTTATTTTTGAGACAGAGAGAGACAGAGCATGAACGGGGGAGGGGCAGAGAGAGGGAGACACAGAATCTGAAACAGGCTCCAGGCTCTGAGCCATCAGCCCAGAGCCCGACATGGGGCTCGAACTCACGGACCACGAGATCGTGACCTGAGCTGAAGTCGGACGCTTAACCGACTGAGCCACCCAGGCGCCCCATCAATATATTTTTTAAGAGAGAGAGAGAGTGCAAGTGAGGAAGGGGGACACAGGGAGAGAGGGAGTGAATCCCAAGAGGGCTCCACACACCTGAGCCAAAATCAAGAGTTGGACGCTCAACCAAGGGAGATACCCAGGCCACATATTTCAAGTCTGTATGGATTTGTCTCATTTGGAAATTTAATAAAATAGAATCATATGGTAGTCTTTCCTGTCTGGTTTCTTATTCTTAGCATGCTATCAAAGTTCATCCATACTGTAGCATGCTTTAGCACTTTATTATTTTCCTTGCCA
The DNA here is from genome assembly GCF_024362965.1 of Panthera pardus. Taxonomy (NCBI): domain Eukaryota; kingdom Metazoa; phylum Chordata; class Mammalia; order Carnivora; family Felidae; genus Panthera; species Panthera pardus. Next base: position 90,462,129 of record NW_026526688.1, on the reverse strand, counting down.
AATTATTTGCCATTGCATGCATATACTGCATTTTGTTTATCATCAGTTGATGGGTATTCCAGTTCTTTCTACTTTTTTGGCCATTATGAATTGGTATGAACATTTGTGGACAAGTTTGTGGTAGGCATATGCTTTTATTTGGGTAGGTATATGTTTAGGGGTAGAATTGCTAGGTCGTATGGTAGCTCTTTGTATATTAATAAGGACATGGCACACTGTTTTCTACAGCAGCTGCATCATCTTACATACAGGCTAGAAACAAATGATGGTTGCATTTTCTCCACCTTCTCACCAACACTCCCCCTTCTCACGACACTTACTGTGTGTCTTTTTTTTTTTAATTTTTTTTAACGTTTATTTATTTTTGAGACAGAAAGAGACAGAGCATGAGCAGGGGAGGGGCAGAGAGAGAGCGAGACACAGAATCTGAAACAGGCTCCAGGCTCTGAGCTGTCAGCACAGAGCCCGACGCGGGGCTCGAACTCACGGACTGCGAGATCATGACCTGAGCCGAAGTTGGATGCGCAACCAACTGAGCCACCCAGGCGCCCCACTGTGTGTCTTTTTGATAATAACATCCTAGTATGTGAGGAATGGTGTTCCCTGTGGTTATAATTTGCATTACTCTAATAACGGCGTTTAACAACTCTTTATGTGTATATTGCTATTTTTATCTCTTCTTTGGAGAAAAATCTTCAAATCTTCTGTCCATTTTCACTTTTTTTTAAATCTTTACTGAGATATAATTGGCATGTAACATTATGTAAGTTTAAGGTGTTCAGTGGTATGCTTTGATATCTGTATATATTGAGAAATGATTACAACAAGGCTAGTAAACACATCTCTCACTCAATTTATTTTTGTTGTAAGAACTTTTTCTTTCTTGTGGTAAGAACTTCTAAGATTTACTCCTTTAGAAAATTCCAAGTATACAATAAAATATTAACTGTAGTCACCATACTGTACCATAGATTCCCAGAATTTAGTCATCTTCTAACTGAAAGTTTGTACCCTTTGAACAACTTCATGCATTTCTCCCACATCACTTTACCTGCCTGGAAACCTCCATCCTACTCTCTTCTCTGTTTGTTGTTGTTGTTGTTGTTGTTGTTGTTGTTGTTTAATAGACTACATATGAGTGATACCTTGCAGTATTTGTCTTTTTTGTCTGACTTATTTCATTTAGCATAATTCCTTCAAAACCCATCCATGTTGTCACAAATAGGATTTCTTTTTGTATTCTTGAAGAGTATTCCAAGGTGTATATATATCACATTTTCTTTATCCATTCATCTACTGACAGACACTAGGTTGTGCCCATGTCTTTGATAAGGTAAATAATGCCCAATAAAAATAGGAGGGCAGAAATCTCTTTGAGGTAATTATTTCATTTCCTTCGGATGTATACTTGTAAATGGTATTGTTGGATCATATGGTAGTTCAAGTTTTTAATTTTTTTCTTTTGTTTTTCTTTTTTAGAGAGAGAGAAAGTGAATATGAGTGGGGGAGAGGGGCAGAGGGAGAAAGAATCTTAAGTAGGCTCCAGGCTCAGCTCAGAGGTCAATGCAAGGCTCTATCTACTGTCATGGAATGATGACCTGAGCCAAATTCAAGAGTTGGAGTCTCAACAGACTGAGCCACTCAGGCACCCTTCAATTTTTGATTTTTTGAGTAACCTCCATACCGTTCTCATAGTGGCTGCACCAATTTACATTCCCACCAACAGTGCACAAGATTAAGTCTTCTGGTCCATGCCCATGAAATGGTTTTCTATTAAATTAGTCACTTTTTAATTTATTTCAACAATGTTTTGCAATTTTCATTTAGGAAATTTTGCAAGTTTTTTGTCTTTTTTTTTTTTTTTTTGAGAGAGGGCACAAGTGAGCGAGGGGCAGAGAGAGAGGAGGGGAGAGAGAGAGTGAGAGAGAGAGAGAGAGGGAGAGAAAGAGAAAGAGAATCCCACAAGGGGCAGAGAGAGAGAGAGAGAGAGAGAGAGAGAGAGAAAGAGGGAGGGAGGGAGAGAGAAGCAGGTCTCACCTGAAATGGGACTTGTGCTCTCCTGAAGCAGGGCTCAAGCTCATCTGATGGGGAGCTTGAACTCATGAGCCATGAGATCATGACCTGAGCCAAAGTCTGATGGTTACCCTACTGAGAAACCCAGATGACCCAGTTTTACCTTAAATTTATTTCTAAGCACTCCATTCTCTCTAATGTTATTGTAAATTGAATGGTTTTCTTAATTTTATTTTTTAATTGTATACTTTTAGTGTATAGAAACACAATTGATTTGTTATATTGGTTTTGACTACTAATATTCTAATATTTCATCATTAATTAAGTTGCTGAATAGAAAACTGAAAGATAAATATTTCTATGTATATCCAAATCAAGTAATTATTTACTAATTTTTTATTCCACTAAAATTTTGTTGAATGGGTATTGTATTTTGTCAGAGGCTTTTTGAACATCTACAGTAATGATATGATTTTTATCCTTATATCTGGTGATATGATGAATTACATTATTGAATGCCCTAATATTGAACATAAATTAACTTTCAAAATGCTCTTTGTTTCTGTTTGTTTACATTTTCTAAGATTTCATACTCCAATTACACATTAAGATTGGTTTATCATGTTATTTTTTATGCAAACTCTATTCAAATTAATTAATAGTATTCTTGCTTTATGTAAATAATTTAGAAGTTTCTCTACTTTTATTTTAGTTTGAAATAATTGAAACAAGATTGTTATTGTCTGTTTTTTGGCAATACAGAATTCTCCTGCGAAAACATCTGAACGGTGTGCTTTTGTGTGGGTGATCATTGTCAACGTTCTCTATTCTGTGGCAAATGAGTCTTTAAATCTTTGACTCTCCACTTGTAACTTTTAATGAGTTATGTTTTTAAAGATAAATATCAATTTTATCTTTATTCTCAACTTTATTTTTGTAGAATTTTGCCAAGTAAACTTCAGTTGCTTGTTTTACAACATTACTTTATTTCAGGAATTTTTGCCATATTGTCATTTGCGTGTGTGCTATTGTACTTTGTATCTTCCAAAGAGTTGCTAGTGATTTTTCTACCTATTCTCCTCAATATTCACTCCAACGCCTCATTGCCTCCAGGCTTATCACTGGAGGTCAGAAACCTGTGTGACTGGAGGAAAGAGAAAGAGAAGATTGCAAGGTCTTCCAGGGAGAAATAGCGAATAAAATAAATGTGTTCCACTCTTTCATAATTTATATCTTGCAGGGATATAGAGAACCAGTTGCGCAGTGTAATATGACATAACTTGGTCTGTATAATTGCATTTTATTTCTAGAGTGGGTGCGTAGGCATCACATTTGAATGATTGCAATTGCAAATGAAGGCCTTGCACCACTTTCTAGTGTCCAGATAAATCCATAGGCCCAAAGCTTTTTGAAAGACAACCACCTAGTTTTGATTAAAGAAGAATCTGGCACTGTTGCCATAAGTATATTCTATAAATCTTTCTTTAAGTCTTCCTCAGAGGGACTTTGCAGATGATTACCAGTTGACTCTGTGCTGGGGAAATGGAAATAACCTTGCTTTGGAGGGCTTATTAGATACTGGCTCTGGGCTGACACTAGGTGGGTCATTTGTAGGCATGTGGCCCAGTGAACATCTGGTGATCTGTGAAGTTTCAGAGTTCTTATAAAAGGGGGCCCACTGGATTTGCATATCAACCCTCTGCCTTCCCCCTCTTTCCTAGGACAGATTAGACACAAGAGTGAGTATAATCCCCAGCACCCTAAGTGGTTTTTTGCTCTTGGTGGAAAGAGTCACTTGAAAGCCCCTTGCCCTGACCCTTCCTATCGAAGGAGTAAAGCAAAAGCAATATTCTATTCAGTATTTCAGGGTGACGGTATTAATTATACCACTCATTCGCTGGACACTAGTTGTGGATTACCTTAAATTTAATGATATGGTAAATCCAATTACAGCTACTATTCTAGTTTTGGTACTTTGGAACAAATAAGCATGGGCCTCTGATTTAGCAATTACATCACTCTCCATATAAATTAGCAAGGACTTCCAGAAGCACCTTACATTCACTGAAATGGAGAACAGTAAATCTCTACAGATTAATTTAGGTCATTCTCAACTATTCATACCTGGGATATGGTACACGAAGGTATTGATTATCTAGATGACCCATTATATATTACTATTGCCAAATCCATTAATAGCATCATATTTTTATGAGGTGAGCAGTGGTATTAAATAACTGTGATACTTCAGTAAAACACATATATGCCTAAAGGTGAAAGATTAAGCCTTAAAATTTAGAACTTTTCTCTAATAGTGAAATTCTATTTAGTGGTCAAGTTCAGTGTTTCTTACACTCAAACATGCATTTATATAAATCATCTGAGGATTTTTTTGACAGGCGTATTGTGATTCAGTAGGTCAGGGGTTAGAGTTGAGATTCTACATTACTTACAAACTACTGGGTAATGTTCATACTGCTTTAGATGAACCACAGTTTAAGGAGGACAATGCTAAGGTTCTTTTTTTTTTCTTCTTACATTTATTTATTTTGGGAGAGAGACAGAGAGAGAGAGCAGAAGAGAAGGAGCAGAAAAGAGAGAGAGGGAGAGAGAGAGAGAGAGAGAGAGAGAGAGAGAGAATCCCAAGCAGGCTCAACACTGTCAGCACAGAGCCCAGTGTGAGGCTCAATTTCACAAACTGTGAGATCATGACCTGAACCAAAATCAAAGGACAGATGCTCAATTGTCTGAGCCACCCAGACCCCCAAGATGGGACGAAGGTTCTAATGCTGCAATAAACATGAGAGTGCACATATCTTTTTGAATTAGTGTTTTCATTTTCCTTTTTTTACCAGAGAAAATCAATTTTATTTTCATAGCATTTAGTACAGTTTCATTTTGGTTCAGACAATACCAGGTTTTCTTCATTGTCAATGTTGGTATTTCCAAGTTTTGCTAGATTTATTTTCTCTGGAAGATCTGCAAATATTATGTACATTTCCTGATGTTGCAAATTTCCTTGAATTTGTTAATTTTTATTTATGGGAATTTCTTGTGAAATTTCACCAACAATACTAAAATATGAAAATAGACAAGTTTCTAAATTTCAATGGGATTTTAAAGAATGATCTTAAATCACATTTTAAATAATATAATTTCTGTGGATAGAAGATGATGGCAATACTAATGTGTGGAATTGGCCTTGAAATAATTTCATTTTATATAAAGTGTTTATTTTCAAAGATTTTACAGTTAAGCACATATTTCTTTAAATTAAATGGGCTTACTGTAAAATATTTCAGTGATATAATTTGTCTTCTTTAACATCTTACACATTCTTACATCTAACATCTTACACATTATAATTTGATTGTATTTAACGCTATAATTCCAAAGTAGTCCACTGTGAGATTTCTTAACAGTTATCATTAAAGGTAGCTTAATTGTTGTTACCTGTCTATTTAGTTAACAGTAGAAATATATATTCATTGAGTGAAAGAATCAATTGTTTAGATTCTTCAATCATTTGAAACAATATTGGTGTCCTTGTTTGTCCAATAAATATTTAGATAATATTTATTTATCCTTTACGTTTATATATTCTTTCTTAACCAACTTTAATCTTTTTTTCAGACTTTTATTTAAACTCTAGTTAACATATAACATTATATTGGTTTCATAGTAGAATTTAGTGAGTCCTGTTTTCATTTTGGATGGGGGCGTAAGTACCCAGTAGTTAAATTATCAGATCATATGGATTTCCACTTTTAATTTCTTGAGGAATCTCCATCCTGATTTCCATAGTGGCTATATCAATTAATATTCCCACCAACAGTGTAGGAGGGTTCCTTTTTCTCCACATCCTCTAAGCAACACTAACAAGTGTCCATGTTATTCCATGTCCTTCAGATTTTAGTCGTTCTGAAAAGTGTAAGGTGATATCTCATTGTGGTTTTAAATTGCCCTTCCCTGATGATTAGTGATATTGAGCATTGACCATCTTTTCATGTGTCTGTTGGCCATTGTATGTATCTTTGAAAAAATATCTATTTAGGTCCTCTGCCCCCCCCACACACCTTTTTTTTAAGTAGTCTCCACATCCATTGTGGAGCTTGAACTCATGACTTGGGACTAAGAGCTGGATGCTCTACCAACTGAGCCACCAAGACACACCCTTCTGACAATTTTTTAATCATTTTGCTTGTCTTTTTTTGGTATTGAGTGTATGACTTATATGTTTTAGATATTAACTCCTTGTTGGATATAACATTTTTAATCCTCTCCCATTCAGTAGGTTGGCTTTTTGTTTCGTTGGAGGTTTCCTTCACTAAGTGAAAGCTGGTTATTTTGATGTAGTCCCAATAGTCAATTTTGGTTTTGTTTCCTTTGACTTAGCTAAAGTTCTGAATTTAAAAAGAATTTGCTACATCTTATATCCTTTAAGAATTAGAAAGAAGTGTAATGCTAAGTAAGCCTCTTAAGATTTTGAAGCAAAATGTATCATATCTAGCTGGGCTTCAAGCCATTCAACCAGTATAACTTGAAAGGTTGCTAATTTCTAGGAATACCAAAAAACAAAGAAATTGTGCAGCAAGTCCCAGCTGCAGTGTAAGCTTCCTGTCACTAGGGCCTTAAGCACAGCATATCCAATTGTATGCCACAGGTCTGGTGAGTACAGAGTAGGGACCTCTGGCAATCAATTCCCAAGAGGAGAATCAAATACTTACACCAGAGTTTTCTTTTTTTGCTTTTCTTTTCTTTTCTTTTCTTTTCTTTTCTTTTCTTTTCTTTTTTCTTTTTTCTTTTCTTTTCTTTTTATTTTTTACCCCCAGGAGTTTTCATAACTTATTCCTTTACTAATAAATAACCCCCTTTAAAAATGTAGGTTAAGTGTCATTCCCGGGTCTTGTTACTGATTTCATGTTTGGGGGGGGGGGGGTACTTCAAATAGTATTTGCTCAATGCAACTCATTGGGAACTGATTTTTTTCTTTCACAAAACTGGGTGTGAATAGCATCTCCTCATTATAAAATGGGTTTAATATTGTGTACAAACAGGACTTAAGCAAGTTGTGAGAAGATGACTGAGACTCTTACAACACCTACTGGTTGGTTCATGGCTGCCCTTGCCTTTTCCCACACCACTGACCTCGTGAACTATTCACTATGAACAATTTTACTTAAGTTATTTATTTATTTATTTATTTATTTATTTATTTATGTATGTATGTATGTATGTATGTATTTATTTATTTATTTATTTATTTTTATTTTGAGAGATCTGAGTGGTGGAGGAGCAGAGAGAGGGAGAGAGAGAGAGAGAGTCCCAAGGAGGTTCCATGCTGTCAATGCAGAGCCTGACACGGGGCTCAGTCTCATGAACTGTGAGATTATGACTTGAGCCAAGTCATGGTATGGCTAGTCAGTAAGGCACTAGAAATAAAATGTTTGTAAGAATTGACAAGAAAACATGATGAAGCAATATGCCAGTGGGTTTCTCAGAATGAGCTCCAGGTGTGTAGATATTTGTGGCCCTTGGGAAAGTTCACTTAAGATTCTCATTGCAGAGGAATCCATCAATAGCCAGGTGGACAATATGATACCTATCTGGATATTAGTCCACTTTTATCATCAGCCTTCCTGGTGCGTACATGATGGGCTCATGCACAAAGTGGCTGTGGAAGCAGAATTTGAGATTAGGCATGAGCTCAACAAAGATTTTCCTTCATCAAAGTCTAGTTTACTGCCACAGATGATGCCATAGATGATGACTTGCAAAAACAGAAATCAAGTCTATGCTCTACTATTCTCCAGTGATTTATTCTTCAGTGAGGATCACGCACGCACCTGCTGGCAGACTGATCATATTGAGCTCTTTCCAATGGATGGCTTCCCTCATGAAAGAGGCAACCACTTGTCCTTTCTAGTAGATATCTATTCTAAGAAGTAAGCATTTCATGTTCTGATGGCAATGATTCTGCCAGCATTGCCATATAAGATCTTATTGAATGCCTTCTCTACTGTCAGGATATTCTGTACATGTTTCCAAGAACAGATTTTGTGGAAAGGATAGTAGTGTACTCATACCCACAAAATCATTGCCCAAACAACGCATTTCAACAGTGAGTCATAAAGTCATAAATTCATTTCCATTAAATGGAAGTGAAAAAACTTTATAAAGCTAAAAGATATCATACAAAGAGATTAAAATAAACAAAACCCCAAAAAAGAGCAGATTTGATTTTATTACTTACTTATTTTACTTTTTGCTTGCAAATATACTCAAAACTTGTAATCAGCTCATTAACATTTCACTCTCAAATTACCAGTATTACAAAAGAACAACTTTCAAGATTACCACTATTTATTTGGGCTAATTTTACATGTATTTTCTAATGTCTGATTAATTTCACTAGAAAATTAGACGAGGCTAGAGATGGTGGTTACAAAGTGAACCCTTGCAAAGCCAAACATGCAAATCTGTAAACTCAAGTTCTCATAATTGGTGACATCATAGACACTCATATAAAAGCAAAATGCACTTTATTTTGTGCATGAATTATTTTGTATATCTAGATACCTTTTTAGGATTTAGTTGTGAAGAGAGTCAATGAGGTAATTTATGTCATTCATTAAGTCATTTAAAATATTATATAAGGCCACCATGACCAGTGTTTTGTTCAGTGTTGGGTATGTAGATTATTAAGCTCAAATTTATCACTTTGACATTTGTTACCTCATCGCCACTCATCTCAAAGGTAGTCCATTCACTAGTGTTGTCAATATTCTATAGGGTTATAAAAATTGAGGACACAATAACTACAGGCAGCCATAAAACAGTGATCCAAAAAGTATACACAGTTGGTCATCATAACATAATCAGAGGCCAAGTATACATAGAAATCTCACCATCATCATCCTTCTGCAATATATTAAGATACTTGACTTTAAAGATATTTATAATGTGCTACATTTTGTTTCTCTATATCCTACGTACGTTTTTTAAAAAATTATACTGATCTATTCATGATTTTTTACCTTAAGCAAGTTCTTAATTTATTAGGGTTGCTTGCCATCTTATTCCAACCCCCTCTTTGTTCACTATGTATAAGTGGCATTTGATCTGCTTTATTAAATTTTGACAGTATTTTTTTGAGAACTACCAGTATGAACTTCTTTAGAAAATTGACTTTGTTCATTATGCTTGCTTATCAAACCAACCATAGTTGACGTCCTCAACCATATATTTATCTCCCAAAGATGCAGCACTCAAAATTCAAATAATTTTAAAAAAAGGTGAAGATAAAAGAGAAGAAAACAACTTCAGTGATTTCATTATATTCTCTTTTTGGGCAAGATGGTTGTCAATCTTGCCAATTATACCACTTTTCTTTTTCTTCTTTCTTTTACATTGTGATCATAAGTGATAGAAAAAAGGACCGTCGTTTACTTTGTCAGCTAATAGCAGCAGAGCGTTTCCTAAGATATTTCATTTGGCTTTCCTCTCTAGTTTTCTTAGTCAGCAGGTGGTATTTACAATTCTACTCTCTATTCTTAATCGATTAAATTCTCCTTTTGTGGCACAGTCTACAGCTCATGTGAGCATCACTTCTACAGTTCCTCATGCTGTTTTTCCCTTCACATCTCTAAACCCTCTTTTGTACCAAAACTTTATTCAGTTCTTTGAAGTCTTCTGATTTTGTGGCTCACTAGCCGAGGTCGTGAAGTTGCCATGGATGGGGACGAGTAGGGCTTCTGACTCCAGTTTGGACCTTTCTTTGAAGATAACATTTTTATCTTTTTTTCTGGATGTGCTAATCGGTAATCTAGAAAAGAATCACAGTAAAAGGATATTGGTGTCTAAATAAAGGTTTGCTAATTCCACTGAAATTATTTTTACTTACCTAACATATTAGATACTGGGTATTATCTTGCTGAAGAATAATTATATTTTATACTTTTCGATGCTCATAGCCAAAAGATAATTTAGAGTAAGGAAAGGAAAGATGCATGCTTTATAGATATATGTAACCTCTTTTAGGACTGACTTTGTACATCAAAATAGATTCAGTAAAATGCCATATTTATCTGTCCTCTGTAAGTTACGATATGGCAAACCATCAACAGAGACAATATTTATGTACATTTAATTTTTTCTTAGTCTATTATTACATGCAAATACATAAATGTTTGGTATTTGTACAAATTCAATTGAACTCTAGAATTACACAGAGAATTTAAATGTTAGGACGATAACATGAAGATATTTTAAAATTCTTAATTATTCTTAATTATATGTGCATACTTATAATATTAATACTATTATTATTATTACATAGATTGTAGTAATAACAAATTACCATCTCTTCCTCAAATGTTTAAATGCAGACATATATATATATATATATATATATATATATATATGATACACATCATCTATGATATACTTACACACACACAAACATATATGATATACAAGAAATATACTTTCCTTGAAGAGGAAAACGTTGACAAGAAGATGGACGTTTTCATTTAACCCTTTTAAAAATTAAGAAGAAAATCAGTAACTAGAATAGCTGGAAATTACTTGAAAAATGTACATATATATATGGGGCACCTGGGTGGCTCAGTCAGTTAAGCGTCTGACTTCAGCTCAGGTCATGATCTCACAGTCTGTGAGTTCGAGCCCCATGTCAGGCTCTGTGCTGACAGCTCAGAGCCTGGAGCCTGCTTCAGATTCGGTGTTTCCCTCTCTCTCTCTACCCCTCCCCTGCTCATGCTCTTTCTCTCTCTGTCTCAAAAATAAATTAAAACAAAAAAAAATAAAAAAAGTGTATACATATATATGATGTATATATGTGTATACATATATACATCATATATATACATTTATATATGACATAGTTTTTCAAGTAATTTCCAACTATTCTAGTTACTGATATTCTTCTTCATTTTTAAAAGGGTTAAATGAAAATGTCCATCTTCTTGTCAAACTTTTCTTCTGCGAGGAAAGTGTATTTCTAATATATCTATTCTAATATATTTACACTGGAGAGTATATCCCATATATTCTCTAATTCTCCCTCCCAAACCACAATACTGAAAGGTATTTCTGACACTCTTCTTGCCATTGAATTCCAGACTCATATATTTAGCTCTGTACTTGACATCTTTAAACATTTTTTTAATATGAAATTTATTGTCAATTTGGTTTCCATACAACACCCAGTGCTCATCCCAAAAGGTGCCCTCCTCAATACCTATCACCACCCTCACCTCCCTCCCACCCCCATCAACCCTCAGTTTGTTCTCAGTTTTTAAGAGTCTCTTATGTTTTGGTTCCCTCCCACTCTAATCATTTTTTTTTTCCTTTCCCTCCCCCATGGTCTTCTGTTAAGTTTCTCAGGATCCACATAAGAGTGAAAACATATCGTATCTGTCTTTCTCTGTATGACTTATTTCACTTAGCATCACACTCTCCAGTTCCATCCATGTTGCCACAAAAGGCCATATTTCATTCTTTCTCATTGCCACGTAGTATTCCATTGTGTATATAAAGCACAATTTCTTTATCCATTCATTAGTTGATGGACATTTAGGCTCTTTCCATAATTTGGCTATTGTTGAAAGTGCTGCTATAAACATTGGGGTTAGAGTGCCTCTATGCATCAGCACTCCTGTATCCCTTGGGTAAATTCCTAGCAGTGCTATTGCTGGGTCATAGGGTAGATCTATTTTTAATTTTTTGAGGAACCTCCACACTGTTTTTCAGAGTGGCTGCACCAGTTTGCATTCCCACCAACAGTGCAAGAGGGTTCCCATTTCTCCACATCCTCTCCATCATCTATAGTCTCCTGATTTGTTCATTTTAGCCACTCTGGCTGGCGTGAGGTGGTATCTGAGTGTGGTTTTGATTTGTATTTCCCTGATGAGGAGCGACGTTGAGCATCTTTTCATGTGCCTGTTGGCCATCTGGATGTCTTCTTTAGAGAAGTGTCTATTCATGTTTTCTGCCCATTTCTTCACTGGGTTATTTGTTTTTTGGGTGTGGAGTTTGGAGAGCTCTTTATAGATTTTGGATACTAGCCCTTTGCCCAATATGTCATTTGCAAATATCTTTTCCCTTTCCGTTGGTTGCCTTTTAGTTTTGTTGATTGTTTCCTTTGTGGTGCAGAAGATTTTTATCTTCATGAGATCCCAATAGTTCATTTTTTGTTTTTAACTCCCTTGCCTTTGGAGATGTGTCAACTAAGAATTTGCTGTGGCTGAGGTCAGAGAGGTTTTTTCCTGCTTTCTCCTCTAGGGTTTTGATGGTTTCCTGTCTCACATTCAGGTTCTTCATCCATTTTGAGTTTATTTTTGTGAATGGTGTAAGAAAGTGGTCTAGTTTCATCCTTCTGCATGTTTCTGTCCAGTTCTCCCAGCACCATTTGTTAAAGAGACTGTCTTTTTTCCACTGGATATTCTTTCCTGCTTTGTCAAAGATTAGTTGGCCATACTTTTGTGGGTTTAATTCTGAGGTTTCTATTCTATTCCATTGGTCTATGTGTCTGTTTTTGTGCCAATACCATGCTGTCTTGATGATGACAGCTTTGTAGTAGAGGCTAAAGTCTGGGATTGTGATGCCTCCTGCTTTGGTCTTCTTCTTCAAAATTACTTTGGCTATTCGGGGTCTTTTGTGGTTCCATACAAATTTTAGGATTGCTTCTTCTAGCTTTTAGAAGAATGCTGGTGCAATTCTGATTGGGATTGCATTGAATGTGTAGATAGCTTTGGGTAGTTTTAAACATTTAAAAGACTCTTTAAGCTTAACAGATCCACAGGGAACTCATGATTTCTCCCTAACAAGGTATTCTTCCTTAGTTGTCCCCATATGAGTAACCAGCATCATCATATACTAAATTGCTCACAAATATCCTATAGCTTCTACTCCCAGTATATCAGCTGTGCCTGTTGGCTATAAGCATAGTTCAAATGTGTCCATTGTTTATTTCTGCTGCCATCCTTTTGCCAAATTATCCACATAATTCATGTGGACTGTTTTAGTATAAACCTACCTTGTCTCTTTGCTTTCTCTCCTGCATTCTGTAATCCATGCTTCTTATGATAGTCAGAACACATTTTTAAATGTAAATTACACACTGTCTTGCTTAAAACCCACGAGTGGTTTTCCATTGGAAGCAGAAAAGTATGATAATATTTGGATCTGAAAGACCCTAAGTCTTTTGGAGTCAGCCCATTTCTTTAATTTTATTTTGCTCCATGCTCTTGTATCCACTTTAGCTTTCTTTCAGAACATGTCAAGATTTTTCCCCATTTCAGAGCTCTAGATTTGAACCATGCTTCATCTATTGGACTAAACTTTTAAACGAACAGGTCTTAGAAAATTATTCACATAATCAAAAACTTCCTTAGTGTCATATATTTGGCTATGTTATTCTATAATAGTTGAATTATCTAGCCCATCAAAGAGGAGAATATTATTAAACTCTGTATGTTGTGAATATAAAATTCTGCAAAATGCTAATGTATATCTCAATGTATAGGAGAAAAAATGATGTTGGCTACAAAGAAAAGCAGGTCTTAGTGACCATCTGTTTAGAAACATCTACATACCAGACATTTGGTTAGGAGTTTTACTTTATCTCAGTTAAAATAGAGATTGCTCAGGGCACCTGGGGGGCTCATTTGGTTAAGCAACTAACTGACTCTTGATTTTGGATCAGGTCATGATCTCATGGTTCATGACTTAGAGCTCCCATCAGGCTCTCTGCTCTGACATTGTGGAGCCTGCTTGACTCCCCTCTCTCTCTGCCCCTTTCTTGCTTGCTCTTTATCTCTCAAAATAAGTAAAAAACAAATAGCGATTGCTTCCGAGTTAGATTTTTCTCGACTATATTCTGGATTGCCACCTTACACTGTACACTTAATGTTGGACTTAGTGGACTTTGGTAAAGTATGAATGCCTAAGTCGAGAACACATGGATCCCAAAGGAAGTGCATCAGTACTATTATTGGGTGAGACTAGATATTGCTTGAGCAATCTATGCCTAACAATAGATACAATTCTTCTATAGAACAAGGAATCTTAACTATTTTAGGTTGCACATTCTGTTGAGTATCTAATGACAGGTAAGGAAATTAACTATTCACCAGACACCTATTTCCTCATTTTTTTCTCACAACTTTTCAGCATCTCATGGACTCTGAAGTTTGTCCCATGGTGACAAGATTGAGAAAAAAATCCGCTGCAGAGATAAATAATTTGCTGAATCATTTCTTAATGACTACCAGTTACTTTCAACACCTGGGTTAACCACCAAGCTTTTCTACCTTTTGGGACCACATTACTCGGAAATTATTGCTTAACTAACATAAGTGTTTACCTCTAAGAATATTTTGTAAATTTATTTCCTGCTCAATTCTTAGGCAAGGCATAGTCCAGTTTATCTAACCATCTCACGGTATTTTGTCCTCCACAACAATTCTTGTTGATTCATAAAGGTCCCGTGGGACAAATAATTCACAGAAGTTCACTTTATTTTCCTTTATTTTGAAGTGTTCTTTGGAGAGTGAATCCTGAATTTGGTTTATCCTGCTTGACGCTTGAACAGCAACATTAGCACAATACTTGTAAATACTACTGAATTTTTTAAATATAATACCATATTCTATTATTTTTATATTGAATCTTAATTTTTTTGAATCACTGGATTATGAATATAATCATATATGTTCTCAGTGTTACTACCTAGCGAACAAAGCACATGCCTCCTCTTTTACCTATCTCATGAAACTTGCCAGTCCAGGTTTACACTGGCTGATGGCTTCACTTTAGTTTCTATTGTGGTCCCAGTTCTGCTGTTCTTTCATGATTTTCAGCACTTTCCATTTCAACATAGTCGCTCTGAGCATATGACACAATCTATTCTTTCCTGACCTCTGCCCAAACCTCCTTGATTTTTGTCTCCAAGGTGACCTTCATTATAGTCCCCTCTCTCAGTCATTTGTTTAAAATGGAAGATGATTTATGGGGTGCCTGGGTGGCTCAGTCAGTTAAGTGTGGGACTCTGTTTCGGCTCAGGACATGATCTCATGGTTCGTGGCTTCGAGCCCCGTGTGGGGCTCTGTGCTGACAGTGCAAAACATCCTTGGGATTCTCCCTCTCCCTCTCCCTGTGCCCTTTGCTCTCTCTCCTTCTCAAAATAAATAATAAATAAAAACTTTAACAAATAAATGGAAGATCATTGGTTATATTTATTTCCTAGAATCTTTCACTCAACTATATCCTCTTTTGACAGTTCGTTTTTCTGGAGTCCTGCTCTCCAAGGCCCTCTGTCTTTTTTAACATCAGTGTATCATCTTTGTACACCAAGGAAGAGCACAAGCCCTCTTCCTTTTAACATCTTTATTTTCATCTGTACTTGTGAAATCTCAATCAACATTGTAATCCAAGATATTTTGTTTTGATACATGCTCAAATAAATATTACCTGACCTGCACTTCAACACCTGCGAAATCTCAATTCTTAATTGTCTGCGTATCTAATACCACAGACATTTTTATTGCATCCTAGATTAGTTCTCTATAATAAACTGGGAAGAAGCTTGACCTTTATAGTCATTGCTAATCAAGCAAAACAAATTATCTATATACCTCCTTGTGTAAATTGCAGTTATGCTGCAAGTAATTTCCATATTGCTCAATGCTCCTTCTCTCTCTCTGTCTCTCCCTCTCTGCCTGTCAAGAGTTAAAATAGTTTTGATATTCAAATGCCTGAAATTTTTGTCCTCTTGTTAAGAGAGGAATCTTTCATTAAGTAAAAATACCTTACTATCAAAGTTATATAAAATAATTAATAGGTTGAACATAGGTATAGCACATAAGAATTTTGACTGCAGATTTATTTATGAAATTTCACTCTTCGTCACTAACACATAAGTTGTTACTGCTCATTATTAAACACATTTATGACATAGGTGAAATAATTTTCTTCCTCTATCACAGCTATTGCTGTCTAAAACATATTTTTGCTTTTTTTTCAACTTTATTTGAAGCTACGAAGACTTTTATGTTTGTATTTATTTAAACTTACTTTCAATGTCAACATGTTTCTCATAGCTTAAAAGAATATGAAGGGAAATGTTCTTGGCTTTATTAATATTTAAATTTAATGTTTATCTAGCCCAACCGTCTACTGTCCCAAAAAGTAAAAGTAATCTGAATGCTTTCAAATTTTCAACCATAAAGGTGAAACATAACTTCTTATAAATTGCAATGAAATGTTTATGATTGTTTATAAGATCATCTTGCTTGAGAAGTTGGTGAAATAAATGCACTTAAATAACATCTATTTCTGAAATCATACAAAATTTCAAAATCCATTTTATTAATAAAAATAGTATACCATAGGGGCTCCTGGGTGGCTTAGATGCTTGGGCATCCAACTTCAGCTCAGGTCATCATCTTGTGGTCCATGAGTTTGAGCCCTGCGTCAGGCTGTGCTGACAGCTTGGAGCCTGGAGCCTATCTGATTCTGGGTCTCCCTCTCTCTGACCCTCCCCCGCTCACACTCTGTCTCACTCTCTCTCTCAAAAATAAATAAACATTAAAAAAATAGTATACCATAAGTGAATAATTAAGACATCTCCAGGTTTTAAGAATACACATTTTTTTTTTCCTCAGTCACTACTTATTTAGGAATAAAAATCTACAACTTTAATTTCTATATTACTCTTAAGAATTTCAAGACCAATTTATCTCCTAAGGAAAATCTTTTTTAAAACAACTTAGAATACAATATTTTACTGCTGACTAATCCTTTAAGATGTATGAGAATTTTGTAGTATGAAAAATTTATGATTCAGTACATTTCATTATACAGATTTAAAATCATGATCAACTTAGATTTTATAGGATTTATGCATCAAATATCACACTTGAGTACATACATTCCTGTCTATGTTTCTATTTTGGTTTGCATGTAACTTAATATTTCTGTATTACAATTCATCTAAATTAGAATTAGACTTTATATTTTATGAATAAAAAATAAGTCATGACCATTAATTGGGTGGCTACCCAAACCACATAAATCATTCCATGTGGGAAGTTCAGTTTCATAACTGGTTTTAATATCTGTATGTAATGACTTAATTATGAATACTACATAGTCAGTAAAGAATTATAGAATAACTGCTTGCATTTCTTCCAATTATCATCGCTTTGCTTATTAAGTGTATTTGTCAATACTGTTCTTATTTTATGATTAACTTCTAGCAAAGAGAAATATATTCATGTCAAAATTTAAACTGGTAAGATGATTGAGCAGAACTTCCAAAGATTAATGTTGAGCAAAACCTTGGGATTAAACATTGTTAACATTTATTATATTTAATTTCTATAAAATAATATGAAGATATTTATATAGAATGTACTTTAATTTACATTTTTTCATGGAAAATGTCATCTTAATAGACCAAATTTTATAAAATAACACTAAAACACAGTTTTTCAATTCAATTAAATAACAAAGATAATTATAATTTGCCATAAAAATAAAACTAGAACATTTAAGTAACACATATATAAAATAAAAATTTTGTTGGGGCTCCTGGGTGGCTTAGTCGGTTGAACATCTTACTCTTGATTTCAGCTCAGGTCATTATCCCCCAGTGGTGGGATCGAACCCCATGTTGAGCATTGTGCGGATTGAGGAACCTGCTTAAGATTCTTTCTCTGGGGCCCCTGGGTGGCTCAGTCGGTTGAGCGTAGGACTTCGGCTCAGGTCATGATCTCGTTGTCTGTGAGTTCGAGCCTGGCGTTGGGTTCTGTGCGGGCAGCTCAGAGCCTGGAGCCTACTTCGGATTCTGTGTCTCCCTCTCTCACTTCCCCTCCCCCGCTCATGCTCTGTCTCTCTCTCTCTTGTTTTAATAAAGATTAAAAAAAATTAAAATAAAAAAGATTCTCTCTTTCTTCCTCTGCCCTTCTCCCCTATTCACTGTCTCTCTCTCTAAAAATAATAATAATATAATAACAAATATAACAAATACAAATATAACAAATAAAAAAAATAAATAACAAATAAAACTTTCTTTTATGACACATATATTAATACATTTTAAACAATTATATGTCTTTTCATTACCTCCAAAAATAAGAGCATTATACAAAACTTGTAAAAGAAAAGTTAAATGAAAACGTTTCGTTTTAAAGAAACATGTTACTAGTGTATACAAGTGACCTTCTCTATACACCGTGACTTATGAAGTACTGAGCCAGCTGGAAACAATCCAGATTTCATCAGAAAAAACAAGGATATTGGGTTCCATTGGCTTTGTATAAAATGATGTTGATGACTATGATGATGATGATGATAAATGGCTTGATCACCAGAATGAGTCATTTTCATTAAACTGATGATAGTAGATTGAGTCAACCTTGCTCTTAAATTCCAATTGTATGCCTTTAAGAGCATTATATTTCCTATTTCATCCAGAAACATGATTTATATTTTTCTAATATTGATGTGTTCTGGATAGCAAATAATTTATTCAACATTTTTTTCATGTATGTGAGTTTACCTAAATGTAACAACTTTAGAAAATCTTTCATTGGTAATTGGAAATAGGTAGTGATAATCAAAGAAAATAAAGTATCATTTTCCTTTATACCCTCTTAGCAATTTCAAAGACCGAAGTGTCTAGTTTAGACTTTTAGGTTTATGACTAAGCATGTAATGAAATACGACATTTGAAAATATCAGGACTGCTATAACTAACTACAAAAGACTCAAATCAATGGTTGGAAGTGAGATATAAGTTTACCAGGGTCAGCTTAGCTGAGATTCAGAATATGTGATGTTTTGAGACATGGACAGAGAAGTATGCCTGGTCCCTTTATGAATAGAATAAAGAATGTGGTTCTATTTTGTTTGATCAATAATCCAGGTTGAGGTTTTGTCATC
Source organism: Panthera pardus (assembly GCF_024362965.1). Lineage (NCBI taxonomy): Eukaryota > Metazoa > Chordata > Mammalia > Carnivora > Felidae > Panthera > Panthera pardus. The sequence goes on along the minus strand of NW_026526688.1, from coordinate 90,443,151 downwards.
CAAAGGAAAACCATCCTCGTTTAGGAAGGATTTATATGTGAATGTCCTTAGGTTTCCTATATTTCAGCTGAATATTGAAAATTTAATAGTATTTATCTGGAAAGATTAGTGAATCCTAAATAGACAAATACTAACTAAGAAATTACCATTGAAATAAACCATTTTTTCACCATCAATAATTAGTCAGATTAATAGCCCTGTATTTTCTTTTTTTTTATAGCCCTGTATTTTCAAAGATGAGCCTTAGTTCTATTTATCACTGGATTTATATATCAAAATATAAATAAATTAAATATGAAATAAAAAGTGTTTAAAAATAGTCCATCCATAACCATTAGAATCCATGCTTTTGACTATATCTGAATGTTTTATTTCTAATAAACCATCAAATATTTAAGGAAATATTGTAAATGACTATCAAGGAACTTGCAATATCCATTTTCTACAATCTAATTCTTTCAAAGATGTCATGAAAAAGCATATACAATTTAATAGAATTCTTTTACAGTTAAAGCCACTCTTTTTATTATGTAGTCTAGTTTTTTTATATATTATAGATATCTTAAATTTTTGAGTATTTAATAATTTCAGATATTTTTTTCTGTTCTGTGTTTTTATAGTTTCTATTTATCTGTTGAGATTCCATTGTCAGATAATTAATTTTCTATATTTATATTAATTATAGTTGTTTTTATATCCTTATCTGATGCTTATAATATCTGAGTTATTTTCGGTTAGTATCTATTTACTGACTTTTATCCAGGTAATGGATCGATCCATTTACATGCTTCCTCATAATGTCTAATGTTTATTTTATTGTAGATCCTTTACTGTTGAGAATCTGCATTTTGTTGTCTTTCTTTAGAGAATGTAGAGTCTTGTCCTAGCAAGAATTAATTTACTGGAAGCTCAGCTTTATCTTGCCAAAGCACGTTTCTAGACTTTGTTGAGACTTAATTAGAATAGTTCACAAGATTAACCTATCTTATTCCTGAATTGGCCATTCCAGAGATTTCAACGAATACCTGAATGTTCAGCAGGTCTTTCTACATGTCAGTGACTTCAACTCTGTGCAACTTCTGGAATCTGTTCATTTCAAAGCTCCTAGGAGCTATTCTTTGAGAATAGAAAAGAGAATGGAAGGAGAAGAAAAGCACTCAGTCTAGTTATGGATACATAGTTTATGGTTTCCTTTATGAGTAAGGAGGAGCCCTAAGCAGTTTTCTAGTACTTCTCTGAGCAGCTCACTCATTGCTGGCACCCTGCACAACAAATTTCAATCACGTTAGTAGCACTAGCCTCCAATGCCTGCTTCTTCTGCCCAGAAAGATCCTTGTTCTCTATTTGGGCACCACTTACCTTTGCATAATTTGGAAATTGTTCCAGGTAGAAGGCTAATGTAAATATGGAGTTCACCTGTGTTTCCTTTCTCTGTCAGATTTTCAATTCCTAAAATAAATTGTTTCATATGTTGTCCAGCTTACAATTGTTTTCAGCATGAGAGTAAGGCAGTACTCTCTGAGTGTATAATCAGAAAGGAATGACTTCTTGAGAATGGAAATTGAAATTAGCAATTATTAAATGTTAGACACTTTACTGTGTTACCTCTTTTAAACTTCACACAAAAATTATGAGCTAAGACTATATTCATTTTACATTTTTGGAATATGAGGTTTAGAAAAGTTAAGTAAAATCCAAGAATCACACACTTAGGTGTGGTAGAGTTAGAACTGGAACTCAGATGTCACCAGTTCCAAAGTCTATGTGCCATTTATTACTGAACCTCTTAACTATGTCTTTGCCATTTCCTTTCTAAACCCTGACTCAGAATCACAGAATAAGCTTGCTTAAATTTTAAGCAATATTTGAAAATACCAGCTGCTCTAGTTCTCCTTAAGGCTCTAATTCTACTCAATGACTTCAGCAATAATGGTAACAGCCAAGAATGAAAGCAAAAGTTTACCAAGTGGCTAATATATTACAACCACTCTTCTAATTCCAACACATATAATTTTTAATTATGGGGAGATAATACTTTATCATCATTTTTTAAAATTTTTAAAATTTTTTTTCAATGTTTATTTACTTTTGAGAGACAAAGAGTGACAGAGTGTGAGTAGGGAAGGGGAAGAGAGAGAGGGAGACACAGAATTCAAAGCAGGCCCCGACACAGGGCTCGAACCCACGAACCAAGAGATCATGACCTGGGCTGAAGTCGGACACCCAACTGAGCCACACAGGAGCCCCATATGATCATTTTAGAAAAAAAGAAACTGAGGAATAGAAAGTTAAATAATGTGCCTAAGATTACAAAATAAATTCAAAGACAGGTTTTAATATAATCTGACTTTGGTGCTTATCTAATTAAATATATAATGGAATAAAGGCATAAATTGAAAATGACAAAACAAATAAGTTATAAGATAGGTTTAAAAATTACCAAATTAATTTTAATTTAGAAATAATAATACAAGTAATATCAATAATACATTTATTTATTTTATACTGGTAATTAAAATGCCTATTTAATTATGAAATGAGAATTAAGAAAATGGTTTTATATTATAAAATAACCCCATCCCCTTACACATGTAAAAACTAATTTCTCAAATGACTGGGTGAAGAGCTTAATGAAAAATAATGAGGTTATCCCAGAGTAGGTGTTAAAATCAGTATTCTCAACTCCCAATTGCTATAATGTGCCTCATTTTAATACTTTGATATTTACAGATATTTTCTTACTGTTTTTTTTTTCTTTTTTTTCTAGGCACTTACTATGTACTGAGTACCATGCTAGATGGTAAATTTTACTATTTTCTTCCCACAGAAACCACGGGGCAAATGTTATTATTCCAATTATTCAAATAGAGAAGTTGAATGACAATAAATCTAAAAAACTGGCCCAAGGCCAGTACAATTAAAATCCCAAAGCCCTTAGTTTTAGTGATGATATTGCATTGCCTTTTCTTATATAAAATGATTTTATTAACAAGAGTTTTAAGCAGGTCATTTAATGTCTTCTCAATTGGTTTTCATTGGCTTCAGAATTAATATAACAGTGTATCCTTTTACAAATGGCCTGGCTTTCCTCTGCCTTTGTAAGCCTCCCTCTCCTTCTCTCTCCTCCATCTACCTCTTTTCTGCTCCCTTGTCATCCTTTTCCTTTTTCTTTCCTTCTTTTTCTTCTACTTCTCTTTCTTCTCCCTTTTCATCCATTCTTACTCTGGTCCATCTTCTCTTCTCCTCCTCCTACAGTCTTCTCTTCTTTGTGGAGATTGGAATTCTGCCCATCTCTCTTCTGGAATTTGTAGCTACAGAAGTTTCTGTGTGATGCCTTTTCTAAACACCACTTCCATACAGAAATACAGAGAGCTTTTAAAAGACACCAGGGAATGCAGCCATGCCATTATTGGGGGCAGAACAATTAACATTTTGGCTCTTTTATCTCACAAATGGGCAACGTGACAGCATATTTTCTCTAGTAAATAAATGTACTTTCTTTCCAGATATACTCCAGAGGAAAATCCTTTTTTGGTTTTTCACCTTGTACCTGAGAAGTTTACAAATTAATATAGATTCCAATATTTCTGGTAGAAAAAATATATAAACTAATTTTCTAAGGAAAATCATCTTCACTGTGATTCAGAAATATTAATTGAACAGTTACTATTATAAAAGGACTGTTATAGTTGGAATACATAATCTTAAGTTTCTTTAATCTTAAAAATTATAGCATTTCAACCAAATTGAACTTACAAGAAATCCTTATTTTCTTTATTTTTTAAAATGTATTCCTTTTCTTTATTTATTTTAAGAGAGAAAGGGAAAGTGCGAGCCAGGAAGGGGCAGAGAGAGAGGGTGAGAGAGAATCCCAAGCAGGCTCTGCATTGTTAGAGCAGAGCCCTACGCAAGGATCAAACCATGAAGCTGAGATCGTGACCTGTGCTGAAGTTGGACACTTAAACAAACTGAGCCAACCAGGAGCCCCTAATCTTTATTTTCTTGTTAGCAGAATATGTTATTTAAGCTGAGTCTTCATCTTTGAAACCAAATATTACAATGTCTCTTCTCTCGCCGTTTGCTAAATTTTCATTTTTTTTCTCATAATGGCAATGCAATTATTTTCTCCCTAATAATTGGTTTGTAAATATTTCCCATATATCCGATTGACAATTAAACGTTAGTAAAGGGGGAGTGAAAGAGAAAATAGATATTTATTCCAAAATGAATAAAGACACAGATTCTGTGTTTTTCATATTATATATATACCCCTGCACACATACCCACATTAATATATGATATGCATGTGTATATCCATCTAGCTAGCTAGCTATGTATCTGTCTGTAAAATTTAGCCTTTAGGACATGTACTGTGTAAATCTTTGACACTTGAACTCATTTATAAAAACTATGCTTTATATTTGATACTATTTTAATACTGCTTTATATATCATCATTCCAACATTGAAATCCAATTTTTTTAAAACACTTCATGCATTGAAATGTATGTAGAAAGCAATAGCGACCATTCATGATGTACATGTTTATAAAGGAAGGCCAATGTGGAAATTTAGTGTATGCGGTATTAGAGCAGGAGAACAAAGCATACCAGGCACAAAAACTGATTTGGAAGTAAAAATACAAATGTCAGAAATGTGCTTGAGTTTCTGGCACTGCCCGTGTCCTGGTGGGCTCCAAATGGAGCCCCTCATTGTTTTTCTCTAATCCATCTTGGAGCTGACCGAGGTGCAAGTTGTGAGACACAGCTTGCATATCGTGCCTTCGGATGACAAAGCTCAATAAAAACAATTATTTCAAAACGCATATCTCATCCATTATTAAATCTATGAAAAGAGTTTAATTTCCTGTGCAATTACATAGTGAAATGTCATACTCTGGATGAACAAAGATTAATTGCTTTTGATAAAATACTGTGTATTTTTGTTTGACTTTTTGGACATCCATTTAATGCAGTAATATCATTTCAATCTAATGTGCTTCCTATCATAGAGAATTATTGCAATTCTGCAGAGAAAATATTGTTTAATTATTTTCTTTTCTCATAAAGGAGTAAGAATAAAATATTCATTCTTCTTGGCTCAAAAGAACCACAAGCCACACTTTATTTTTTAAACTACATTGGAGGCTCTTACAAATGAGTAATAACAAAATAAGATTAATGTATTTTGCAAGAGAGTCATAAGATTACCTCAAGTAGCATTTATATGTCATGTGTAGACACAAATTACAATTTCTATCATTTGTATTTGTTTTCTACTTACCAATGATTATTAAGTAATCCATAACAATGACCAGTCACTTTCTTCCTGTCACAAATATGACATCAATTTATTCTCTCATAAAGGCTAAAGTAATGACAAATGAATCTTCAGTAAGACAAACTGTCCAAGTACTGGAAGCAGTACTCTGCACAGTGACAAGGACCCAGGGGCCTCTGCGAGAGTGAAAATAGCAGTTGAGAAATAGTGGATTAGAAGACACTGGCGATATTCTGACCTCTCGCATCTAGCCCAATAAAAGTTTGGCTGTGATAGAATTGAATTATTCTCTTGTGTTTCTGAAAATAGCTGGAAAAGACATTTTATAGGAAATTAATATTTTACAATTTCATATTTGTACGGATACAATTTACATTGACATCGGTATTACTCAATCTTCAAGTGCCTATTATATTCACTGGCGTTAAGTAGCAAATAATAAAAATATGGAAGAGTATATAGAAAGGACATTCTGAATAATTTTCATACAAAGAAGAAACTCTATTTGTAGCAGTTTAATATGATTGGCAGTCTGGGCCCTGGCAAAATGTGTTGCGGGTCAGGAATGAGTTTGATTGGCATTTACGCTTTGGAAGGCTTACACAGTGCATCATCCATCAAAAACTAATATGGGAAATTGTAAGCCTTAAAATCAGTAAATTTTTCCCCCAGAATTACCAATCAACTAGTCAGTTTATATCCAACATTTTCTTCCCTTTTGCTGGTTTGTAAAAAAAAAGAAAGCTGAAAAAAGATAAACAGTGGGAGATTGCCTTTTCAGAGGTGACAAGAACAAGTGTTTCAGAGAAAGGGTTTTCAGTACCAGAAATAAAATTTCTATATTCACTTATAATTTTGGAATATTATTTAGCTAAAATGTGAAAAGAGAATTTACTTTGCATGTATCAGTCGTTATTTGTCATTAATAAAGTTCTGGTCATCTCCCATTGCTATAATTTAAGGAAATGTCAATAAACATATCTATCCTGAAAATATGAATTGGAATATTTTATGTTTTTCAATTTTGTGTTTATGTAAATGTAACCCTTTAATTCTTAATATAAGTGGAAAAATGTAAAGCTACATAGCTTTTGAATATTATATTCATATCACCATGTAATATGTAGATCTTGAAACAGATAATATGCATATTTTAATTGATAGGCTGCAGTTCAGATATATGAGCTCATTGTAATACAAAAGTTGAAAAGTTTTTAATCTGAAATTATGTATGATGTTTTAAGGGTGATATTGGAGCTCTGAGTACAAAGTTTAAAATATAATATTTATTTTCTTGTGCATCTCGAAGACATTTATACAGCAGACACATGGTTAAGATTATCCAATTTTATTTAACACATTTCCGTTAATTGATACTTTCTTAAATTTAACAATGAGTCGATAAATACAATAAATATATGAAAGCCTATCACATGGTTGCCATTTAATATTTTATGACTAACCCTTGGCTTAATCCCATAATAGACATCTTTGTAAATACTAACAAATTAAAAAACAAAAAAATATATAGTGATTATACCTGACAATATTTAAATAAAATGTTAAGCCATTTTTATTTAATCTGAATACATTATACATAAACATGTGATTTTTCCATTATAATTTGTTATTTGTAAAGCCCTAACAATCAATCAATCAATCAATCAACTTTGACCTCTTAAAAGTTTTCTTCCTATCAAGCACTTTTTTCAAGGTCAGTGAAGACTTCCATCCTCTCAAACCCAGTTTTCAGTCCTATTTCCTCAACATAATCCAGATATCATCAGCTTGAGTCTCGACAGTCATGTGTTATGTTAAATATATTCTTTCTGTAAGTAATCCAATGATTTAAATATAGGGTTCTTAATGTTTGCTTATTTTTGATAGAGACAGCCAGTGGGGAGGGGCAGAGAAACAGGGGGACAGAGTTTCTGAAGTGGGTGCTGCTCTGACAGCAGAGAGCCCCATGCAGGACTTGAACTCACAAACTTCGAGAAATCATGACCTGAGCCGAAGTAAGATGCTTAGCTGACTAAGCTACACAGGTGCCCCTATATGTAATTTTTATACCAATGATTCCAAATTTTCTATCATGGTTTTGTCCTTCCTTCTGAGCTTCCACTTGTGTGTCTGACTTCCTACCCAGCAACATGAGTGGGGTATCTTAAACATCTCAAAGGCAACATGTGAAAATCAGAACTCGTAATCTCTGCTGTTCCAAGCTTTCTCCTACCCTCGCATTCCTTATCTCAGTAAATCTCAGTCTCACAATTACTCGGACCAAATATATTGGAAACATCTTTGATTTCTCCTCCACAGTATACCCCAGTTGTCAACAAATTCTTTAGCTCAGTTTACAAAGTATACAACAGATATGAGCTCATGCCACCAGCTTCAACATTATCACATATATTCAAGTAACTGTGCTGTGATAATTAGCTCTTTATTGGTTTCCCTATGTTCATGCCTGCCAGTTTACATTTTTTCATTCTGCTCCTTGTCCTAACTGCTAAATTTTATGAACGTCAAGTACTATAATAGTTCAAGGAATATAATTACTTGAAAACTACCACATTCACTTTTATAGAATGAGAAATAAAATCAATACACCACATTTGCCTCCCCAACAAGAAAAAAAAAAAAAAAAAAGTCAAAGAATCCTAACAGTAACAGTGCAATGAATTAACTGGTAAACCAATCTGCCTGCTCTTAGCTTTGTTTCTGGGAGGTTATTTTTGTCCAAGGCCAATTGTGTGATGGCTCTTGAAGAGGGTTTTTCTTCAGCATGTGAATTGTCTCAGATACTTGCAAAAGTTAACTGTAATTCATCGGTTTAGGGATCTAGCTGACCTTGCGTCACTTTCAAACTAAACTGTGGTCTACTAGCATTTGTTGAATTGGGAGCCCCAAACATTTATTTTCATGCAATGACTCTTGAAAGTAGACTGTTCACTTGAAGAGCTAGATCTGGGAGACAGGCTTCAGGGCTGAGTAATCTCCATTTAGCTTCTGCCCAGGGGAAGAGCGGGCTGGGCTAGTGGTGTGGCAGGGCCTGTTGCCCTGCTGTGCTCCACTGCGGGGTGATTACCAGTTTTGTTAGGAAGGTAGTCTTCGTGGTCTGGTTTATTCTGCAGCTAGATCTTTGGCCCCTTTGCCCCTGCTTATGCTTAGCTTATATTTGAGCGAAGAATGTGGCTATTAAGAACTTTTAAAGCACATGATTATCTGATGACTCCTTCCAGGTGTGCTGTGTCCTACCATTAAAGACCTAGCCTAGAAAGGCTGTATTTTTTTGGCCTGAGATTTACAACATGTTGAAAAATGGCCACAAGAAGTGGTCAACAAAGCCCAATATCCCTATAATTTCTATCAATTTCTCCTCAATTGTAGCTTCAATATGCTCATCTGCATCCCTAAATAGAAAAGTATCCCACTTAACATTGTGCTTTACCACTCCAAAATACGGGTGGACAAGTTACATATTGGCTTCTAATCCCTACACTATGATCCCACCTTGACCAGTCAATCCTATAGTCTGCATAGTTTCACTTAAATACTTCCAATGCTTCATAATTTTTCTACTGATTATGTTTCCTTCAGGTGCAAATGACCAAAGTTCACGACTAACTTCAGGAAGAAAAAAAAAAGTCAATTGTATTTGCTTTCCTAATAGGATAGCGTGAAGTTGCACGTGTTCTGCTGTTCCTGCTATTTTTGGAAATGCCTCTTATTCATTCTCTCTCTCATAGCTCAGTTTTCCTGCATGTTGGCTTTGTTCTCAGATAGGTTTTCTGCATCTGGTGGCTAAGATGAACTAGCGTTCCATGCCACACGCTCTGAGACAGCGAATAATAGGGGGTTGTTGACCCTGGGGCTGTCAAAGTGGCAGCACTTTAACTGAGTGCTTAGGATTAGGCAGAGATTGGAAAGATAAAAATACACGCCCAGAAGGACCTTAAATTCTGGGAAGTTAAGAAAAACAATAGTAAATGGATATGTAGAGCATGTATGATCTCATATGGTGATAAATTCTGTAAGGAAAAAAATTTCCCTGTAGAGAAGGGAATGTTCTTAAGGATTGCCAGGAGCAACTTATTCTAGAAGAAAAAAGAGCTTAAATTCTAGCAAGGGAAGACAAATAACAATAAATAAATTGGTAATTTATATACTGTTTCACTGGATGATAGGCTCTGTAGAAAAGAAGACTTAAATGCTTGTTTGTAGAGAAGAGAAAGCTTTCAGGAAATGTCGGGGAAAGAGATGATTTGTCTCGGGATATATATCAGTCTCTGTACTTGGTGCTGGATCAACAACTATTTCCTGGGAAAAGGTATTCTCCTTTTACAGTCACCATGTCTCATGGGGGAAAGCTACAGCTCCCTGAAAGGCTGGTCAGCCACTTAAGGAAGGAAGGAGTGAAGGAAGGAAGGAGGAAAGACTGTTCCTAGAACAAAAAGAAAGAAGTTCTAGGCAGCATGACTTTGGGTTCTGACCAGAAAAGAAGCTGAAGTTCCACACAAACTACTTCCTTAAACAGTGCCATTTAAGAGAGGTGCTTCCCCAGAACTATTTCTGTTGCTATGAGTATAACACTGCATCCCTAGAAGACTAATTTCAGAATTCTCCTAAAGCTGCAAACCCTTGTGATGCTTAATAACGCTGCAATCTTCATTGAGGTGGAGCTACTTTTTATTTCATCAAAGAAATATGGGATAAGTCCTTATTTCCTATGGTCTATGTTGTACTTGTTCTTTTGGAACTTGAAGGACAGCTTGTCTTATCAGGAGCCACACGTGGTAGTCACTTGAGCTTCTGGCTCTCTTTCTCTCCTAGGGCTCATACCTATGAGGGTGAGCCAAAGAGTAAGTGCACAATGTCCTCACAAACCCCAAAGGCATCTCCTAAGAACCTGCATTCAGGGGAAACAATCTTTTATTTGAGGCCTTATCCCCAACACAAATCAACTTAGCTGAAGTAGCTATAGTTTTGCATGTACAATTGCCACAGAGTCAAAGTTTAGGGTTTTCTGGAATGCTGCTTCTTCCTTATCCAGAACTTTCTTCTTGTCTCTCTCAGGATACTATTTCCTGATGATTTTAGGAACTTCCATAGCTTCAATAAATAAATGACTTTCTGATTCTTAAAATATCTACTTTCATGCCCATAAATTAGGCCACCATTTTCTTGAATCTTACTACTGCCTTTCCATTTCTTTTTGCGAACCAATTTTTATCTTAATACCTTGTTCTTATTATACCAAATTTTATATGGCTAAAAGTAAGTAATTATCACAATTATCTGACTCTTTTTATTCCCCTAAAAGTTGTCATGGAGCAGTGTTGCCAAATATTTAACTATGAAATAAAAGTACCTATTCCTTCTTTTTCTTTCTTCCCTTCCTTCCTTCCTTCCTTCCTTCCTTCCTTCCTTCCTTCCTTTCTTCCTTCCTTCCTTCCTACCTTCCTTCCTCCCTCCCTTCCTTCTTCTTTCCTTTCAAATTCCATATTCTTATTTAAAATGTAATTTATATATTATTCAGAATAGAATTAGGACTGAAACAATTTATTTCCCAATTCTAAGTAGTATAACAAAATAAAAGTTTATTCTTTGCTCATATCAAAGTCCAATATGGCTTCATTGGTGGGAGGAGTTCTGCTCCATGAAGTTACATATGGCTCAGGCTGCTTCTATTTGGTCTTCAGTGCCCTCTCTACTAAGATAATGGATGGAGAAGAACAACGATGGTTGAAAGATTTGCATTCTTATGATCTAATCATGGAAGTAGCATGTTAACATCATTGACCAGAACTAAGCCCAGAACAAAGTCACTGCTAATTTCAGAAAGAGTATTCTCATTAACTATGGCTTACAACATACTACCCTGAAATTCGTGATTGAATATAATTTTGTTTCACTCAAAATTTTGTGGGTCAAAAATTTACACGAGGCTCAGCTGTCTTTCTGTTTTTTTTCTCCACAACGTATCAGCTGAGGTAAGGGATCCACATCCATGATAGCTTATCCATACAGCTGGTAAATTGATCCTGGCCATGCTCTTGGTAAATCAGCTTCACTCTTGGGCAGGGACCTCATTTCTTCCCCATTTATCTCCACTTGGTCCTCTCACGGTGCTGCTTGGAATTCTTCAGAGGATGGCAGCTGGTTTCCAAGAAAAAGTGTGTCAAGAGTCCAATGCAGAAGTTGCAAAAGGCCACAATTGATCTAGTCAAATGTTACAAAGAATCATTTCTGCCACATCCATTAGTCAAGCAACTCACTAAGGCCAGCCCTTAGTTGACAGGAGGAGAATTGTATTCTACATCTCAATGGAAGAAGCAGCAAAATCTTTGTGCCCATTTTAACCACAGGAATATAGAAAATACAGTTTGGCAGTGTACCTAGGGGTGAAATAAAAACATAAATATTGGTGAGCAGAAGGTAGGATGGAAAAGAATAAAGAAAAAAGGAAGTTACCTTCATCTGATTACAAATATCTCACATTGCCTACTTGACATTTGCACCTGAAAAATTTGAAAAGTGTCCTATTCGATATATATATAAATCTGAATTCCATCAGTGTGCCTTATTTCAAGGAAAGCCAATCATATGCTATATTAGAAATCCAGAAATATGAGAGCTATCCTTGACTCCTCATTTTTTTTAATTCCCCTTGTTTAGTCCAATTCCGAGAGCTGAAATTCTAACACTTTAGGTCTTACATCTTTTGTGGCTTACAACTCTTGTCATGAGTTCATTTTTACTAAAACGAAATTTTGTACAAGTCACCAAAAGTTTCTCCTGAATTATCAAAAAAAGCCTCCCAACTGGTATATCAACACTTAGACCTATCTTACCCTAATCTATTACCCAAACTGGAACTGAATTCAGAGTGATTTTTGTAATGTCTAAATCCCATCATATAAAAACAGTTTAAAATCTTACATCACTTCCATTAAGTGATATCATCTGTCTGTTATGGTCTTAATTTACACTTTCTTCTTCTGCCTGGTATATTCTTCCCATGCTTCCTATGATTTCCTCCCGTTTCCTGATAAAATTTCATCCTAGGTATTACTACTTCCTTACGAAACTTTATATCTTCCCAAGAGCAACTATAAAATTTTCTCCTTGTCCCATCTTACTGAATTCTAAATGCCTGTGTAACATTACTAAGAGTCAAACACTAAGCTGTATGTGATCAGAAACCACATCTTGCTGATTTCTGTATCCTTAGATTTTCTAGCATTCTGATTAGCATATAGAAATAGCTCAATAAATATCTGTAAATATATGAATGGATGAGGGACTATAATCTTCCATGTGAAGCCATGTTTATCTGACTTTAACTGAATGGCTAACTTATTGCCTTCAGGGCTATGATAAAATATTTTATTTGGAAAAAAATCCTATTAATATATGAGTTTCAGAATTATAAGTATTGCAGAATTGAGCATGTGTATGTTAAAATCTTGTGCATAGTGAGAGTCACTGAATTATTCAAGAGAAATTCATTTTGAGGTCTGGGACCAAGCAATGTGATTTTCAGACATGTTTGCTTGCTTATTGCTCAATAAAATATCAAGTGAACTTTCAAATACTGTGCTAAGACTATCTTCTATTTGCTACTAACTACAATATCTGTGACTTAAACATAGAATGAAATTTGATTGCCTACGTAGAGATCATTTTTCACCTGGCAATATGAGTTATTACTCAGGATTTCGTATATACTGAACTTGTCTTGAACTTGTAGTGGTTCATTACTTTTTTTTTAATTCCTACCTATATTCTTTGATGATTTGTCTTCAAATTCCAGGTGAATAAATATATTTTTGTTTTTCTATTTTTTTAATGATTCCATAATTTGCAATTAAAGTATTCTACAGGTCTTTAAGTGATTTCCTTTTATCTACATTCAAGTAATGGTAGAGTTATACCTACATTAAAAGGTGAGAACATAAGTACATTATATTTCATTTTCTTCTTTATTCATCCATGGAAGAATTTAAAATTAATATTTGCAGAATGAATAAATATGTGGATAAATAAATGGATGAATAGATGATTGAAGCAAACTCAATTTCCAAAGGGTAATTCAGAAATTTGGGACTTATCTCCGGGGTAGTACAGAGAATATTCAAGATTTGCATTTTTTTTCTTTAAAGGAAAATTCACCTTCATGGATTAATAAGTTGATTTATGCAACACTAATCCTCTTTAAGATCATATAAGTTGCTCTATTTTTAAAGCCAAAAACCATATATATATATATATATATATGTATATATATATATATATATACATGTATATGTATACATGTATATATATATATATATATATATATATATATAATATATACACACACACACACACACACATATATGTATATGTTTTCCTATAGTATCTTTAGCTAGGGAGTTTGATATCCTTAGATATTCTTGCCAACATTATTTAACATGGTTTGTAACAGTCTAGTATTACAAAATCTTTGACCAAAATTTATCATTTTCTAGAATAGAGCCATATATGCTTTAAATATAAAATCTTCAGGTTGTATTTTAGTTAAAAGTGATATGTGCAAGGTAAGACTTTGCATCTCAATGTCACATATGATTAGTTTCCTTTTTCCCTTTCCTTCTAATATTAAGGGCAGCCAATTTAAAACATACCTTTTTAAGTGGCTAATTTTATGTACCATCTTATTATGAATAATTGTGAATATCAAATATTAGATTTAGTAAAAGTGGAGTTGTAAATTAACCCCACTAACTAGTCTATATTCCTTTTTTTTATTTTCATAAACAAATATGTTTATTTCCCCTAAGTCTTATCTTGCATTTGAGAAGAAGAAAAGCCCAGTGTTTGAGTATACTTGATTAAAGAGAAAAAATGTTTCACATAGGCATTGGCTTGTACCCACTTAACATATTCAGACAGGAAAATGTTATTCCCCTCCTACCCACTGTCACTCTAACATATGACAATTTAATTTCAAAACTAACTGGGGAACCTGGATGGCTTAGTGGATTAAGCTTAGCTCCTGAGGTTCCAGCCCCACATCAAGCTTTTTGCTGCCAGCACAGAGCCCTCTTCAGATCCTCTGTCTCCCTCTCCCCTGTCCCTGTCTCTGCCCTCCCCCCACTTGTTCTCTTTCTCTCAAAAATAAATCAACATTTAAAAAACAAACAAAGAAAAAACTAACTGGCTGAAAAACTTTTTTTTTTCTTGCCACATCTGAATCATGTTCCGTTCAAAGACATAAAGACCCATGAAAGTCATCAGAATGACTCAGACCAAACTCTGTGGTAATCATGTACTAATGAGTTAGCCTATATTCTTTTCCTCATGTGGATATGGAGTAAATGGAATGGGTTATAAACATTACCCAAATCCAAATATGACATTTAAGTTGTTCAAGTTTTATAAATTCGCCCAGAGATATTTAAAAAAAAAAAATAAGTTTATTTATTTATTTTGAGAAAGAGAGAAAGAGAACGTGAGCAGAGGAGGGGCTGAGAGAAAATCCCAAGCAGGCTCTGCACTGTCGGCAGAGTCTGATAGGGGGCTCAAACCCATGAACTGTGAGATCATGAGATCATGACCTGAGCTGAGGTTGACGCTTAACTGACTGAGCCACATGTTTGGATTTTTAAAATCCTTTTGACATGTATGGTTAGTCCTCTTAGACTTTTCCTGTGTTGTGTGTGTGTGTGTGTGTGTGTGTGTTTAATGTTTATTTATTTGGGGAGACAGAGAGACAGAGTAGGGGAGGGGCAGAGAGAGAGACACACACACACGGAATCTGAAGCAGGCTCCAATCTCTGAGCCATCAGCACAGGGACCACACAGGGCTTGAACCCACGAAGTGTGGGATCATGACCTGGGCTGAAGTCAGACGCTCAGCTGACTGGGCCACCCAGGCGCCCCTGTTTTGTTTTGTTTTGAACACTACTTAGATTCCTCAACTCCCTGTCACATTTGTTGCTGTTATTAATCTCACACTCTTAGATGTCACTCAGATTTTTTAAAAGTTATTTGCTAAATGTTTATAATAATTTCATTATCTTATTTAATTTCCCTTCATATCCATTCCATGCATGATACATTAAAAATATATTTGAGAAAGAAATCTAAGGCTTGGCTCTTCAGATCTGCTGACTAACTTGTTCCACACAATTTCCTTCTCCAGATAAACTTAAAAAATTAAAAAATATATATATATATGGTATTATTCCTTTTAAAATAAAAAAAAACCCTTCAATAAGTTCTCATTGCACTTAAAATAAAATATAAATACTTTATCATAGCCTTATAAAAAGTTTTTTCTAGATATTCAAGCTCAGAGCATTTGCACATTATCTGTAACTTCTTTTTTCTCTGTCTTTGCATGGCCACAAATTTCCATCATTCAGATCTAAATTGAGAAAACATTTCTGAAGAAAGTCCCTCTCAGGAACTATGTCTACAACCATGACTCCAGATTTCATATTATTGCCTGACATATAGATAGTCATTAAATACTTTTGAATAATAACATTTAGGTACAAATACTTGCCTAACCAAGAGTTGAATACAGGAGCTATTTCCTCAAGTGCAGACAGTATGTGGGTACAGAGTCTGCAGATCATTTTGAAACAGTAGTAAAACCAACTAAATGTTTACCTGTTTTTTATTATCACATTATGCTAGCAATCCTAAACAAATTGATGATAGAATTCTTCTCTATGTGATATTTTTTTAATGATTTAATTTTATTTTTCTAATAAGAAATTTATTGTCAAACTGGTTTCCATACAACACCCAATGCTCATCCCAACAGGTGCCCTCCTCAATGCCCTTCACCCACCCTTCCCTCCCTCCCACCTCCCATCAACCCTCAGTTTATTCTTAGTTTTTAAGAGTCTCTTGTGTTTTGGCTCCCTCCCTCTCTAATTTTTTTTTTCCTTCCCCTCCCCTATGGTCTTCTGTTAAGTTTATCAGGATCCACATAAGAGTGAAAACATATGGTATCTGTCTTTCTGTGTATGATTTATTTCACTTAGCATAACACTCTCCAGTTCCATCCATGTTGCTACAAAAGGCCATAGTTTAAGTAATTGCTGTGGTTAATGTTGCATTTTAATAATATACATGTAATGTATCAACTTAGTAATGTTTATTACTTTTTAAAAATTGGCGCTCTAGAAGGGAGCTAATTTGTAAAATTCTCATTTATATAGCCATCCCAAATATATCAAGAATCAACTACAGGATTTATTTAAAGGCTAAATGTAGGGGTGCCTGGGTGGCCCAGTTGGTTAAGTGTCTGACTTTTGATCTCAGCTCAGGTTTTGATCTCAGGCTCATGAGTTCAGGCCCCTCATCGGGCTCCACACTGGGCATGGAGAATATTTAAAAATAAATAAATTAATTAATTAATTAATAAAAGGAAGAGTAAGTGTATAATAATTTAGAATAATTCAAGTTCAAGGGCACCTGGGTGGCTCAGTTGATTAAGCTTGTGACTCTTGGTTTCAGCTCAGGTTGTGATTTCACCGTTCATGGAATCTAGCCCTGCATTAGGCTCTATACTGACAACGTGGATCCTGCTTAAGATTCTCTCTCTTCCTCTCTCTCTGCCCCTCCCCCAGTTCATGTTCTCTCACTCTCTCAAAATAAATAAATAAATCTTATTTAAAAAAAAAAAAAAGAATAACTCAAGCTCACTTTGAGTATACCTCATGTCTCCAGCCCTTTAGGTACTTGGGAACACACAGGGATGGTGAACATAAAGCAACAGAATTTAAGGTACTTCATTTCTATGTGACAATTTGGAATTTTTTAAAGTTTATTTATTTATTTTTTTTTATTTTGAGAGAAAGAGAAAGTACAGGGGAGAGGCAGAGAGAGAGAGGGAGAGAGAGAGAATCCCCACACTTAACAGTGTGGAGCCTGATGCAGAGCTTGAACTCAGGAACCATGAGATCATGACCTGAGCCAAAATCAAGAGTTGGACACGTAATCAAGAGTTGCCACCCAGGCGCCCTGACAGTTTGGAATTTTTGTTAATGTTTCATATTTAAAATGGTAAAAAAATACAAAGCAATGCATATTCTTCCTTAAAAAAAAACACTAGTATAATTGAAAGTATCATTTACCTTTCTTTTTGTACCATAAAGTTTGTTTTATTTTTTTTTATTTTTACTTAGAATTATGAGCTCTATTATACATGTGATGTTTAAGAAGAAAAATGTACGTTGCTTGCATTTCTTTTCAGGCTATTGCTAATATTATTCAATTAATTTTATTATAATGAAAACCATTTTATCCATAGAGAAAGTGGGTATTAAGAAATGATCTACTCTGAATTTTTCTATTATTACACTTTGAGAATGGCATCTAACATGTTTGCTTCTCATACTGTCATCTGTATAATGTAGCTACTAAATATTTTGCTTTCTTTATATAATTGTTGTGGAAGTCAGTTGAATTAAGTAATTTAAAAAAAAAAAAAACTACATAAATGCCATATCATTAAAAGAGTTTAAATGAGTTTGGAGCTCTTAGCCTTTTCTACATCAATCAGCATATCGGTATTCTTAAATTGTACTCACTTACCTCCTGAGAATGGAGAAACACACAGAATCTATTGATTGTGACATGTGAATATTAAACAGCTTTATCTAGCAGATTGTATTACTTATTGAATTGAAAATCTGGATGCAGATTATTAATGCTGTTTAAGGTGAGTATCTCATCAACAAACCTTGGTCTGGTGTACCTTCTGCCTTTTCATTTACTATTGCTGTCACAGGGAGATTTTATCTAACCCTTTTTCACTTTGTAATTTGTCTCTGAGAGATATAAATAAAACCTACCCTATATAGTTGTTTTAATGACTAAATAAACTCAGGCAGGGGGCGCCTGGCTGGCTCAGCCATTAGAGCATGTGACTCTTAATCTCACGGTCGTGAATTGGAGCCCCAAGTTGTCTGTGGAGCCTACTTAAAATATAAATACATAATTAAGTAAACAAACAAACTAATGCATATAAAGTATCAACATAAAATGACAGTTCGGAAATAGTTCATATGATTTGAATTCCCAGCAACTGCTATAAATTACAACATAATTTTAAAAAATGAAACATTTAAGTTGGTGTATTATAGGGAAATATAGATACTAAAGCCAGCATATATCAATGCAAAGGAAAACAGATTAGTCTGAATCATTGATATGATTCTTAACCTGTAATAATTGAGTTTCAACTTGAAAGAAACTTGAAGAGAAAGCATACAGTGAACCACGATTTCATACTATTATAGTATTATCATTAAACAACTGGGAATATAAGATTGTATCTGTATGTTAAATGTCTACCAAAATGAATTATATGTACCTATACATACATTTACAGGTAAGAAAAGACTAATTTAAATTTGGAATACATATTTCAACAGTTGCCTTTCAGTAATTAATAATATAGAATGCTCTTATTTTCTGAGTAGCCAAAATAAACTGAAATGAAATATAGAAGTCTGTGACCTTCGTTTTCAGAATAAGGGATAAATCTATAATTTATTTAGAGATTATATTACATTACTGTTTTAGCTTAGTGTAGTGTTATGGGGGCATAAAACAAACACACTGGTTTCTAGAAGATCGGTTTGTAAAATTGGTTTGGGGCTTCTTGTAAATTTTGGAAGTATGTGCAGAGGATCAAAAAGCCTGTGTTCAACTCCTGGACTTAAATATATAAGCTCTGTGGAAATCAGTGTTTGATTTTGTAAAATAGAAATAATCATCTCTTCCAATATCCTAGAGAGACCATAAGCAAGGAAAATATTTTAATACATTTAGTAAGGTTAAAAGTGCAACAAAACTCTAGTTTTAATATTACCAGGAAACACCATAAGAAGGAAATTTGAACATCTCTAAATTTATAAACTAAGCATCACCTTTTCTCCCCCCCCTGAATTTCTTACATTACCATATTGTAAATCCAGAGAGTAATAATACCTAACCTTCCGCAGGTTTTAAATAGCAACATTAGCCTTCACCTGTCATGTTTTTTCTGAGTAGGTGTCCTGGAGATGGATATTACTGTAACAGCAGGATAAGTGATAAAACTTGGATGCATTTCATGCATTTGTTAATAACTGATTTCTTTATCTCACCTGGCTCTTGACACACTCCCTCTGAAAAAATGATGTACAGTGCTTTGCAGTATGGACAACCACGTCAAGATGCTATAGATATCACAGTAGCATCTGCGACTATGAGTCAGAGAGCAGAAATAAAAGCTTTGGTAGCAGGCTTAATAGAAGCCAGCATTTTGTATCTAACAATGATAGATGATAATGAAAGAAAAGAAGTAAAAATTGTGTTTTATATTATTATTTGGTTGTTACTCACAGACTCTCAGGACTACGTGTGTGGGTGTGGGTCATGGAATTCTGGGTCTCTTTGCTATACTTGGCAAAGTGAATTATTTTAATATCTGAACACTTAAATCTCTACTAGATGCACAGAGACACCTAAAAGAGGGAGGGACTATTTTTAGGGTAATGCATTTGTGATCATGTACAGATTATAAACAGAAATGAAAAACTGCACTCTTTTAAAATTTCTGTGATGTGTATGCTAGACCAGCTAAAGTATTTTATTGTATGTATTAGTAATCTGGACCTATTGAGCAATTTTGCTAAAATAATAATACATATTTGAAATTTAAAAAGTGATTAATTACATGGTAAGATAAACTTAATGGAATTAATCCAAAATATAATTTAGTAACACTATTGAGATATACTTATTCTAATGTTTAAGGACTATGCATATTTGCATTTGGAATGTCTAGCTTATCATTTTTAAAAATGTTAAGATGAGAGTTATGAAGAGCCTCCTTCATCCTTGAAGATAAATTGCTTCCTTTTTAAGGCAGGGTCAGTTATTCTGCATGCATTCAGTTTCATTCTTTGGCTGCAGAAGATGAATCTTTATTCGCATGGATCTGACATATGTTTTCTTTTCACTGCTTTTATGCCAGAAATGTACTTACTGTGAAATCAAGCTTTAGCATTCAGTGATTTCTTAGCACATTTGTTTCATAACTGGACACAGAGAAAGTGTTTGTGTGTTCATTAGTCACTAATAGAAAGAAGTCTGAGTTTAGTTCCTGTCCAGGAAGATTGTATTTAAAAGAAGATATATATTCATAATAATATCTTCCAATTTTCAAGCCTGCGTGTGTGTATATGTGTGTGTATACATACATATATATATAATTTTAAATGTATTTATATGTAAACACAGAGAGACTTGACAATTATATATGTACATATATACATGTAATGTGTGAAATGAAACAATATTTGCTCCATGTGTAGTAGAGATCAGTATAACGTGCTTTATTTTGGGATGCTTACATTATTTCACCATACAAATAGCTGAGCCACATCTCCCAATGATTGCTCTTGCAAATGCCAAGCAGATTCAACAAATGTCTCAAAATGCTCTCTCTTCATCTGCTGTTCAAGGATCCACAGATACTCAACATGCAAAAGAAGTTCTCATATTATTTGTTTTTTATGGAAAGATCCTTGTACCTTCCTAGAAGGAAAAACCTAGGGATGTCGCCCTGTGAAAATTCCCTGCAGCGAGAACGCATTGCAGATACATTTACTGCACAAACTGTCACGTGTTGAGGAGAGAGGTCTCGGGAGGAGAATCTCCTAACAGTGCTAAAGCGGCGGTACTGCACGACATAACCTGGTGTCATGGACAGGAGCAAAGTATTATTTGGGATTCCCCATGCCTAATTTTAAAAGACAGGTCTCTTTTTCAATACTTCTTTAGTTTTTTTTCTTTTTTTTTTTTTAACCTTATTTATTTATTTTGAGAGAAACAGAGACGGCATGGGTGGGGGAGGGGCAGAGAGAAAGGGAGAGAGAGATCATCCCAAACCGACTCCGCACTGACAGTGCAGGGCCTGACTTGACGCTAGAACCCATGAATCGTGAGATCATGAGCTGAGCCAAAATCAAGAGTTGGATGCTTAATCAACTGAGCTTCCCAGGTGCCCCTTTTCCTATCTTTCTTATGGTAATGTCTCACCCGTTATTTTATCATCACATCATGTATTCCTCCCATCGGAGGACCCTACATGTCTACATAACTGATTTAATCTCCTTGGTAGGATAAAAGGAAGATTTGAAGTTGGCATTGGATAATTACAAGGAATATTACAAAACAAAACAAATGACTCCTATTATGGACAACACTAACATTCAAATTCAAATGTCTTTAGCAAATAAATGTACGTCCCATAATTAATGTTCATTGTTTGAAAATACCTTTTCTATCATTCCTTCCTCCTGAACCTGCTTCTCTTTTTTTTTTTTTTACTTTCCTACTGTGACATTCCTTTGAATGGGCTTGGCGGAGAGATTACAAGTGAAGGATCATGATGCCTGACAAAGATAAGGAAATTCGGAAGCTTTCAAAGCTCAGTGTTTATTACCTCAACATAAACAGTTTTTCAATCAGCGCTTAAGTACTTTACACAATGGTAACACTTATACATACTCAAAAAATTGTGTTGGAATTTTAAAATTGAAAATTATAGGTTCATATTTTTGTTAATCTCACTTTCCTTTTACCATTATAGTTTTTTTTTTTACAATGGTTTGCTTTCTTATTGCAGTACACATAGAGATATATTTTGAATATTAACCATAATCAATTATTTTCATTTTTACAAAAAAATATATTCCTTTCTATTTTTTGGAACACGTAACTTTTCAGTTTATCTTAGGTTTTTCACACATTTAAACATACAACATGGGAAGCCATAGACTTGGTCTGATATTCTATTAACAAAAAACTCTGAAATATTGCAACATGGCTAGAAATTTCCTTTTCTGAATATTGGCATCAGGTTATAGGCATCAGCTGTAAACCCTAGCCCCATGCCCCTACTGCTCTGTGGCGCTGTGAAAGACAGGAAAACTATATGGTCTGTATTCCTCCAAACTTGCAGAATCTACACGTGCCAGACAAAACTCTGCCATTTTTGAAGGTATAATTATAGTTACCAGTGGTCCCAAAGCAGTGATATCTACCTAAGATGCTATTATTCATGGTTGTAGGAGTCTGAAAGCCTATCTTGTACTTTAGGAGTCCAACAAGGTCTACATTCCCCTCTCTAAGAAAGTTACATTTCTATACCCTCCTAATGATTATTTCTGTAAAAAATAATCTATTTATTTTGTTCTAAATTTTAAATAAAAATTTAAGTGCCATAAATTAAGCTAGACTCTCTCTGTATGATATGTACTAGATGGAGACAACTACATTTATGATGAGGTGGGAACAGGTAATTGTTTCTCCTTCCAGGCTCAAATATTATTTAAATTCCAACTACTGTAAAATTATAAGGATAGAGTCAGGAGAGGTAATTTCTAAGTTTCATTCCATCTGTAAGCCTCTTTAAGTCAATAAAAACACACCTGAAAATTAGTTTTTGTAAAGAAGTAGAAAAGAGAGCATAAAGGCACCCCACAACATGGTAGGTAGAGATGGGGCAAATAATTTACCTTAAGAAATATCAAAACCAATTCTGAGTTATGTCTTAATCAGACTTCACACCTCATCAGTGTTCTTTTCTGGCTCTCTAAAGGTGAGAAAAGGACAGTCTTGTTCTCAATGAGATAATGTCTTTTATTTTTCTGTCTCCAGCAGCCAATCTGATGAAATTGATTTTTATTTGGCAAAAAGCAAAGAAAAGTTAATTTTATAATAAGTCATTCAGACCAAATGACGTGTCTGAATTTTTTTTTATTAGAAACCGATGTAATATATTAAGAATAAGGTTTTATATAATTGAATCTATGTTCCCAAAGAGAATATCAGTTACTTTAATTTTTTAAACCTAGATACATTTTTTTTTTCCCTCTGTGACTACAAGGGAACTAGCTATAAAATGGGAATGAAACTGCATGCTTTGGAAACTTGGATTTAACAAGGAGTGCTAAAATTCAACCTTGCATTAGCCGTTATAATTTTTTGACACTGTCTTAATGTGTGAGGGAAGAATTGAACTCTAGAGCTAGAAAGGGCATCATTAAAAGACAAGATTGCCTTTCTGTATGACAGGTATTAATATTAGATCATTTGCTTGGCTAGGAGCAGAGCTTATGAGGTGTATGGGAACTACACAAATTTGGGTGAGATTGAAAACCTTTCTTGTTATATTTCTTCCTCCTTCCTCTATACTTTACCGGTGAGTTAAAAGAAATATGACTGAGTATTAATTGGTTTTGCTGCTGTATTCCACATTTGTTATAGAAAAAAGGTATTCCATTGAAATGCTTGATTCAAATAAGCACATTCTGCCTTATCCCAGAGGCTTTGAAGACAAAATATTTTGTTTCATGTTTTCAGAAAATCCAACTTTCATAGAACTTGAGAAATTTCCTTTTTTACACCGTCTCCCTTCCACACATGTATACGCTAGCTAGACATAACTCAAACAGCCAGTTATTTTCCCTCAAGATAAAAGAAGACAGTTTCTGATTTTGTGTATTATTTTTGCCATCAAAACATAAATTTAATTAAATCAGGAATTGAAATGAGGTAGCTCAGAAAAAATATTCATATTTTCTTTTCCAAGTAAAGAAAAAGAGGAAGAAAACAAGAAAATAGGAGAGAGGGGAGGGCAGTGATTTTAAACAGATGTTTATTCACCAGTTTGTCCCTGCTGTATAGACAGAAGAGGATCGCACTTAACACCTGTGAAGCTAGAACCCATCTGTCTGGGGTCAAAATCTGACTCAACTACTTATTAAATATGTGGCCTAGTAAAAGTTCCTCATCCTCTCTGGCTTCTCTTTCCTTCTCTGTTAGAATAATGATAGTTTCTCCCTGTTAGACTTACTTTAAAATGAGCTAATATTTCTATAGCACACAACCCTAAATACCTTTTTAAATATAAATAATTTTTCTGTTGTGTCACAAACAGGTTGATTCATGTTTTTCGCAACTCTATAACTTCTGAAGGCATTTGAGCTTGTAATTTCTGATTAGGTGCTGACTGGAAGTGCGAAGCTTGGTATCCAATAAAGAAACCTTCTGGATACTGCTGGTACCTATTGGGAAATAATTCTCCATGGGTCTCTGCCATTTCTATACATCTGCTCACAGAGAGCAATTGCCTTTTGTATTGGTCTGTTCCTTTAAGGATATTTGAGTAGTGAGTAGCCTTTGAACAGAGGAAGAAAAGATAAACTTGCTTCTCACCTATTGTAAAAGATTTAGGTTCCAAAGGGACACCAGAGTGGCCCAGTCCATTAAGCCTCTGAGTTGGGTTTGAGCCTTGCTTCAGGATCTGTGCTGACAGCTCAAAGCCTGGAGCCTGCTTCGGATTCTGTGTCTCTCTCTCTCTCTCTGACCCTCCCCCACGACCACCTCCTCTCTCTCAAAAATAAATAAATATTAAAAAAATTAAAAACAAAACAAAACAAAAAAAGATTTAGGTTCCTAGTTTCAAGATTCCTATTCTAGGAACACTGTGTGCAACAATCTGGGTCCACTTACATTGCCAAGTGGAACTAGGGCACAGTGAGAACTGATAGTAATATGCAGATGTTCATGGTACTCGTGTCTAGAATAATAAAGTTCTTTATCTCTGACCCTGGAGTCTGCTTCCTATGTCCGTGAAACTGTGGCAGGCTATCTTGTTAGCCTGAAGTAGAGTAAATGGTCAGACCCTTCATAGTTCTTGAGAGAGCCTTCCAGAAATCATGATGTAATACTGTTACACGCGTATTGGCCTACTTCTCCATTTTGTACAAACAACTGACTAAAACATTGGATCCAAATATGTATGTACTTTTAAAAGTTATCCCTAATTGAGCAAAAGACTATACTTAATTGAGATAATTTGATTAATGCAGACTGTTTACAAGCAGTGGATAAGGGTACCAGTATAAACTTGATGTCCTCACCTGCAGTTTCCTGTGTGTTGTGGTGCATGTGGAGGCCATACTGACTCGTGGGGCATAGCTCACAGATGTACCATGGCTCACAGATGCCATGAATAGATCTCATTAGTCTAAACATATTGATATTTTTAGGCTTTGGACACTTGGTGGAGCCAGGGGCCATCCAAACCCTTAGTCGGGACTTCTGGCAGGAGAAATCTCCTCGCTTTACCCCAGTGTGGCATACTTAAAATGTTTAAATGTTCATTTGCTACGTGCATGTGATTTTTTTAAAAAATATTGAGAAGCACAACTCTGTAGAAAAATGTAGAGCCAAGCAGAATCTTCAGATCATATAAATATGGGCTGAAACTAAATCTAATGTCATTGAATAAAAAACCTGAACACCGGGACACCTGGGTGGCTCAGTTGGTTAAGCTTCCGACTTGGGCTCGGATCATGATCTCATGGTTTGTGAGTTCAAGCCCGGCATCGGGCTCTGTGCTGACAGAGAGGAGCCTGGAGTCTGCTTCCGATTCGGTGTCTCCTTCTCTCTCTGCCCCTCCCTACTTGTGCCCTCTCTCTCTGTCTCTCAAAAATAAATCAATGTAAGTAAAAAAAATTTTTTTTTAATTAAAAACCTGAATACCAAATTTGCTGATTTTTTAGATGTTGAATTGTGAAAATCAACACATTGAAAATGTCTTGAGAAAGCCATTACGTTTATTTGATTTAATATGCTCTGTTTACCTAGCTTTGTTACCATTTGGACATTAGATCTTTACCATCTGAAGATATCCCACAGTGCTAATTACTTAGTGACTTCATGTTTCTTTTGTAAATATGTGCCACACATGGCTATTCTATCTAAGGGGCAAGCAATTCTCTTATTAAAACATAGAATATAGCTAATTTTCAGCTCCTGTAGATAAGTATTCACATAGAATAGAAGAAGAAGAATTTATTTTAACTTCCTATTGCATCGTCTTAGTATAATAGGGATTGCTTCCATTTGCTGCACTTCATTCTATGTTAAGTACTGTGGGAAGTACTTTAAACAGATTTTACCAAATTTTTGCTAACCTTGTAAGTTAAATATTATTATCACCATCTATTATGTGACAAAAATGAGGCTTAAAAAATTAAGCCATGTGTTTAAGACACAAGGCTTAGAGACGGCATATGTTTGAGGCAGGACAGTGATTTAAAACCATCTCTGACGTCGAATCTAGAAGCACCAGCAGGTAAGAAGCACTGACCCCAGTTATCTATCTCAGAGTAATGCAGAAAAATATCAGAGCATGTGCAAATGTTTGATTTTCTCTGTGTACTCAATATTATGAAGCACACATATAGTATTGAATTTTCTCTGCTCCTGGCCGAGTATTCACTTCCCACCCAGAATGGTAGAGGGGGATTTTAACATTTAATTGTCATATAGTAAGAGTGCAAAAAATAGTGGTTGTGTGCCTTTTTTGAGTGACCTATAACCGAGGGTTTAGTTCCTATCTCCTCGTTTCCTACAAATGATTCACTTTATTTTACATCTTGGAAAGAAAGCCTTGGAATTTTCTGCCAAAAAAAAAGGGCAAACTTTAAAGTTACTCATAAATGGGGAAGCCATTTTGATGCCGGTTACCAGAGATTGGCCACAGACAAATAGAGCGGACGCTAAAAATGCAGAAGGGAAAATAAGCTGCTGGAGAGGGTGTGGGGCACCAGGTGCTCTGCTAACCTCTTCCCATGCGTTACGTGTTGGAGGGATTAGGCTCCTGTTTCTCATCTTGGAAATGGTGAGAATAATGACACCTAATTCATGTGGTTGTTCAGTGGATTGTGTACGATCATACATGGAAGGCATTTGGAGTAGTAACAAAGATATTAACAAAGATCTTCCTATTAACAAAGATAGTATTATTGTCTTCATTTTGCAAAGAAGAAATTTCAGACTTAAAAGCAGTAAGTAACTTGCCTAAAGTTGAACAGCTGGTACGTGATGGAACTGAGATTCAAGGAAAGGCAGCTCACAGAGACTACAGCATGTGATCGTCCTAGAAAGCTTGCAAGTGCCTTGGAGTGTGAGGCCGTGATGCTTTCCAAAAATGTGTTGCTTGGTAATTACTCTGGCACCCAAAAGTCTATTCTACAAACTTTAGCCTACCTTCAAGTCATTGTTATTTTATTGTTATATAAGCAACATATGTTAAATCAGTTTTGACATTTTTCCCTTGATGCTTTTGGAAAATGCAAGAAGTCATTTACGAGAAGTGGTCACGTTTCTCCAGATTTGCCAGGGCCATGGTATCATCATTGTATCTTTTTGTAACAACTGGAGGAACTATATAATAAAATATTCACTTGAAATTCCATGTGAATATAATTCAGTGATTTTGAAACACCACATTTCCCTAGTGTAAATCTGCTCGAATCAAAATTTTGCCACAGGAAATTATGATTAATCAGTAATGATTTCCTTTAAAATCAGTTGTAATGGCTATTTATTTAGGTTCTGGATTACAAACGCTGATCTATGAGGATGTATTACATATATCTAAGTTATAGAAGTTAATAGGCCAAAATGCACATTCTACTAACCTCTAAAGTCTTCAAAATTAATGGCTTGAGGACACACTGTTATGTGTGCCTAAAGGCCACCATTTAAATAAATTCTGTCCTTACATTTTTCGTAATCATTGAGCTTTCAATTTGTGAACCAACTATCTCTCATACATACCTCCCAAAATCAAGATGCAAATCGAATTGCATCATCTCTGTGTACAAAGCTGGCTTTCTTATATCACAATCAGGAAAAAACCAAAACAAAAGTATCGTAAGTGAAGGAATGTGTCTTTGCTATCATGATTACAAATATACTTAAAATTCCATTGTGTCAGTATTATTTAGTCAGTATATGTAAAATAAATAAGTTCGTGTCGTATAAAACACCTACTAACTAATCAGTTGATCAAGATTTCCCTTCAGTATGTTTTATATACATATATATGGATAAAATGAGGATTTTGTAGATAATTGAAAATTAGAAATAATTCCAAATTAACTGAGATTTCATATTGTAATGCCTTAGAGGATTTTAGCGTCTCTAATTATTTTTCGTGTTAGCTATGGTCTTTACTAGGCTTAGGAACCAAGGCACTGATTACTTGTGGATAAGTTTTCCATTTGTGCCTGTCTAAATGGAAAATTGTTTTCCAGATTTACTTACATACTTTACTAATGATTTTATGCTTCAGTTATATCTCATCAATTTTGAATTCCTGAATACATTAGAAGTTTTATTAGGAATTTTACAAAAGGGAGAGCAGGGAAAGGCAAACTAGCAAATCAACTCAAACATATATCATACATCAGTGTCTCATTTCATTAATTTAATAAAAAGCTGCTGGCACTTAGTAGGCTATATGATGCATCATAGGTGCTTTATAAATAATTGTGAAAAAGGCTGATCATTGCTTCAAGTACAGATACTGACAATTATTCTTTTGAATTAGCCAGAATTTTATTCTTCTCAAAACGAGAAGTGTATTGTAGTGTTGGTGTAGTGTTGAAAGCTACTGCTAACGATATTCATCACAATGCTTCTATTATTTACCGTGTACTTACTATGTGTTCGTGCACCAACCTAACCTTCAGCATCATCTCATTAAACTAAATTCTCACATTATGTACTATAATAATCCTGATTCAAGATATGAAGGAATGAAGACAAGTGGAAGTTAGTGTTTTCAAAGTCAAATAATTAATGAAAATGATACTGGCATTAAAACCCAATGATTGCTACGCCACTACCACAATCACTACTGAGAATTCCATTCTCATTCCTCAGGATACACTGCTCCTATTCAGTAACACAAAGAGGAATTTCATTAAGTGAATTTTGCCTGAATTTCTAACAGATAGCTGTAATGCAGAGTAAAGAACATTGAGTGACTTTTGCTTCCTGCCAACCATGAAACGTTTGGCATTTCATAAGAATTTGGAAATCTGGGAGCTTCAGTTGACTCTTCAGTAAAACGGAGATATTATCACCCTACAAATTTAAGAGATTTAACAATAAGGAATTGTGGGGATCCTGGGTGGCTCAGTCGGTTCAGCATCTGACTTTAGATTTCAGATCAGGTCATGATGTCAGGGTTGGGAGATCAAGCCCCATGTTGGGCTCTGTGCTGAGTGTGGAGCCTGCTTAAGATTCTGTCTCTCCCTCTCCCTTTGCTCCTCCCTGCGCATGCATGCACACGCACGAACGCTCTCTCTCTCTCTCTCTCTCTCTCTCAAAATTAATTAATTAATTAATTAATTAAAATAAAATAACACAATAAGGATTTGTAAACTTTAATATCTAAAAGAAGTGTTTAAGTGTTTTTGTATGATCAAGCAAGAATACTTTCCTCACATATTTCCTCATTTATTACCTCAATTATTTTTTTCAACATTGTTTTAGTTATCTTTAGTTCCTTGCTAGTAAAACTTTGTAGCAAAACGCACTGACTCTTACAAGGTTGACTCTATCTGCAAAAATTTATGATCACCACCCTCCCGTGGTTCTCGAACATTGCCTGACAAAACAACTAAGTTTCTTACTTCAGTGTGCTTCCCTAATTTTTATGATCTTTTAAAAGCACTTGCCCTTATGAAAAGTTCAACCCCTCACACATAGCTGACAATTTTGCCTCCTGTCTTGGAGAGAAAATTGAAGCCATCTAATGAAATTATCTTCCAGGATTAAAGATAGAGACCTATCTATATCTCTATCCATTTATGCTTCCTTCCTTCTTGATAAACCAGGGAAACTCTGTATCCTACTACCTAAATCTCATGCCCCCAAACCTTCCCACATTCTCTGAAATGTTGAAAAATAATAACTCTCTTGGATATTTAGCTTCAATTGGTTCATTTGTATTGGCTCTGAAACACGTGGCTGACTATTACATGTGGAGCTTCAAAGTGAACTGTGTGTCTGAAAGGCATCACCTGGTGTAGCCATCTTTCCCCATCAACAAGGGATTTGTTTAGCTCAACGGGATGCTAGTAAGCATGAGACAAGAAGAGGTTTAATAAGTAGTCGCACATCAGACCTTCTCCTTTTGCAGAACTCCCTCTAAGCTGTAAGAAAACCAAAGCTAAACCTTAAGAGAAGATAGAAATCATGAAGAGGAATATTGAGGCACCAGGTAGATGACGTAAACTCTTCTTGGACCTTCCAGCTAGGCCCAGTGACCAGCTGAGTATAGCTGTGAATGACCCCAGTGTTGTCACTTGGCACTTGTAAGTCACTCAGCAGAGTCCTACCTAAATTAAAGACACATAGACATATGAACAATGATTTGCTGTCTTAAGCCCCTTCATTTGGAGGTGGCTGGTTACATTGCAATAAATAAGTAAAGCAAGTATGCTAAATTTGTTTTGTCTTAAAAGGATAATGTAAAAATATAACAGAAAAACAAATATTGACACATAAATCCTGATTTCATCTCACATATTCTTTTAATTACCATGCATGCACCCCATGCATGCGTTTTCAAACGCAGTTTTCATCCCTCACTATCTGACTTCACAATCCCAGATTCAGTCTTCAATCCACAGATACGTCTACTGCTCCAACCCTCCATGAATAGTGCTACTGCAAGAAATCAGTGACTCTCCTTTCCTAGGCCTTGTATTTCTATTCTCATTTTAAATGCTCTTTTAAAAGCATTCAACTCTTTTGCAAAATCCATCTTCGAAACACTTCCTTCCCTTGGGCTTCTTTTGTTTCTTGATTTGTCCTCTTCTCTGTCTGGGGGTTTTGGGAGTGCCTTCTGAAAAGTTGTTTTCCCATATTCTGTAATTATATGTAACAGTTTCCACAAGGATCCACCTTGGGTCCTCCCATCTATTCCTTCTGGTCTCACTGCCTAGGATCTATATCTTTGCCTGGCCTTTAGTTTACCACCTATACCGAAATGACTTACAAGTATATTCCAATGTTGCCCATTTAAAAGAAAATGACCACTGGGGCGCCTGGGTGGCTCAGCCGATTAAGCGGCCGACTTCGGCTCAGGTCATGATCTTGAGGTCCGTGAGTTCCAGCCCCGAGTCGGGCTCTGTGCTGACAGCTCAGAGCCTGGAGCCTATTTCAGATTCTGTGTCTCTCTCTCCCTGACCCTCCCCCGTTCATGCTTTGTCTCTCTCTGTCTCGAAAATAAATAAATGTTAAAAAAAAAAAAAGAAAAAAAAAAAAAAAGAAAATGACCACCATTCACTCAATAATGGAAAATGAAATTCATTCTTCACTTATCTCAAACCTCATGTCAAGTAAGTCCAAAATTCCTTTTGATTGTCCTTTTTTTAAAATATTTTTAATGTTTATTTATGTTTGAGGGAGATAAAGAGAGACAGAGTGAAGCAGGGGAGGGGCTGAGAGAAAGGGAGATACAGAATCTAAAGCAGGTTCCAGGCTCTGAGCTGTCAGCACAGAGCCTGATTCAGGGCTCGAACCATGACTCATGAACCATGAGATCATGACCTGAGCAGAAGTCGGATGCTTAACCGATTGAGCCACCCAGGCACCCCCTGATTTTACTTCTCAAATATCTTATAACTGTAAACATTATCTGTAACCATGACCCAAAGTGATTATATATGTATTATATATAATATATACAGAAATATTACTTTTAATGAATATTTGGTATGATATTGTTGCTCACTGGTGCCGTTTTTGCTTGATAAATTGAAAGTAAGGTAAATGGTAGTCATTCAAAATTCAAAAACAAGTAGAAATAAGTGATAAAGTGTATACTTCAGATGTTGTATAAGATGTTTGATCCTTCAGAGAAGATAATGATGAGGCCCTATTCTTAACAAATGTTTTAGAGTCTGGCATATATTTTAGTATGTGAAATGATAGATTGCCTATTTTGATCTCAGTATCTTAGAAGTTGGATGGCTATCACTTCATAAACTTGTCCTTCAAGTCCATCACATGATAAGCTTGATAATAACATTGAGGCCCAATTTTCTAATGTGGTAGAAACAATTTCCTCAAAATTGAGAATTCAGAAAAAGGAAAAAGTGGTTCTTCCCTTTTTGTATTAACCTCCATTATTGACACTCTATCTACATACAAAATGAAAAATCAGACTTCCTTAATAATTGACACTTTTTATGTATAGCTACAATCTAAGTTTACATAATCACAACCCCTATCCACCTCCTTGTCTGACTTGTTTTCTCACAACTACGTGTATTTCTAGCTTTGGAGTAACTTTTAAACTATCTGATCATAAAGCAATTCATTGTTGACAGATAGTTATTTGGCCTTCTATTTTTGCAAGTAGTCAGAGATACCAATTGCAAAATATGGTTTTAAAATTGCCCTTTCCTAAGCTTGGCAGCTATGTGAATTCTCATTAAATTTGTTTGTAATATTTATGACAGAATGCATGCATGAGAAATCTTTTGTTAATGCCATGTATATAGTGAGGCCTAAAAGAAAACCTGTTCCTTTGGATATAAATATAGCCAAGAATACTAAAAAGAAAAGAGAGAGAGAGAGAAATGAAAAGAAAAAGAAAAGCACTATGACAGTAACTCTATTCTGTAGAACTCAACTTGAAATTACATAAAAACTGACATGCTTATTTTTGACATACTCATCAGACCATGATTAATATGTAAATATTTCACTTTTCATCATGTGAGGAAAGGATGGGATTACTGTTTAGCCCCAATTCCTGTTTTGTATGTTAGTTGCAAAACAGAAATAAGGATGGAAAAACTCAGAGATCTTATTAATATATTCCCTTCAAGATGGACCGTAAGTAATTCATGTTGAAGAGAAAGCACTGGAGAAATAGAGCAACTACGAGTTAATCGGAAAAAATTATTTTTTTGTGTGTAAATAAATCCTCAACAGAGAATAAATTCTCAAAGTGTTTTTTAGAGAAAGACTCCTAATCTTGTTTACAGGTTTTACTGGACTCCTAACTCTGGAAATAATCTCATTTTTATGATTTTTCTTTCATAGTCTCAGAGAGCAAGCTTCTAAAAACTTCTGAAAATGTGTATTTAGTAGTAGCAGCCACATTTTTAAAGACTTTGGAGGACTGTCTCTACCTCTCTACTGTTTGCTATTAAAAAGTGGGTTTTATGTTTTGTTGTTGTTCTCAAAATAAATATCCCGATGCATAAACTTCGTGCATATATACATACATACTTTTGTAACAAGGTGTATATGATATTTCCCCACTTGACAATTTGTCAATATCTGTTATGGAATAGCAGCATAATAAATTTTTGTTGAATTGATTAAAGGAAAAGATACAGCAAAAAATTGCAAAGGTATGTAAAGTTTCCATGAAGTGGAGAAGCTTGACAATGTATGGCATAGATTTTAAATGGAAAATTATATCCATAGATACATGTACATACTCACACTTACTGCAAAATACAAGTCTCCCCACAGAGACCAACAGCATATTTATTAGATATTTTAACAGGTTGGAATTCAGTTGTTGGATTCACTGATAGTATAAATGTCTCCAGTCTCAGAAATCTGATTAGTCAGCCCACAAATGTTGGATCTTTCTTTTTGGAATATTATCCTCACAGATATACAAATAATGATATTTTATTAATTTTTAGTGTATATTACAATGCTACAGATATTCAAAGCCAAATTCTCTAGAGAGTAAATGATTTCTCTAGAGGTAAATTATAATAAGAGGAAATCAAACTATAATAGTAAGTTTATAAACATGGACTTAAGACATGGGGGTTTTATTTTGCCCCAAAACTCACTTTGGCCTGAAACGAAGGATAACTTTTTAAAACATTTTGACCGATTTTCATCTGATCTACTCTGATGATTGGTTTTCATAGTTTATTTTCAGGAGACAGAATCATTTCTAAATTCATGGTGGAGTGGGAGAACTTAATGGAGTCTAACATGCCTATCTCCTCATTCTCTACACCTGACATATAACTGGTATATAGTACATTTTGTATTAAGTGATTGAACAGACAATGATTTTCTCATCTATATATCTATTCCTCTGAAAAATTCATGGATCTTTTATTTTTCTGATTACTAAAATGTTCCTGTCCAAATCTTTCTGCCTTAGCTTCAAATTTGATCCATATGATTAATTACCAGCTTGATCTTCATTTTTTTAATAAAAAGCATAGGTGCATATGTAAATTTAAGTTTATCGCTCATTCTAATGCAATGGAAGCATTAACTTCCTGACAATCAAACACCCAAAGAACCAGATTGGTAATTTTGTACAATCTGACATTATAATTAATTAAATGCAGGTTGTTTCGCAAATACATAAGCACAAATAGAAGTCAGAGGCAATACAATCAAAACTGCCTGTAAT
The DNA here is from genome assembly GCF_024362965.1 of Panthera pardus. Taxonomy (NCBI): domain Eukaryota; kingdom Metazoa; phylum Chordata; class Mammalia; order Carnivora; family Felidae; genus Panthera; species Panthera pardus. The sequence goes on along the minus strand of NW_026526688.1, from coordinate 90,408,531 downwards.
TAAATGTAGATTTCCTTCCATTCAAAATTCAAAACTATAAAAACCTTATACACTGTTCTTACATGAGCTAATTTTTATTAAGGTTTTATTGTGGAATCATCATGAAAACTCTGTGGGGTAAGTCTTATTTTTATTACAGTTTTTCAGATATAGAAAATGATCGTGTGACTTGATTTCCATTATAGCAGACAGAACTCATTAGAAGAAATTTCCAAAAGGCCAAGACCTCTCATAGTTATTAACCTTACGTGGGTGGGGACATAGTCAGCAAATTGCAGATTCGACTCCCTTTCTTTCTCAGTTCCTTCCTCACTATATACAAATGCAAACACAGACGTATGCGCACATTACAGTCCAAACCTAAGTGCCAGTGCCTAAATGCTACCCCGTCTCTCTTTCAGCCTCCTGAAATTTTGTCTTATTAAAAAACAACCCTAATACCACAAACACCTGGTAAGGGCAGATTCCATTTGACCATAATAGACAATGATCTGCTGCTCCTAACAGAAAGCTACAGTACAAACTACAAATTTGGTAATGGCTCAACTCATTTTTAGTGTTCTACACCCTATACAGGCAAATAGAGCTGTGTGCTTATGTATTAATGAATAGCGACTTAACAGACAGTATACCTGAAGACAAGTTGAATTATCTATGCAGTTTGTTTTCTTTAGTTGTCCCTCTCCGACTTAATAAGTGAATATGAAATCATTATGCAGAAAGTAGAATCAATTATAAAATCTTTGATCACTAACACAGTAAAATGGGTACCCTGCTGTAAAAATAAATCTTGAAACAGTACATATGTTTGCCATAAAGCTGCATAACAGGCAGATTGCAGAGAGTGTTGAAAGTCTTATTCTAGAACATCAATTCTTAGATACGTCATGAAGATCCTTTAGAAATACACTTCGGTAATCGTTTCTCTCATTCTAGAGTAAACGGCTTTCCTTACCATTTCAGAGAACTCATCTTTTGTCCATTGTTACACCGAAAAAAGAAAGAAAAGTTTTAATACATCAAAACTATTCATTTCGCTAGCCAGTTTTTCAGTTAATTTAATGTCCTAAGAACTCACGTGGGGTTTTTGGCAGTGGTTGTGGCATTAAACTGCATTTTAAGTGCCTATATAAGACGCAACAACATCATTACCTTGAATTAAAGTGCAAGAAGAACACTCTACTGGGAGCATTCTAGTATCCTACATGAAGAAAATAATTCATGAGTACTCTTCATAAAATTAGCTTTATTTCTCCATTCTAGAATAAATGATAGAACACTCTAAAGAATATGTCCTAAATCAGTAGCAAGCTGCCCCTCCTAAATCTCAATAACTGTCTAGGGTAATCTTCGACAGCTGGGTGCTATTAGGATTTGTTCTAATGGTGACAATGTGGAATACGCTAACACAGGGCTTATTGCCACTTATCCAGCAGGGGCATGAAATGAGGTGACATGGTAATGAGTTGATACAAATGACTTTTGTAACTTTCACACTGCTACCAGGCTGAGGCAGGCAATCAGAGAGAAACTATTGTCTGCCTTTCGTGATGGTTTTAATGTGTTCCATTTGATTTAATACTGCTGGTAGGCAAAACGTGAAAGGAAAGTAGGTCAGTGCCTTTGCTTTGCTCAGATAACAGGGCAGTACTTACCTGGTTTATCCCAAGAGCTATATTTACTTTTGCTGATGACAAAGAGATACATTTTGAGCTGGGACTTATGCCATTCATTGTAAATACAGTTATCATGTAGTGCCAAGAATAATTATTAAGTGATAATAAAAAACCTCATTTCGCAATAATAAAAAAAATTATCTATGTAAAGTTGAATTTAGTTACTTCCATACTCACTGAGAATAAAGGACTGTCATATCGGTAATCAGCTTTGCAACTTAGGACTTCCTTAAGTTAGGAGTCTGATACCGTTTGGAGCATGTGTAACTATAAGCCTTTTGAGAAGTGCCCCATTATCACAGCGAAACTCTTAAATCAGAAAGCTTGCTAAGTTGGAACGTAGCATTTGTTAAAATTTTAACTACCTAAAATCAAAAGGATGTTTTTTGAGCAGTCTTCTATATTCTTTTAATTGTCCTATTAATAAACACTTAACTTAGAATAATTAAGCTGGCAACTTTATAAAATGCTGACCTCATTAGTAAAATATGTCACATTTGGTGGCCTACTTCTGCTCGCAGAACTTTCATTGACTTTTATTATAAATGTTATTTTATATTCAAGTAAGCAAAGAATTAAAAATCAATATATTGGTTTGGAAGTTTCTATATAGGCAAATAATATATTGGGAGGAGGGAACACTTTCATTTTGCAATGATTTCACATGTGTGGTTTTTGGTCAATTATTAGAGCAACTTGAAAAATTTTAGGAGAACAGCTAAAAGATAACTTTCATAATATTGGTAATCTTGAACGCATTCAATCTTAATGAATAAAACATGTACCATGTAAAGGATTTGTTTGACTTTTCTCCCCTTCCTTCCTAGCCCAAGAAAGGCGGGTCTGTGTGAGATTAATTAGAAGACACCGAACCTTATTTGCTCATTGTGGAGGGAAAAAGCTGTTCCTGCCGTTTACAGCAGACATTACAGGGATGCTCCCAGCTAGCCTCAGAATCGGTGCCCTTGCAGGAGGCAGAGAGTCAAAGGGAGCACAACCTGGGACAAATTGGGGGCAGAGCTGCTGCTGTTGCCCAGCATTTTCTCTGTCTCATTGTTCACCTGGGGAGAAATTATCTTTAAAAAAAAAAAAAAAAAGAGCTTTAGCTATTTACCGTCCATTGGCAGCCTCTCAGTCAGGCACAGCCAGGCTTTAAGCATTCATCATGATGAGACAGACTTTTGTTTGATATAACAGCCTGGCTGGAGACAGGAGAGATAGAATAAAGGTAGGAGAGTTCAATCCCCTTCACTTTTGTGTGAAGGACAATGGAAGCACCTTTCTTCTTAGGATGAAAAAAGATAATTTCCTCTATAGTAAAATTTAGGAAGAGAATTCATTTCCAATGCAAGGAGTTTCTGCAGAACATGTAAGTGAAAAGCAATATATAAAATACTGAAGACGTTGGACTGACTTTTATGCAAACAAAAAGATCTGAAGTTAAGCGCCACAAGTGAAAAGAAAACCTTATTCTAATTTTTTTTTTTAAATCTCTGAAGAATTTCAAATTAACTTCATGCCTTTTGGGGAGCATTATGTGCAAATTGTTGCAGGGATTTTTCTCCCAAATTTGAGGGCATGGTAGAGATTATTTGATTTTGAATACAGGCTCTGTGGTATACTAAATTTTTACTTTGGAAGTGGACATAGCTTTGAGTGCCATCCCAGACAGCATGACATCCTCCCGGGGAAAATGCCAGATGCATCCTGTTAGTGCGTGCTGAATTCTGCTTAATCATTCAGAACCAACAACTGCAAAAATAAAATAGGATAAAAAGAAAAAATAGCACAGAACAGAAGATAAATAGGGATAAAAATACAATATGTAATATAATATAATATAATATAATATAACATAAAATAATATAATATATAATGGTATAAAAATAAAAAGTCAAAGAGCATCAGAAGTACCAAAATTAATTTTATTTCCTGAACTTTTGCTTCAGCTGTGTGTGTGTGTGTATGTGCACATGTGTGTGCCCTTGCACCACACGTGCAAGTGTAATGTCTGTCATCGTTACAGTGAAATTTTTTTCCTGTGACTTTTGGTCACAAAAAGGTTTGAAGACCTTTGTTCCAGAGTCGCAGAAAGTGGAGTATAACAAGTTGTTGATAACCAGGATCCTGGTGTATTGTATTGTAATGCCAAGGATGGAGAAAACTAATCCTGGTTAAAATTTGAGTCCCAAACCGAAGGTCAGAGGTGTTCTAAATAGCCAGGCTTGACTAGCAAATTCAGCTGTTGTTTCAACAGAAAGTCCCCTCAGTGTGCTACAGGAAGTAGCTATGGATATTCACTCATTTTATATCAATAATTATTTCTCTATGTAGCACACTGGAAACTAGCTGGGATGAAATTTAGGTTTTCTTTTCTTTTTTTCCTAACTACAACGTATATTAAAGGAACACTACTCCAGGCTCCAGACTTAAGTTGTAGACAGTAAAAGAGTAAATATTATGTATTAATCATTTTTCAGTCCCTTAAGAATGGAAAATATGTAATAGGGTATTTATTTTAAGAGAAGGAGAGAGAGAGAAGAAGAGGGAGGGAGAGGGAGAGAACGTCAGGGTGTGTGTTGGGGGTGGGGGCAGAGAGAGAGGGAGAGAGAGAGAATCCCAAGAAGGCTCTGCCTGCTAGCACAAAGTCCAACCCAGGGCTGGGAACTCACTAACCATGAGATCATAACTTGAGATGAAATCAAGAGTCAGGCTCCTAACCAACTGAGCTATCCAGGTGACCCTAGAACACTAGAATTTTAAAGATATATATTAAGATAGGTCCATACCTTTGAAGAGGTCCTGATGTATAGATAAATAGAAAACAACTAGTAATATAGAAACTATAATACAATGTGTTAAGTGTAAATATACCAGATTTAAAAACAAGTAGGAGGAAAAAATCAGAAACCATTATAAAGTACCATTTGAAATAAATACGATAAAATTATTAGAATTTGAATAAAATAAAAATTGTAAGGACTAGAAATGGTAAAGGCACTGAAATATGATATATTGTGGGATCTTAAGTAAGTTGTCTAGTTCAACTAGTAATTGCATTGCGAATATATGAACACTATTTTACTTTATATAACATAATATACCATAATGTTTTATATCATTGATTATTTTATATTACATGCTATAAAACATTTTATTTAAACATCAATAAAACCTTTCCAAAATGATGCTGATTATCAATCAATTTGTTTAGGAACTTTTTTTATCATGTGTTAGGTGTTGTCCAGAACTCTTTACAAATAATAATCTTCGACAATATTATCCTCACTTTACAGATGAGACCACCGGGACCAGAGTGTGTAAATAGTCTAGCCAATGCCAGCCAACCAGTAAGCTGGAAATCTACCCCTGAGTATATAATTTAATTCAATTTGCTACTTTGCCCTTTCTAGTGATCAGTTCCATTTATCTTTACCACATATTTTCTATTTTTAAATGTTGCACATCAATACATAAGCAATTAGTTATATACACATTTAGACATTAATAATATACATGTCCATCATCTCAAAAGTAGGTATGTGTCCAAAGAGCAATTCAAATCTATGAAATTCTGCATAAGCCTACTTTTGCCAGCCTTCATTTTCCACAATGAAACATTGAATGTGGACTAAATTTGATTATGCATCAGACAAGCACATACAGCATTTTGAAGACTATGGAACAGTTTAATAACCAATTCATATACTGAACTTTCCAAAAGGTAGAGTTGTAATTTAATTTAATTCGTAGCTGTCAAGTACCAAAGGCCACAAATAAAATAATAAATTCAAAAGAATATTAAAAATTAGACCTTAGAGTACCAGGCAGATGTTTGCAAGATTAATAACAAGTTATTAAATTTCTGTAGAACAGCAAAGTAGAGAAGCAATGGTTCTAAATATAACAGTATTTGGTTAGCATGCACTTATGAACCATTTTGTGGGAATCTTTATATAAGTAATTGAACTCATAGTCTTTATTTTAATGTTTCTGATTTCTTCTCCTTTTTTCCCAGTATTTTAATTTTTCTGACCCCCTCCCTTTTTTCCTATTATGCACTACTGTTTTCTATTTTTTCTTCTCTTTTTTTTTTCCTGGATCCTTATTATGAATGCATTCACCACTTTTTTGCCCCTTGTAAAAAATCTAGTTCAACCAAATTCATACACTGTAAATATACTTATGTCATTTACAACTGGTTCCAAGTTTCCATTTTTCTAAGTTTCTACCTTTTTTAAGCACAGTAAGGCTAGAATATCTTCCTTTATGTTCATGTTTTCTTGTCTATGATTCAGAAACCAACAGTACTATGGAGAAATCACACTCATTTTTAATTGAGCAGGCACACTTCATGTGCAGTGTCTATGATGACAAGAACTTTCAAAGTATTTCCGTAGAAACGTTTCAACTGTTTCCTGAAGTCGTATATTCTGTTTATTATCTGTTCTATGGGTTGTTCTCATTTGTATGGACAACAAACATGCCATGATGATATTTTTATTAATTAATAGATCAGAAGACAGAAAGCATGGCAGCAGATTCTAAAAATATCCAGAATATTACCAGAAAGTAGAATCAGTTTTGGAAGATTGTGTCACAACATAGGACTTTTTAATTTACAAGCTTTAAGTACAAGGTCTTGAACTTTGTATAATAAGTTCTGTCACTTTGCCAACAAAAGGACCAGAATAGATGGGATATAGTTAAAGGTTAATGTTTGCATGCCACCCAGGTTACAAATAAATGTTTTATTTCTTTGGGAATCCCAACTTTCATTGCTATAAATAATTAATTGCAAGCAGTAGATGATAGTTGCTAAAGGTCATAATGAAAACAGGGTTTCAGCAATCCTCTTGGTAGAATTGTGCAGAGGACTCAGAGAATCTACCCAAGCATCAGCTCCGTCCCAACAATTAAACTGAATGGTGAGGAAAGGAAGCTTTTTGTTTGTTCTCTGTTGATGTAATGACAGCACAGAAAACACCTCATAAGGACTTTCTTTCTTTTTTTTTTTAATACTTGTGGCTTTACATGTATAAAAGTGTTCAATGGCTATTTGTATTATGTGTTCATTTTCTTCTGTGACCCTTACACTTTGAAGTACCATTCCCACGCCTACGGGGCTTCTATTGGGCTCATGGCTAAACTCTGAAATCTCATAGGCCCAAGGACCTCATTGCTACTTCCCCTAAATTCTACTCCACCTCCAGAAGTTAATTTAATATTAAGTTATCCACAGTAAGAGAGTATTATAAGAAAAAAAAAAGTGACTTTTTTTATTTGCTCTTTGCAACTAATACATGGATACTATGTAAATTGTAATTGCATTATGGGGTAAAATTATTTATTTTGTTTTACAAATCCAGAGGAGAGATAGGAATGCATAATTTTAAACTGACCACGAAAAGCTTAACTCTTTAGTTATGGAACTGTCTAAATTAGGAAAAACAAGATAGTACAGTTTTAACTGTGAAATCCACAAATAACAATATGTATATCTGATTGACAATTACGTCTCATTTGTGAATTTAAAACCATTGTCTTATGTATAGATTTTATCACATCATTTTGTTTCAACTCCCTTGGCCCAAACTACTCCTTATTGGACGAATGTTAGCTGTAAAGTAATTAGATAGTGGAATTTTAAGGAAAGAAGCCAATGTAGCTATCTAGCATACATATACATTTATATTTTTTTGCTTCTTGCTTAGTGTTCTCTCTTTAGTTTCAACCTAAATTATACATATACTTTTCTCGCAGTCATGAAACAGGTGGAGGAGCTCACTTAGATTTTACTGTATGAAAACAGCTTTATTTTATAGTCACTTTTCAATGATAATTAAGCTAGTGTGTCTGTCTAGCTTGGGAGATACTTTTCCCTATTCTACCCGCTACTGAATGTATTATTGCTGATAAGAATTTTGCTATTTATTGCTATTTCTCTCTAAGGAATCCTCTCTTCGTTCCTGTTATGTTTAAATCTTTTTGTCTTTGAGTTTTGGTATGTATGACTACTATGCACTAAAGCAAATATCTCTCTCTAAATATGTTATATGGACATATAATATTTTTTAGGGAACTTTCTTTATTAAGTTTGAGAAACCATGATTTCCCTCAAATCTGGGAAATTCTTATTATTCCTTTAAATATTGATTCCTTTATCTCTCTATTTTCTCCTTTTAAGAAGCATGACTTGGGTATTCTCAAGCCAAACTTCATGTCTCCTCATTTCTTTTTCATAAATCTATCTAGATATTTCTCTGTGCTCTCTTATAAAGTATTTCCTTTAAATTTATTTTCCCATCCATCAATTTTCTTGTATGTTTTGTTATGCTTATTGTATAAACTATTTATTATTAATTTCAATGAACATAATTTTAATTTGTAAACTGGTGAATATTTTATCCCCAATGGTGAATTATATTTTAAAATGTTTTATTGAAGGGTTACATGACTATAGAAAAGTACACCTATCACAATTGAGCAGCTTGATCACTTTTAAAAAAAAGTAAACACACTCTTAAAACCAACAATTCAGATAGCTAGAAGACTTACCTTAGAACTTTGGCTGTATGTGTGTGTGTGTGTGTGTGTGTGTGTACTTGTGCGTGTGTGTGTGTGTGTGTGTGTGTGCTCTCTTATGCCTGAGAATTTTCCTTTTCTTGTTCTAAAGCTTTATTAAAAAAAAAAACTCTTCATTATATTCAGTATTTATCTTTTTCTGTGTGTGTGTGTGCGCATGCGTGTGTGTGTGCGCGTGCGCGCACGCGCGCGTGTGTGTGTGTGTGTGTGTGTGTGTGCGCGTGTGTGTAAGGATAGGGCTCATTCCCACCTCAATTTAGTCCACTACATTGTCAGATATCCCCTGAACACTCACACAGTGGAGGCTTATTTTCTTACTGACTATAAGAAAACTGGGTCCAGTTTCCAACTATAATTATCTATATCTGACCCAAAATATTTGCAAAAACTTGCAGTTTTACCACAGTTAGTTTTCTGATGAATACTTAGAGCTTCTTGTTCCACTGATTTTGAAATCCACTTCAACTTTGGTAAGGGACCCCCTTCAACAACCCCATGCTTATATCCTGAGTCTCTTTCTTAAACCATCAGTAGCCATGGGAGAAACAGGGGTCTGTGAACTTTTATCTGGTGTGCCTTTATCATTCCCCAAAAGAGACACTATATAATTCCTCTAAAGTTTGGATAATACTAACATATTTGGCACAGAATGGATAAGACTGAAAAAGTTGCTGAACACAATCACATCCTCTCGTGGTGTTCTCTTCTAGTCTGCATGTAGGCATAGTCACTGAATTATCACTGATTCTTTTTCATTTCCTTTTCATTTTCAAAGATAACTTGGAGACGGAACCCTGAAGACATATATCAAAATTTTGGCTTAAGTTCTATTTTCTTAAATTCTATACCTTATTATAAGTGAAAATGGAACTACTGCGAAAATAAAGTAATTTATTGTATAAAGTGAATATAATAGCTTGATTTATACTTAAAACTAATAAGCTTAGTTTATATTTTGTTATCTATTTTCTATTTCTCCCTTAAGTGATCATTCTTTCAAGATTACTTGAGTGGATTTCAGAACCATTAATTTAATACAACACTTATGGTTTATTGTAATTAAGACACCATTGAAAATATTTACCTACATTTTGCCAACAGATTTTAATCTTTTGGTTTATATCTAAAACTGGAAAACATTAACTTATATTTTTCTGATTACAAAAAATATTGTAATATTAAATAACTGTTAAAGTAAGTATTAGTAAGCCAATTGTATAATTTACCAAAGTGGTTCTCATATCTGGAGATACATTATAATCACTTGGGCATCCTTTTACATATACCAATATAAAAGGAATAGAATTACTGGAAGTGAGATGTAGATACAAGTGTTTAGGTTTTTAAAGTTTTTTTAATTTATTTTATTTATTTAGAGATGGAGAGTGATGGACAGAGGGGGGGAGAGAGGGGGAGAGAGAGAGAGAGAGAGAGAGAGAGAGAACCCCAAGCGGGCTCCAAGCTGTCAGCACAGTGCCGTAGGAGAGGCTCGATCTCACAAACTGTGAGATCACAACCTCAGCCAAAATCAAGAGTTAGCCACTTAACCGAATAAGCCACCCAGGTGCCCCCAGTTTTTATGTTTTTAAAACTCTTCAAGTGATTCTAGCAGTTAACTGAGGTTGAAAATCATCCATTGACTATTATATACTATATTCTGGTATATAAACTATAATGAATTAGAGATTTCTAAAAAAATAAGAAATACACATTACTGTTTTGGATTCAGAGTACTATAAATTAACAGAAAGAACTGGGACTTGTGAGAAAACACAATAAAGTATAGGTATCCATTAAGAATTCGAAGGGATCCTACTTTAACACTGGAAAACACCAAAGGATGTACAAACGCAATAATTTGCAAGGAAAATTAATATTATTTTAAGAATTTTCACAACAGCTCATTATTACCTATTTTTAAATGATTTGTACATTTCCAATGAGTAAATCTTATAGACATATTCTTATTCTGGGAGATGATAGTTATAATCAGGATTTTTGACATTGAGGGAATAATTTTCCCGTAAACTTAACCTCAAGAACTTCCAGCCGGCTTACAGGGTTTCTTAGCTTGATTTTCAGCATGTATTTAACACTTCTGTTGTGCTGACAACTGTTTATTTTCAATATGATTCATAATGTTTTATAAATGTTTACATATATAGCCTAGGCTTCATCGTTACAATTTACTTAGGTCAAACCATAAGCCGTAGAATAGCAGAATTGATGGTTAATAAACAGTTTTAACATTCTTGAATACTCTGACAAAATTGATATTTAGAATGTTGTTACTAATAAATTACAAATAAGTTTGATTATTTATTTAAGATTGTATATTTTGTTTATAATTGGTTGACTGGGAAGGGGTAGTACAAAGAAATTACATTACAAAGAAATGTGCTTTGAAATTTTGGAATGGAGACAAAGTGGAAAAATTGTTATCTTCTAGATTCCAAACTTTTGTATTAGGTCCCAACTGAACTACCATCTGAGTTGGCTTACACCACATTGATTCAATTTTCTAAGCCTCAATTCCTACATGTACAAAATTGGAAAATACTATTCTATATCTCATTCAGTTTTTGTGGTTCTTGGTTCTTAATTTTCAGAATTTCTTTTGTATGAACAATCACATTACCTGTGAAGAATGACACTCGCGTGTTTGTTCTAACACTGATTTCACTTAGATTTTTATCGGTGGTTGTATCGTTTCATCCAACAACCGGCAGTCTTGTTTTCTTTCTCTCCTCGAAATCCACTTTCCATCCAGCTATCTCTCTCACCTGCATGTTAGCTCCCATCCCCAGAACCTATTACTCTACCTTTCCTGGGGTGTCACAGTGGTCTACTGACTGATCTTTACTGAAATTCTTGCACCCTTAGAGTATATTTTTCCCACAAAGACCAAAGTTTTAATTTTCATGTCAGTTGCTTTCTCAAATTTACATAATAAATGTAATATTTTCTAAAATGTCATATAATATGTTGCTTGCTTTCTCACAACCTTGTAAAGGCTTCCCATTACATTTAGAGTAAGTCCAAACTTACGTGTGAATTTGGATATAGGCCATCCACTAAGATAGTCAATAAATCCCTACATTATCTGTCCATGACCTTTTCTCTATGTACCTACTCTTCCTCTTGATCACTGTGTTGCAGCCACACTTACAGTTTTCTTTATTCTTATTCTCTCTTCCCTTCGCCTGGAATGTTTTACTCCAGATATTAAAGTGACTTGCTTTCTGCTTTTTCCCTTATGTCTCCTGAAACGTCACAGCCACAGAGATGACTCCCGTCAGCACACCATCTAAAATAACATCACCCTGTCACCCTCTCTCTACTTACCTTTGTTTTTTTCCTTATACCACTTATCACTGCTGGGCATTATACCTTTTCTGTCTCTGCCTCTAACACATAACTTCAATGGGGGCAGGAATATTTTTTTATGCTTACTCATGTGTCTGTCCCCTACCTAAAACCATGTGTAGCATATAGTAGGTATGCACTAAATAGTTGCTGAATGAACAAACTAATGCATAAATAAATTGGTTAAAACTTACTGAACAACACTGAATAATACTAGCGATACCTTGTGTTTCAGTTATGCATTGCTGCGTAACCAAAATTTAGTGGCTCAAAACAAAAATCACAAATCGAGACTTAGGGTAAGCCCCATAAGGGTCATCACTGCTTCACCTGGTATCAGCTGAGACAGCTTGAATCCTGGAGGCTGGAACAGTTCAAAGACTCACTTACGTCTCTGGAGGTTGATGCTGACTGGAATCTTGAACATCAGCTGGGATTTGGGGCAGAACACCTACATGCAGCCATTCCATGTGGCTATTTGGCTTCTTTAAACTATGGTAGATGGATTCCAAATAAAATTATCATTATAGAGAGAAGAGAAAGACAGGTGTATTGCATTTTATCGTGTTGTCTCAGAAGTCAAACAATGTCATTTCTGCCCCATTCTATTTGCAAAAAGAGTGACTCAAGCTGGCCCATATTCAAGGGAAGAGATATTAGACTTGAGTTTTTAATGGAATGGGTGTCAAATTCTTTGCTGGAACATTTTAAAACTATTATACAATGCATTGTTATTTCACTCCCCATTTTAATGGAATTGTCTTTAGGGTTTTCCTATTATATATATATATTATGTATATATATATATATAATATATATTATATATATATATTATGTATATAATATATATTATATATATATAATATATATATACATATATACATATATATTATGTATATATAATATATATATACATAATATATATATATTTGCTCAACAATGGCAAAGACAAGATTGATAAGCCAGTTATAACCACAGAATTAATGACTATGACAATTTTGTGTGCATGTAAGACTTACTTCCATATATTATCAAAGAAAAATTACATTTAAATCGCTATCAATGTCTATTAAACTAATAAAAAAAAATTCTGTGAAATATTTTAAAATACTATGCATAAGCAACTTACCTAGTGAAACGTATTAAGTATAATCTGTCCTTACTCTACATGTATGCATTCCCTTCTTCCCTACTTTGGCTTCTCTTCATCTGCCATTGTTATTACCAACTTGACAGCATCTTATGAATTTATTGAACATTATCGGGTCTGAGAATGTTTTCAGTGTGATGGCAAAATTCATACCGGGAAAGAATTATCAGGCTATTACCTGGTGCTCCTTTTCCAAAAGCCAACCTTCTCTCAGCAAAGTAAATTTGAACAAAATGAAAGGCACTGGTATTTCAGGAGTAAAAACAAATAACATTTTCTATTTCTATCACTGATTATTGGATTATTCACATAAAGTATTTAGATACCATATTAATGTTCATGCAAAGTCTCCTCTTTCTCTTTCTAGTAGTGACTTAGTTTTAACATCAGCTCTTTTTTTTTCTTATTTCACTTAGCTCTTTTTTTCACTTAGTTCTGCAATGCTAATGTATTTAGGTTTTTGCTAAGAGCAGCTACCTGTGTTATTATAACATATTGTAAACGAAAAGAAAACTTGGAAATGTTACTTCTCTTTAGCGATAAACAGATTCATTAAATAAGAAATATGATTAGTTTCAAATGTGTATCTCCTCATTAACAGATGAAAAAAATACTCCTTAAAAATGAAAATATAATTACAAAATAAGACCTAGTGAACAATTAATCAAAGCACAATCAACAATCTTACCACAAATTTGAGGCCAAAATTATTTCAAACTATGGAGAAAATGGCAATGTGAACATTTTAAGTTTTAAATATATTTATATTTTATAGTATATATAACAAATAGTTAAAATGAATGCTGCAATATCTTTCCATGATACTTCCTTATTACATTCCCTAAAAACAAAGGAGGAATTTAGATTATTGAAAGACGGATTTGATTCTCACAGGAGATTGAGGAACACTTGTCTTTTTTTTTTTTTTTGAGTAGTTAGAAGTAAACTTCCATTATAAAAGTGAGATTTCTATCATTAAATTTTTAACAGACAAAGGATGTGTACAGCTTCAAAAAGCCAATGTGATTTTAGCTTCAAATTCTTTTTCCTCCTCAAATATTAAAGGTATTTGCAGATCCTTAGACCTGTTTGTCTACTTAGCCAAGTTAAATTAAAATGCAAGATGATAATCTATTGTTAGATTATTTTTTCCAATATTGACAATCAGTTCCCTTTCATAATGAACTTTTCTCTGTGCTAGCTACTTCAAATCTTTTTATCCTGTACCCATAGGATTGAACATGATTATGAAAGATAAACCTTAGTAATAAAAGATGAAAAGAGGTTATGACATTCTTATTAAACAGAAAAGGCAACTTCTTTTGATTCTAATCTTATAGTTACCAGCATTATTAGAACGTTATTAGAAGTGCAGGAAATAGGCATATTTATTCATAAGTCCTACTCTCATAAATTACACTTTGTAAAGAGAACTTTTATAAAACTGGTGTATTATGACTTTTATTTTTGTCTTATAAAATGCATAATCTAAATTATATTTTTCTATAGAGAAAATGTTAAAAAATATGAATATCTGCTTGGAAATAAACTAAAGTGTTAGTGGAAGTCACTAATATCTTTAAGAGGGTAAAGTAATGGAAGAAAGGAAAATTAATATGTCTTACACTTGTGTATTCTAGCCAATTTACATGTTATTTTAACCCAACAAGCTGTAGAAGAGGTTGTGATACTTACTTATAGGCAACAGAATCCAAATAACTAGTTTAAGTAGAAAGGGATTCATTAAGTGGTAGAGATAGCTCACCAAATCATTGGGAGAGATGGAGGGAGGAAAGAACTCTGGGCTTAGTTTCCAGGATTGCGGAAATGTACTACCGTCAGATCCAATGTCAGGAACCCTCAAACTCAGGAAACTAGTAACGCTGCAAACGCCTGATGAATCTCTTTCTGTGACAAACTCAAAACTCCCCTGTTGAAGAGTCTTCTGAAAACATAGGAAATCATCACTATCATCACTAGTCTAGAGCCACACTCCTCTGATTATGTTACTCAAATCCTAAATAAGCCCATCATGGGTGAATCACAGCCGGTGCCCTAATTGCAAGGTAATATTGCAAATGTAACTGGAGTTCAGGTTCTGTATGCTGAAAGGTGACTGGAGTGGGTATTGGAAAATATACTAGCTCTGTCCACCAAGGCCCCTCCTCCATCTACTGGTCACATAGTACCAGTGAAGATCTTGTTCCGGGTACCACGGTAGAGAAATAAATTATCTCAGAGCTTAGCAGCTTCACACACCCTTTATGTTCTCTCTCTCTCTCTCTCTCTCTCTTTCTCTCTCTCTCTCTTTTGAGTCTTTATAAAGTTGTAATCAGATACTGGTGAGGGCTGCAATCATCTGCATACTCAAGTGGGCTGAATATTCAGGGTGGCCTAGTCACACAGCAGGCATTTTGAACCTCTCTTGCAGCCTAAAACCTGTAAGGTGGCCTGTCCCTGTGGTCTGGGCTTTCTCATGATGTAACAGTTCAGGACTCAGAGCATGAGTGTTCTGGTGTGCGTTAAAGATGCTTGATAACTTTTTAAACATTGTCTCAGAAATCACATACTATCACTTCTGACATACTCTACTAATCTTAATGACCTACACGTGTATTCACATATATGATAGATACATATATATGTCATAAAATACATATACATATACATATGTATATGGATACATATGTGTTTAATAAGGCATATATATTACACATATATACATATACACATATATACATATACATGTCATAAAATACTTATACATATGTATATGGATACATATATGTTTAATAAGACATATATATGACACACACACACATATATATATATATATACACATATCAGAGAAGAAGAAAAATAAGATAACTACAGAAGACTTGGTTGGTTTCTATAACAGTAATTTTTCATTACCCATTCCAAGTTCCTTTGACTCATCCTGAGCTCCTCACCTTGTCAATGTTCTTTATTTGAAAATGGAGAGGCAGTTATTGAATTTTAATTCTGGAAAGTTCAGGTATCTTGGTTGTCATGCCAGTTGAGACATTTCCGGGCCACCAATGCACACGGCAAGACTAAGAAGTACTTAGGATGATCCATGGAGTTTGAGAAACACTACCGCCTCTCCTGCTTTTGTTGCAGCAAACCTATTAAACCTTGATTGAAAGGAGCAAGCACCAGGGCTCCCGGGTGACTCAGTTGGTTAAGAGTCCAACCCTTGGTTTCGGCCCACGTCATGATCTCACAGTTTGTGGGTTCAAGCCCCATGTCAGGTTCTGAACTGACTACGTGGAACCTGCTTGGGATTCTCTCTCTTCTCTGTCTGCCCTTCCTCTGCTCATGTTCTCTCTCAAAATAAATAAATCAACTTAAAAAAGATATAAATAAATAAATACATACATAAATAAATAAATAAATAAATAAGCAAGCACCAAAGCCACAGGATAATGCCATCTTTTGGATATTGTTCTGGTGCCATGAGATTTCCAAAATTGCCTGGTAAAAGTTTTGGTTTTCACTTTAATAATCTCATTCTTAAGTCCCTATGGAAGTTTGGCATCGTTGGGTAACAAATTATTAAAATATGATACCAAAGCTGAAGATACAGGAAGTAAACTTTTCTATTAATTATTTATTATTTCATGGATGGACCTAGAGGGTATGATGCTAAGTGAAAAATAATTCATACAAAGAAAGACAAATATTGTATGATTTAACTTATATGTAGAATCTAAAAAATAATAGAACAAACAACAAAACAGAAACAGAAACAGCCTCATAGATACAAAGAAAAATCTAGTAATTCCTGGGAAAGGGGATAGGACAATAGAGAAAGGGGATTAAAAGGTACAAACCCCAATTATAAAATAAATATGAGAGACACACTGTGAACCATAAGGGATATAGTTAATACTACATAGCAACTTCGTATGGTGACAAATGATAGCTAGATTTATCCTGGTGACCTTTTGCAATGTATATAAGTGTGGAATCACTATATTGCACACTTGAAGTAATATAATATTGTGTGTCAACTACACTTCAATAAAATAAATTCTTAGAACTCTATAATAATTGTCTATATAATTATGTAATTATAAAAATTATATAATTTGAGAGGTGCCACTATTAAGTGCACCCCTTCGTACCATAACACATAAACTCCGGCCACAGAGAATAACACACCCTGTAACACAAACCTTCAAAGGTACCAGGTGTTTTTGTTTTTGTTTTTTGTCTTTTTGACTTTTGTTTTTCCCCACCTATTTGAGACTAGTTGAGCCTTCAGTAGTATGTTCCTTCTACCATTCTCCAAGAGCATCAGCTTCTAGTGTATCAGTGAATCCTGAACAAAGCCAGTTGCCTTATTTATTTTGTGGTACAGTGTATTCCTTGATAAGAAATAAATGTTAAATAATATAATATAATATAATATAATATAATATAATATAATATATATAATGTAATAATAATATAATATAATAATAAATAAATGTGAAAACCTGATGGTAAGTAAAGTACTTAGTAAGTTAGTTAAAGGTGTGTTTACAACAGCTTGGTGGAAAGAGAAGGCATCATTATTTTCCAAGTATTTATTACAGTTAAGAAAATTACTGAACTCTCTATGAAAAATATATATCTGATATAATCATTGTGCTGCTAGATGGCTGGCTGACCCCCACAGGATATGATATAATTTTCACAGTTCTCTGCAATTTGAAGATCAGGGGCTTAGCATTGGCAGTATTAGATATGCCTTGTTGTGAGGTAGTCCGTGCTATTGAGGCCACGCACAACCTCTGTCCCTGATATTATGGCCACATTTTTAAAAGTGTTTATTTACTTATTTTGAGGGAGAGAGAGAAAGAGTACATGAACAAGTGGGGGAGGGGCAGAGAGAGAGGGATAGAGAAAGAGGGAGAGAGATAATCCCAGATGGGCTCAATCCCACTCCTATGAGATCATGCCCCGAGCTGAAATCAAGAGTCAGACACTTAACTGAACTGAGCCATCCAGGCGCCCCTATGACCACATTTTATAAACTCAACAAGCAAAAGCTGGAATGGATGTGGGAAGAAGCTGATTGGCAGCCTTAAGGTAGGGAACCTTTTTAATTCAATTATTGTGAACCTCCTCTACAGAATATGTCAGGCATAAATATTCTCACTTTCTAGCCCCATTTAGTTAGGTCTACACACATTCCTCTTCTACAAGCTGCCTTGTAATCAATCTTCCATGTTTGTTCTTTCCAAATTTTCTCACCATTTGGACAAATCATTAGCTACTGCTCATGCATTACCATGTATTTGTGTTTCTAGGCCAAATAGAAAACGATATGTAGATCTTGAAGTTTTTCTTACTTCTTTTTTTTTTTTTTTTTTTTTTTAAATTTTTTTTTTCAACGTTTTTTTTTATTTATTTTTGGGACAGAGAGAGACAGAGCATGAACGGGGGAGGGGCAGAGAGAGAGGGAGACACAGAATCGGAAACAGGCTCCAGGCTCCGAGCCATCAGCCCAGAGCCTGACGCGGGGCTCGAACTCACGGACCGCGAGATCGTGACCTGGCTGAAGTCGGACGCTTAACCGACTGCGCCACCCAGGCGCCCCAAAGTTTTTCTTACTTCTAAGATTTCCTTTTCCCACTCTTCCCAGCTATCTTAGACCACTGTAGCATTCTTCTTTTGGGTCAAAATTTTTCTCCTCACTTAACTGCCATAGGGAAATCCTAATGAGACTAAAACTGTGTGTTCAGAGTTGTGGCAAGAATCAAGACACAGGGAAATTAAAACCTGTTCAAGCTGAGTCTTAAATATACCACATCCAGGTGTGAGAAAGCGCTCTGGGTAAGACTGGCTTTATAGCTGTTGCATCAAATAACACCATGTTTATGATAAAGTTCAAGACTTACAGTCATTTGTTCCATGATTAGGTGTTCAATGTCTACCATGTTACAGTAACAAGCTAAGAATTATTTCAGGTGACTTCAAAGAGAGCCTGGCTTTTCTCCAAAACCTAACCAACTTTGCTCTGACTTGTCTATCCAAGGCAATGACAGGCTTCATGAATCATCCTGATCAGGCAGTCATTTAAAGTACCATCATATTCAGAAGCTCCTGGGTCACTCAGTCAGTTGAATGTCCGACTTCAGCTCAGGTCATGATCTCACAAATTATGGGTTCCAGCTTCTTATTGGGCTCTGCACTGACAGTTCAGAGCCTGGAGCCTGCTTCAGATTCTGTGCCTCTCTCTCTCTCTCTCTGCCCCTCCCTGGCTTGTGCTCTCTATCTCTCTGTCTCTCTGTCTCTTTGTCTCTCTCTCTCTCTCTCTCTCTCTCTCTCTCAAAAATAAATAAATAAATATTTAGTAAAAGAAAAGGGTTTAATCTATTTTAAAAAATAATACATAAAGTATCATCACATTCAGAGGCTAATAAGGGTTAGATGGAAACAGCCCTTGAATAGATCAAGTCTGAGACAGCTGGAGAGACTTTTTGTATTCATTCCAACTCAAAACTGGGTTTGATGGGCCACTTAGTAAATATGTCAGAGCAGTATAACTATATATACAATCATTTCCCCCCAGAATCTAGACCGGTCATTATTCCTCTTTCCTAGTGCATAAGAAAGTAATTTGTCCTTTATTCTAAAGGATATATCCTAACTTGTCTAGATCTATAGATGCCAGAAACTATCAGATGCCTGTACTGTTGTAGAATATCATTCCCATATTCTGGCGTCTGTCAACTGCTACTTCCCAATCAATAGGTGCTATCAGCAGGTAAGGTACGGTAAGATAGTTAAGGTCTCTGCAGACTAAATTATGACCAAGAAGAACACTGTTGCATAGCCTTAAGTGACCAAAGAAGATTTATTGCTGTTCCTGTTGAAGGAAAGCATAATGCTTCTTCTGTTCTTTTGATTATTGGGATACAGAAGAAAGCATGACATTTAACAGATCAATATCTGCATAACAGGTGCCAAGGGCCATGTTAATTTGGCGCAATAAAATAATAAAAGTTTAAAAAATATAGATGGTCATTACCTAATTAAGTTTGCAATAATCCCTTAGTATTTTCTAAGATCCATTTCTCTTTTCTGCACAGGTCAAAAGGTAAGATAAATAGCAGTGTGACTGAGGCCATTTCTACTCCCTCTTTGATGTCTTTGATAATGATCTTACATTTTGTAAAGCCTCCAGGGATTCATTATTGCTTTTGATTTACTATTCTGGTAAGGACAGGGAGCTCCAAAAGCCTCCAATTAGCTTGCCAACCAATAGCCCTCACTCTACAAGGAAGTACTGTGGGGATTTTACAAGTGTCTGAGTATTTGTATTCTAACCACACACTCAGGAACTGGCGAAATAACCGTGGTGTGAGTTCATAAACAGAGTAAATTCTATTTGTCATCTGACCCTCATAAGCCCTCAATGAAACACTATTGCATTTTAGATCCACGAGAACAGAATTAGTTTAGACTTAGTGTTGAATTACTCTAGAGAAGAATACATATACCTTTTTTTTTTTTTTTACTAGTGCAAGTTCCACCAGTAAATCCAAATAAATCTCTTAGGAGAAGACTGGGAAGTAGATATGCTGTGTATATTTAAAGTGTCTTTGTAGATTTCTTCAACCAGGTATGTGGTTTTCCCTTCATTAAAAGGACCTTATTTTTAAGAGCAATTAATGTATGAGAATTTGATGCGATACAATAAAGTTCCATCTGATATCTCTCTTCATCTGGCATAGAGAAGTTTTTTGATTAAGTAAATCAAATACAATCCTAATGGGCTAATGCATTTTTAGAAAATATGATCTACTAGCAACTGACAAAATCTCTCTTAATGAGATAATTCTGGTTATATATCTTTTTCTCTGCTACCTGGTTTTAATAATAACTGCCTCTATGGTTAATTGATGAAAAGTGGCATATTTTTGCCTATGCCACCATGTGAATTCTATAATTACTGTAGAACAAGGGATTCATATCAACAGAAGCATCTTCAGCTTGTATCCTCTGCCCACAGGAGACGGACATTTATAGTACATCTCAAAGATGCTGATACTACCTTTATAAATGACGTTCATGGTGGCTTCGTAAGGAAGTTATCTTCTTAAAAATGATCTGAGGTTCTTATGTGTAACATGATGACTATAGATGCTAACACTGGATTTAATATAAGTCCTATTCCTTACATTACTGAGGGCATATTAAGCTTATACGTGAAAAGGCCAATACAATTAAAGAAAAAGCTGAATGATTATCATCATTCTGTATGCTTAGCTCTGCATGCAAGAATTCTTATATTGAATACAGATGGCAAATAAGATGGCTAATGGCTGTAGGATAATGTCATTTTCCCCTCAATTAGATATTATCAGTCTCTCGTTTCCTTCATGGGGAAAATAGTTTGGATACAACTTTGTCCATAAACTGTCTTTAATGTCTATATTTCCTATATGGTCTTTAAGATCCCAATCCTCATGATTTCCAGAGCTATACTGCTAGGGAAAGACAAATAAAAACATGACTGGAGAGGATAACAAATGATCTATGATCTGTGCCCCCAACACATTTTTGACAGCTATCCTATCTGTATTTACAAATCTTTCATACATGTAAAGGTCCAGCATGATGCTTTCTATGGCAAGAAAAATTCTTTAGTACTTCCAATTGACTTTAATCATTCCCTTCCCATCAGTCACATGCACACACACACACAACTTAGTCATTCCATTTTGCTTACATTTCTTTCATAATGCTTTGCATCCTGAACTTCTTTAAAATCAGGTGAGTAGGGGCATCTGGGTGGCTCAGTCGGTTGAGCACCCAACTTTGGCTCACGTCATGATCTTGTGGTTGGTGAGTTCGAGCCCCGCGTCGGGCTCTGTGCTGACAGCTCAGAGCCTGGAGCCTGCTTCAAATTCTGTGTGTGTCTCTCTCTCTCTCTGCCCCTCCCCCACTCTTGCTCTGTCTCCCTCTGTCTCAAAAATAAAATAAACATTAAAAATTTTTTTAAATGAGGTGATAAGCATCTTTAGGGCCTATTACCTATATAACTACACATTGTAGATGTTTTAGCTTAGCATTAATTTCTACTTCTATTATTGTTATATCTGTATTAGATTATATTTTAGGAAATACATGAACAGTTATTTAATTCTATCATGGCGTGAAAAAGATTCCCCCTTTAGCACATTTGCAGTCTCTACTCTATGTTGACTGAACACTGATTGGTTTATACCTGAATTTCAGAATAAAGATGATGTCTGGTCCTTGACACTATCATTTCCACTACTGGACTTTATATGGAGAGCAGAGGAAAAAAATCTTTAATTGAAAAAAAAAAAAAAAAAAAGTTAAGTAGCTGACTTAAGCAGGGGACCAGAGGATATACCCAGATGTTTTGGCTTGAGATAATTATGTGGATTTCTTTTTTTTTTCTTTTTTTTTTCTTTTTCATCTTTTTTTGTCTTTACCTGACATGTTATTTTTTTCCTTCCATCTGAAATCTGCTTAGAAAAACATTGGATGGTAGCGACATATGCCAAAAAAGTTGTTATCAAAGTTATGCCTGCTGTTTTTTTTTATATCCCTATGCTGTTTATCCTCATCCATAATTCATTTTCTGAAAAAAACATAAGAAGAAACAAAGCAAAGAATAAATGGTGACATAGTGTCAAAGATCTCTTGAGAGTCTGACATTGGAACACAGTTCATTTTGCATCTTATGATCATCTTGTCACGTAAACACACATTCTCAGTGCTTCCTTATTCATTTAAAAAAAAATCTGAAGAATTGGGTTACTTTTTTTTTTTTAAGTAGAGAAAAACAAACACAGTATTTTTACTCCCGTCCTTACAGAAAAGAAAAGATCCAAAGTACCCTAATTTCATGTATGACTTATATAAAGCTAGATTAATTTTTAAATTTTTGAATAATACATGTTGAATTATATAAAGGTAATCAAAAACATGCATTTTTAAACAACGGTTGCTGTTGTAGGTGAGAAAGCTGAATCGGAAAGTAAAATACTTAACTACAGTTTCTTTGTCCTATAAGAATCCAGCATTACTAATTTGGAGCCAGAAAAATGGCTACTAAATGTGGAAATGTGTTAAGAAGAGAATTTCTTGTCAATTTTCAAAAGATAACTTACGAAGTGATAACAGATCATAGGAATGATGGGAGAACTAATGGTCAGCAGAACGTATCAATCCTTTTCCAGTTATACAAGTCTCCTTGCCAGAGACTAGGCCAGGGCAAAAAATGGGTTGTTTAGATTTTTCTCTATTTCGTGGACACATTTTTAAAAATCTACCGGCATGAGCAAATAGGTGGGTAAAACTTTAGTATTCCCAGTTTATACAGAAAGAAAGTCACAGAAAAATTTTGCCAGTTTTCAAAGGCCGCAAAACCTGGTAGCGACAGAAACTTCATCCACTGTGAAGGCTTTATGATAAATATTTGGAGTCTGGAGGAAAACTTCCTCATTTTTATTCCAAATCTTCAACTTAGCTGATGTGTAACCTTGGGGGAAATAACCTGCTCTGTGCCTCAGTTTCCTCATTTATATTGGGAAAATTATCGTATCTAGGTTACTTTAGGGTCAGTAAGATTTAATGAGTATAAATATTCAGAACCCTTCCCGGCACATATTCAATGCACAAACTGTAAATCTTGGCTGTCCTTTACTATCATTCTAATTTAATGTCTAGTTATTATAAAGCCTTACAAACTGAGAGTTGTCAGCCGCATACCAAACACTAAACCATTTTTCCACATGAAAATGGGATAGTAGGGGAGGGGAGGATAAACTTGATAAACTTACTATATATATATATATATATATAATTTTCTGTGTAAGATAATGAATACATACCAGAGGTTTCTAGGTATTTATGTGAAAAGATCTCATTTATGATTCAGCTTTTGATATTGTTTCAGTTCCCTTTATGTGAATTGTTTCTATGAGTGCCTTGCAATCTTCAAATCCTCACATTGTCTTTTTTAAGCATAAGAAGAACCCACCATTGGGGCACCTGGGTGGCTCAGTCGGTTGAGCATCTGACTTTGGCTCAGGTCATGATCCCGCAGTTCGTGAGTTCGAGCCCCACAATTAGGCTCTGTGCTGACAGCTCAGAGCCTGGACCCTGCTTCGGATTCTGTGTCTCCCTCTTTCTCTGCCCCTGCTCTGCTCACGCTCTGTCTCTCTCTCCCTCAAAATAAATAAACATTTAAAAATTAAAAAAAAAAAGAACCCACCATTCTTTCATCATTGTCCTCCCAAATGCAAACTATCCAAATGACAAAAGAGAACCAAGAGTGTTTATTCTGAAAAGAATATATAAGATAAGCTATGTGTATTTTATTTTATTTTTTAACGTTTATTTTTGAGAGAGTATGAGAGCAGAAGTGAGGGAGGGACAGACAGAGGGGGACAGAGGATCAGAAGCAGACTCTGTGCTGACAGCAGAGAGCTAGATGTTGAACTTGAATGTGCAAAGTGGGAGATCATGACCTGAGCTGAAGTCAGACGCTTAACCGACTGAGCCACCCAGCTACCCCAAGCAGCACTTTTTAGTGAGGTGAAAGAAGAAGAAGAAAAAAAAAAAAAAAAAAGCGACTATTTGAATATATTAGAAAATAAAGTGATTTCACAAATGACTGCTAGCTATAATAATTTAAGTGAGATCTGAGGTTTTATTTCCTTTAAATATATGCCTAATTATTTAAATGTTTCGGTGCTGATATTTTTAAAGTTGCATTATCCAAGGTGGCTTTATGTTTTTTATTTGTTTAAATGTCTTCTTAAATGAGCTTGAAACCTTGATGATAAGCCTTTAAGGTAAATCCAAAAGAAAAGCAGCTGAATCAGATATGTTGTAATTCATTTTAAATATTGAATGTGTATAGAGGGTCTTGTAAAACAGGTACAGAAACACTAATATTAAATTGGCCTCCAGGGAATTAGACTAAATAACTCCTGCAGTTTCAGTCTAATCTGATCACTGTGATATATAAACTCAGTTCAAGTGCTCACTAGATTAAATTAGTAGATGAAAGACAGACCCCTTTTCAATGGATAAAAAGTCAATCATTAGCAGCATTTGCCATCAAGAAAACAAAACTGAACAGTTAGATTAGCAAAATTACCTTATTAAAAACTTAAAGAGGTAAATTTCCCAATTTAGTAATTTTTGTCAATCTCTTAAGGAGAAAGCCAATCACTGTTTAAATATGCAGTAAAAAATTCATGGAAGGTTTTATGTGCTCGAGAACCTAAATATAAATCAAGATATATTTGTGAGGATAAGCAGTTTTAATTCTTTTCAGTGGCTGTTAAGCACATGCAAGGAAACTTATTGAGATTTTTGGAAATAGTGAAAATCTGGAAAGTAATGTTTTTTTTAAATTTTTTAAAATATTTATTTTTTTACAGAGAGAGAGAGGGAGAGAGGGAAAGAGCACTCGTGAGCGCCAGCAGGGGAGGGGGGCCAGAAACAGAGAAGGAAACAGAATCCAAAGCCAATTCGGAACTGTCAGCAGAGCCCAAGGTGGGGCTCAAAACCCACAAACCATGAGATCATGACCTGAGCCGCTGATGTCAAGAGTCTGATGCTCAACCTAGCAAGTCACCCTGGCACCCCAAAACAATACGTTTTGAAATACAGTAAAATCTTGGTTTGTGAGCATAATTCATTCTGGAAACATGCTTGTAATTCAAAGCACTTGTGTATCAAACGAATTTCAAGAACCATTGGCGCATTTGTGATCATGTGACATTCGGCATCAGGTACCACTCATATGGCAAGACATCACTCATTTATTAAGTTAAAATTTATTAGAAATGTTTGCTTGCCTTGCAGAACACTCACAGAACAAGTTACTTGCAATCTTAGGTTTTACTATGTATGGAATTAATCTTATAATTAGGTCCATATAAATTCCTATGGAGCAGTAACTGAAATGCATTCTATGAATAAGAGTTCTCATACATTCAGATAGATATAAAAAGGTGAGAATGTAATTTTACTCAATCTTAATAGATTAATGAATAAGTAGTGTTTTATTAAATTAATTAGAAAAGAAATACTATCATGATTCAATTTGTCAAAATAACAAATTATTAGAACTTCAGCTGTTCTTATTTTAGCTGTTAAATTTGTCCTTTTTTGAATCTGTCATTAAAAAGTATTAGGGGCACCTGGGTGGCTCAGTTGGTTAAGCGTCCGACTTGGGCTCAGGTCATGATCTCGCAGTCCGTGAGTTCGAGCCCCACGTCCGGCTCTGTGCTGACAGCTCGGAGCCTGGAGCCTGTTTCAGATTCTGTGTCTCCCTCTCTCTCTGACCCTCCCCCATCCATGCTGTGTCTCTGTCTGTCTCAAAAATAAGTAAACGTTTAAAAAAAAAAGAAAAAAAAAGTATGAAGCAAGCATAATTAATTAGAAATAATATTTTGAATCTAAAAATTAGGGAGTTTGTATATATATATATATATACAAATGTATATATATAGTTATGTGTTGTGTATATTATATATTATACATGTATATAATATTTAATATATGTATTATATGTTATTATAATGAATAGTAATATTGGTAATAATTTAATAGTGTAATCGAAGATTTAAAAATTATTATTGAGATACTTTAGTCACTAATAATATTTGAAATTTTAATTATATTATGTTTATCTGGGACAAGAGATCAGGAAAGTGAGTGATCATTGCGTTCATAATGAATTAAAAAGGGATAAAACAGAAGGAAATGAAGGTAAACATGAATTTGAGAAAAGTTGATCTGAATCTTAGTAAATATTGAATTACTAGGAGAATGTGATTTATATATTTATTCTCATCCTAAGGTTACTTAAAAAAAAAAACAAAAGCATATGCCAGCTATATCTATACTTGTATCAATATCTATGTCTTCTATATTTTCAATTACTTGATTATATCAAAATAATACCCTATTTGATAAACTTATTACTTTGGTGGAAAGATTATAAGTGATTTAAATTTATTTATTAATCTCTAAGTATTCTATCATATGCACATTTTATATTTATGACTTAAAATCAGTATCAATATAATATAGAATTTGTAAAACTTAGAGCACAATAACAGAGCCTGCAAGGTACTTACTATGTAGGTAATGTTAACTAAGTTATTTAAACTATGATATTCAGAGTTTTCATTTGTAGAATGGTATGAATAATAGCTGGGGTGTAAACTTATAGTGATATTAAATGTTATAACATATATAAAAATCACCTAGCACAATGCTTGGTGCATATAAGATAAGTGATGATTTTTTTTTTTTTACTGCTACTTTATCAACCACTCTTTTCTTATGTGTTAGCAACACTCTAACCATCAATTTCCTTTTATTGCCAATACCACTAAACTTTTATCTACCAACACAAGTCAGCTTTGAAATGACTTCCTAATATGATCTTTATAATTCTAGGAAAGTGATAATATTGTTAAGCTTTTCTTTTCATAAGTCTGATATTATTAAATATGAGTTTATGTCAAAATGCACGTTGCTAATTATTCATATTTATACGTTTTACATATTTATCTAATGTAGTCACATGTATGGAATACCAATTATGAGGTAAAATTCTATGACTCTTATCTATAAACCATTTTTGGTTTTAATTTTTATTGCTAACAACTAATCTATTTTGTCTTCCTCTCTCCATGTGTTTCAAAACCACTGTCATCCCTTAAAACACAATTAAATAAATACATAAAATATAAGATATTTTACAGCATTTATACAGTTGCACAAGTAAAAAAGGAAAATCTCCAGGGACCAGAAATGAAGAAGAAACTCAGACACAGAGTATTTAACAGTTATTAAATTCAAACAGTGAAGACAGGTATTAGAGTCATTCCTAAAGACTGAGATTCTTACACCCATACCATGCTAGTGTGAAGGTGAAAATGAACTCCGCACAAAAAGCCATCAGTCCTGAAGGTCTGAGGGACTCAGAACTGGAGCAGACTGACCCCCCTCCCCGCCGCCGTCCTTGGGCTATGGGATAGGAAAAGAGTCACTCAGAATAATTTGAAACCACAGGATCATGCCTTCTGCAGTGAGGGATCTGAATTCACACCACTCAAATTGTGTAGGAACCTGTAGCTCGAAAATTAACAAAAATCTCAGATATCCCTGAAACTCAAGTAAATGTGAAATTTGTTCTATGGGGGAGCTTCCACATACATATGCATATGGAGCTCTCACAGATTAAAAACAAACAAACAATAAAAAAAAACCTAACCATTTGGTTCTAGTTTAATTTTTAAAACATGTAAAGAAGGAAACGGTCACACAGACACAACTAAAGCATAAAGACATTGTAAATTTGAGAACCAAATTTGGAAAATTATTTCTAAGACAAAATCGACCAAAGGAAAACTGGCACAAAAATATTTCTGTCAGACAAAACAGATTTTTAGACAGAAAATAGTATGTTTTAAAAAAGATTATTACTTAATTAAAAAGAAAAGTTCCGAAGAAAATATAATTTTGAATCTCTCTGTAATTAGAAATATGGTCTCGGAATCCATAAAAAAAACCATCAACAAAATTACAAAGCCAAATCCATAAATGTGTAATCTTGGTACAACTTTCTAATAGTCTTGTTGCAGAAACTGACAGAAAAACATACACTTTAATGCAAAGAATATATGAGCTACACAGTTAAGAAAATGGACATAATGGCAATTTATGAGCATTTGAAACTTGTGTAGGGGCACCTGGGTGGCTCAGTCAGTTAAGCCTCTGACTTCAGCTCAGGTCATGAACTCGCGGTTCATGTGTGTGAGTCTTACATTGAGCTCTGTGCTGACAGACCAGAGCCTGGAGCCTGCTTCAGATTCTGTGTCTCCCTTTCTCTCTGCCCTCCCTTGCTTGTTCTCTCTCTCACTCTCTCTCTCTCTTTTAAATGAATAAACCGTAAATATATATATTTTTCTTTATATGTATTTTTTTTCTTTATATATATATATAAAGAAATTTGTGTAGGTATAATTTGACAATTTCATTTTAACTCACATAACTAAGGAAAGCCTTGAGCATGTGTTAGTGAAAACACAAGTAAGTTGTTTACTGAATCGTTATTTAAAACTACAAAAATACTATCCTTAAATAAGGAATGAGAATAAGTCACAGTGTATTGATACAATGGAGATCATACAGAATTTAAAATGAATAAATTAGTTCTACATTTTAAGATCTGATTCTCAAAATAATCAGAATCTCAAAAATATAACAGGGGTTAAAATAAGTTTTTAAAATGTACATTTATTTTTATTACACCCGTAACATTAAAGCTGAATATATAAGGGATTTTATTATTCATAGTTATAGATATAGACTTATATGTCATATACTCATAAAAGCATGGAGAGGATAGGAACTTATCAACTTGAATGTATTGCTATGGAGAGGAAGAAAGGGGAATGGGATGCAATAGGATTTAAAAATTATAACATTAGGGCGCCTGGATGGCTCAGTCGGTTAAGCGTCCGACTTCAGCCGGGGTCATGATCTCGCGGTGAGTGCGAGCCCCGCGTCGGGCTCTGTGCTGACAGCTCAGAGCCTGGAGCCTGCTTCGGATTTTGTGTCTCCCTCTCTTTCTGCCCCTCCCCTACTCATGCTCTGTCTCTGTCTCAGAAATAAATAAACATTAAAAAAAGTTTAAAAAAATTATAACATTATTGTTTTTTAAATTCTAAGTAACATGTTATCATTTGTTAAATCTGGATAGTGAAAGAGTGTCTGTCATGTTATTTTCTACACTTATCTTTAAGTTTAAAATATTTTGAAAGTTTTCAAAATGAGATATTTAAATGAAAAGTGCAACTTCAATGCACATTTGCAACATACTAGTTTCTGCTTTGCTAAATGCATCAACTATATAGAGTAATTAGCTTTAATCATTCATTTACTCATTGTTTCATTCAATGAATCCCTCCTCTGGAGCCAGGCGCTGTACTGAGTGCTGCTTCATAGACCAATACATAAAAAGAAAGGGTCCCTTTCTGCATAAAGCTCTCTATCTAATGGAGAAAGCGGATAGGTGATTGCAAAACTAGAGTGAAGTGTGATGATAGTTATATGGGAAATAGTAAGTTCAGTGAGAATGCAGACAGGTGTATCTTCCAGGAGAAGAGAATTTTAAGCTGCAACTTAAAGAACAGGTAAGATTTAGGGGGAAAAAAGAATTGTTGAGAGTTTAGTTGTTTGATAGGAAACAAAGATAATTGTTCCAGACACAGGAGGATCGTAAAATGAGTAAGTCTAGCACTTTGAGGTAGTGACGGTAGTCTAGCACAACTAAAGCATACCTGAATTTGAACAGAGCAATATAATAAGATCAGAACAGATTGGCAGTTTTAGAGATCTTGAAGGGTCTTACGGGAGTCATAAGAATCCACTGTGGAGCTTGTAAAGGGTGAAGTTATATTATTAGATTTTATTTTTTGAAAGAGTAATGTGTGAATAATTAATATGGGAAGTTAGATTTGAAACAGGTGGCTTGACTATTATTCAGGAAACACATGTATACAGTCTCAACCAGAGCAGAAGGAATCAGAAAGAGTGAGAATAATTGTTGCGCATAGATACTTGACAGGACTTGACTACTGAACAATGACGTGGTTACGGAGAATGGATTGGGAAATTCCTACCTTTATGAATTGGGAAACTGGGTGACTTATAGCAACATAGATAACAGTGCAAAGAAATACGTTGGTGATGAAGAGTGACTTTCAGTAAGGGACATTCTGAACTTAGTTGCATACAAATCATTGAGGTGGGGCTGTCTATAGGAAGCCTTAAGGATAAATCTGGCACTAAGGAGAGAATTCTGGGCTGCTGGATTATCAGATTATGGGAGTCTTCACTTTACTGATGTCATCATGTGTGTGAACAGGATCACCTGAGAAGGTGGGAGAGGGGGCTGATAAATAAGCTTATAGTAATGAGCACTGAGTAATATCAATATTTAAGATGTCTCGGCAAAATCAGTTTTTATGGAATTCTGTGCAAGGAAACCACAGTGCATAGGGTTCAAGGAAGTAGAAGATACAGAAGAGATGCCTAAAATCCTTTAGGGAGTTTGTGATAGTCTGGAGAAAAGCTGGCTAATAACTATAGTGTGCATGACACAAAGTAAGTTTTGGTGACTTATATCTGTTTAAATACTGATGCAAGAAACTCACTCATGTTTTTGTTTGTTTGCTTGTTTCTCTCTCTCTTTCTTTTTCAAAGGGTGTTCACAAGAATTGTGTCTTCTACCCAAAATGTTCTTCTACTGGATATCCCTGTGGCAGTGGCAGGGCCGTTCCGCATTTAGATACTAGCTTAAACATTACCCTTTTAGGAGCACCTGGGTGGTGCAGTCGGTTAAGTGTCTGACCCTTGCTATTGACTCAGGTCATGATCTCACAGTTCATGAACTTGAGCCCACACATGGCTCTGCACTGTTGGCGTGGAGCCCACTTGGGATTCTGTCTCTCCTCTCTGCCCCTCCACTTGTGCTCGCTCTCTCTCTCAAAATAAAGAAATAAATAAACTAAAAAAACCAAAAACACATTACCCTTTTAGAGGGGCTTCTCCTAAATGTCAAACTTGGTACACGGTCCTCTCTCACAGAAGCCCCCCTCACATCCTCACATCCGATCACATCACCCTATTTCATTTTAATCAATATTATTTACCATTACCTGTTATAACTTTGTATAGTTACTGGATGGTTTTAATTTTTTCAAGCAGTGATAAATGCTTCACTTTCAAATGCCATTTAATCTTCGCTTTCCTAGAGTAAATGCAAAATTATTATATACGTGGCTTCATTGTGTTTGCTAATATCCTTTGAGTATCTATTCTTGAAAAAAACCCCATTCCCAATTCCATTTATAAAATCTTTGCCAGGTTTTGATACCAAGGTTTTTATAAAAAGTTTGGAAGCATTTATTGTTACATTCTCTGAATTAGGTTGACTGATTTTGTGGTGTTGCTCTTTTGAAATGTTTGGAAGCTATCATCGGTGAAACCATTTGGTATTTTCTTGTGGATCATGTATAAGTATACATTGAATATCTTTAATGCACATAGGATAAATCAGATTTTCCAGTTCTTCTTTTGTCAGTTTGGTAAGCTGTGTTTATCTAGAGATTTGTTTTTAATATGAATTTTAAATTTTATTGTCATAAGCTTTTTTTAAATCATTTATTGTCTTTTTGATGCCTATAGGTTAGCGAGTGACTATCCTTATTCTTTCTTATATGGACTACTCTGTCTTCTTCTTTGTTTTTTTTTTTTTCTCAGTATTTCCAGGTGTTTAAAAATTTTGCTAGATGTTTCAAATGCCAAATTTGCTTCTTAAAATTCATTATTTTTGTCTATCACTTATTTGTGCTTTTATCTTTATTCTTCTTGGGTATGGTTGATAGGATTTTCCAATTTCTGTAGTTGAATACTTCGTTATTCATTTGTATCTTTTTTCTATCATATGCAATTAAGGCTAAATATTTCACTTTGAGATAAACTTGAACCACATCCCACAAGTTTCGGTATGCTATGCTTTTATTATCATTTGGTTCAAAATATTTCCTTTTCTGTTATACATTCATCCATTAATAAAATAGGCAATGTTTAATTTTCAAATGTTTACACATTTTCAGGGTTTTTTTTTATTATTATTATTGAATTCTAGCTTTATCCTCCATGCAGTCAGAGAACATAGCCTCAATGATTTTTGTCATTTAGTATTTGTTGATGTTTAGGGTCACAATTTTCCCTGCCTTGAATAAGACAAGAATGCAATAAAATGTGTTCTTTAACTGAGAATTGAGTTCCTCTGCCCCGCGTCCCCCTCCCCCGCTACAGCACACAGCATTGGAATATGAACAAAGTAACAAGACCTATTTTATGTGAGCAGTAAAATTACATGATCGGTCCAGGGACCAGTAGCTTAGGCATAATAAAGTGCCTAGATGTGTAGAAAACCAAAGCAGAGAACTGTACTCCTCTGCATAACTGTTTCTTCTTGGTGATGGTTGTGAGGATGATGCCTGTAGGCAGCATCAGGCCCCACATGTACTCATCTCCTTGCCTGCATTATGTCCCGCCAGGGAGCCAGTTTCAACGAGGTCTACACATTGTTCGCTATTACTTCCAGTCTTCTGTCTTTCTCTTGTTTATTCAAAGAAGAATTCCTGCAGCCTGAATTAGTGAGAATTAAAGTTTAGAAATAATAAATTGTGCTTATTTAAATTTTAGCTAACCCACCAGCATAGGACAATTAAATTTAATATTCTTGATATGGGCTTTTAAAAAGAAAACAGGACTATGTATAGGAATGCAGAAATTAAAAAGGAGGTAAAGTCACCAAATATTCATCCACCTAAACTTGGTGCCAGTGAAGAATGAGCTTACTTCCTTGATGTTTTTGCCGTGGTGGATACAGCTGGTGATGCATACAACCTAAATGATGCCTCTCAGATCTGAGCTTGGCTGCTGCTAAGACTGATCCTTCAGTCAATTTTTTAAAGTAGGGAGTCCATGAGCTGAGTCCATTTTCAAATTTGGATGCAGCAGGCCTCTCCAAACTTTGTGTAAGTTAGTCACTATGTGTATTATCCTAAAAGTTTTAAGAGCACCAGAAGTGGCCTCTGGATTACCAATACATGATCTCGTATTTTATTAATAAGAAGTGGGAGCATATTCCCTTAGGTTTTTTTCTTTAAGGCTTGCTTGTTAGAAACGATACCTGTTTTTTATTGTATTAACTACTTTTTCTTGCTTAAGTCATTGAGAATAAGTAAGCACATGCAGTCATTGATACTATGCAGTATAAAGAAAAATGTCTATTTCCTTATTATTGCCTATTAATTTTACATAAAATTGGCTACTGGTCCCTTTATTTATTTCACAAGCTTGACAATCACAAACTCATCTTTCAAAACCCTTATATGTGGCAAGACCATGTAAATTACCATGTATGTGAGCTACTTTTCAGAGTATGAGCAATATAAGGAGCAATAAAACATATAATATTTGAAATATAAATTTATTGATCTATAAATATATTGACTTGTATTCTTTGAAATAAAATATATTTTTATACAAAACCTATTTTCAAAATTAGAATTGTCCTATATATATGATATATAAGGTGTATATATTATATATACCCACACAGGTATATTATACATTAAAACAAAACTCAAATTTAAAAACCTAGTTTATAACAATTTTCCAAATATTAAGACATGACATAAGGAAAATTATTGTCTTCACATACAGTCTTATGGCTTAATTAGTCTCTTACTTATATTTGTCTATAATACATTTTCACTGGTATTTTTCTAAAGACCATATTTTTATACAAAGTTTCTCTTTTTAAAACATTTTGTCTGAATAGTCTTCAAAATTGCATTTTAGGTTAGTTTGAAATTGTGGAATCTTCAGTTGACTCTTCTTTGCCCAACCGTAATACTTTCTTTTAAAATTTTTCTAATGTTTATTTTTCAGAGAGAGAGAGAGAGACAGAGAGACAGAGCACGAGCGGGGTAGGGGCAGAGAGAGAGGGAAGCACAGATTCTGAAGCAGGCTCCAGGCTCTGAGCTGTCAACACAGAGCCCAATGCAGGTCTCAAAACCACAAACTGCGAGATCATGATGTAAGCTGAAGTCAGACACTTAACCGACTGAGCCACCCAGGTGCTCCATGACCATAATACTTTAATTGAAGAAACAATTTATTTATAGGTATTGAGGTAAGTTCAGAGCAAATTCTGCTAAATTTTATTGATGGATATTATTTTTTTTAATTTTATTATTGAAATATAAAAATATTTTAGCTCCAACATTCTTACAGTTATTGCTTTTTTTCATTCCACAAAACTTCAAAAACAAATTTTTATAATGAAAGAAACATTACAACTTCTGTCTATATTTAAGATATTTTGAATTTTTGCCAAACTTAAAAACCATAAAAATCACAGAGTTCTCAACTTAATTCCATTCTGGCATAGACTATAAATGCATCCAATGAAAATGGGTGCTGTATCCAAACATTTATCCCACAAGTTAAGATATTAATAAAAAATACATAATTTAAGCAGAAAATCTTGTATATGGTTGCTGATTTTCTCATTTTGCTTTGCATAAATAAACATTAATGTGTTCTCGTTTGCAAACTTTGTTTCAACAAACATAATTCTCTAAAGCTGACAAGCTAAAAAAATTTGGGTGCTGCATTCATTAACTATTTTGCTAAAATTTTCCAACTCATTTTAAACAGAAATTCTAAACTTGGAAGACAGAAAATGAATATCATTGTAGAACATACTTAAGTGTGTTGAACAAATAGTTTATTCAGGCGCAAACATTTCTAAAGTCCAATTAATGGCAGCAAAAAGAAAAATGACTTTTTTATATTAAACTTCAGCTTTGTCCCCAAAATTTATAATGTAGTTATTATGTCTGCTTATAAATTATGTGTATATTTTGATAAGTGCAGCTTCAATATTGATTGCTAGAATGCTGTATCTTATTGAGATGAACATTTTTGTGTGTATGACAAAGAATTTCAAGTGTCTTTCTGTTCCATAGGTTTCTTATTTTAGTAACAAAAGGTTTTTTTCCTATAATGCTGTGCTCTACCTATATTTGTTTTCTGATGATCTTCTCAAAGACAAGTACTTTTGCCTTCGATGTTAAACCTATGAACTTTGCTTGCAATAGTATTTACAATAATAACAAATGCTTCATCTTTGAAGAATGATCTTTCAAAGGCTTTATAAGGATTCCATGGTAATTTCAAACCATTATTAAAATAACTGATTTTGCATTTGAAGCATCTGTTATATAATATGTTATAAAACTGGCAACAGTTAGCGGTTCTGCTAATGATGCCAAGATGTTAAAAGCTATTATTTTATATTTCATATGTGCGCGAGAAAAACTGGAATACAAAAAGAGCAAAATTATTTGTGGGAGTCATGGAGATACGCCGTTTGATCTGCCTTCAAGAAAAAAAAAATGTACCTTTTTTTCTGAGAGGAATGTAGTTAGATAAAAGTCTCCAGCTGCACTATTTGAGATCTCTAGCATTTGAGCCGAGGCGAGGCCCTGCTCTTTCAGAAGAGCCACGGGCAATGATTGAGCACAATGACAATACAAGGACCTGGTGATTTGTGCACAACTTGAGACTTGTCTATTGGGCAGCCTTTATTCTGTTCAATTGGTTTTACTGACACTTTGTCAGATGTACATTGCACTCTGTGTTACTCTTTGCCAGTTCTCGTCCTTCTCTGTTATGGACTTACCAATGTGTTCCCCAAACACTTACGTTGAAGTCCTATACCTCCATAACTCAGAATGTGACTGTATTTGGAGATAGGGCTTTTAAGGAAGTCATTAACGGGGCCCTGGGTGGCTCAGTTGGTTAAGCCTCTGACTTTGGTTCAGGTCATGATCTCTCCATTTGTGAATTCGAGCCCTGTGCCAGGCTCTGTGTTGAGAGCTCAGAGTCTGGAGCCTGTTTCAGATTCGGTGTCTCCCACTCTGTCTCTGCCCCTACACCACTCGTGCTCTGTCCCTCTCTCTCTCTCTCAAAAACAAACGTTAAAAAAAAAAAAAAAAAGAAAAAGTGGTTAAGTTAAAATGAGGCTATTACAGTGGGGCCCTAACCCAAGACAAGTAGTGTCCTTCTAAGAAGAGAGACATCAGGTGCTCTTGCCTTGAGGGATGATCATGCACAGAGGCCATAAGGGGATGCTATCTGCAAGCCAAGAACAGAGACCTCAGAGGAAACCAGCCCAACCAGCATCTTGATCTTAAACTTAACAGCCTCCAGAACTGTGAGAAAAAAAAAAAAAAAGTAGTGTCACCAAAAATTTAGGTCTCCATATCTGAGGTATTTTGTCGTGATAGCCCTGGCAAAATAATTTGCTCTTTTTTCATGGTATCAGACAGTATTTGCAATGCAGTCTGAAGGCTTTCCTCTACCGCATTCTTCTTTCTTCACGGTTCCCTCTGCTTCTGTAACTAAGCACCACAGCCTTCATTGTTTAGTACGACACTGGTTTATTGTCTTACAATTCTGGGCATCAGAAGTACAAAACGGGTTTCGTTAGGCTCAAATCAAGGTGTTGGTAAGATTGCATTCTTTCTGGAGGTTCTGGCAGAAAATCCATTACTTTGCCTCTTCTATCTGTTTCAGGCTGCCTGCACTCTTTTTCTCAACCTTACTCAACCTTTTCTCAAGATTACAATTAGTAGTACATCGTCATTTTGGGTGCCAGTACCATTCTTTTTACCACATAGACAGTACATCTCCACTCTCCAAATAAACCAATTATACTTCTGTGGAAGGATTCAGACACTTTACAGAAACAACCTTATTTTAATAGGGGGGAAAAAGTATGTTTTCTGGAGTCACAGGCCGGTGCATTTCCAGCAGTTATACACTTTACACAGTCTTCTCTCAATATAATTTTCAATGTTTATCTGTTTATTTATTTTTGAGATAGAGAGAGAGAGAGAGTGAGAGAATCCTAAGCAGGCTCCATGCTATCAGCACAGACCCCAATATCTGGCTTGAACTCATGAACTGTAAGATCATGACCTGAGCCCAAAATCAAGAGCCAGGCACCTAAACACCTGAGCCACCCAGGTGCCCTCTATTAAAATAGGAGGGACTTTTGAGGTAGATAATGATGCATCTTCAAACATTTACATAATCAATGATATTATTGAGGCCCCTATGGCAGATCCCCAATATCAACAAAAAGTTCTGTGAGTGTTGTATGTAAGTGATGAAACACTAAATTCTCCTCCTGAAACCAATATTGCACTATATGTTAACTAACTAGAGTTTAAATTAAAACGTTTGAAAAAAAAATAGTTACGTACAAATTTGAAGAATGAACTTTCAAAAGCTTTACAAGGAGTCCGTAGTAATAGTAAAAAGTAAAAGGTTCATGTTAAAATCAGCTTTTGCAAGAAATAGAAGTTTAGTAATTAATTATGCACTTCCCTACTTTTAAACTAACTGCTGATCAAAGAGTTTATTGCAGAATAAGATAGCGTTGCCAAACAATAAAATAAATTTAAAAATCTTGATTTATCCATAGAACGAGTGGTTAAAAACAAACAAAAGGCATGGTCCCATGAAGTCTAGACGTTCTTACCATTTTTTTCCTTCTGTTTCCTGCACATATTTCACATTCACCATAAACTATTATTTCTAACACTTTCATTGATTCCTCTACCAGATTACCAGAGGCTTTGAACATCACAGAAAAACTGGCTGCTGCATCAAAGAACTGACAGGGCCAATAACATTAGTTCTACCACCAACTCTCCCTCGTAGACCATGTTTATCAGTGAGCATCCTGGATGGAATGTTATTAGTTATATCAAAGCCAGAAAGCAAAGAATTATCACCAGTTTTTTTTTTTTCTTTAGAATTAATTCCTTATTAAAGTGAGAAATCGGTTCATTACAAATACCCCTCAGATATTCCTACTTAGAATGTTGCAACAATTAGAAGTCTACTGAACTCATACCAGCTTATTTTTATTGTAACTACTAATAAAAATATCTTATTAAAAATAAAATATCAGGGAAAAAAATTAAACTGGACAGGAGGCCAAGACAAAGGAAACTAACCCTCCCATCCCTTCTTTTACTCACTTCTCCCAGTACGAACTATATTAGAGCAATTCTCCAGGGATTCTATTTCTTTCGAAGTAACTGATGTTACTTGACAGAATGGAGAGTCGATAAGTTGTCTATCTGCACCTCAGGTAGATCAGTCTTTGCTGTTAAATATGTAAAGCAGAGTCTTTCATGTTTTCGGCTTATGGATGGTTTTCCTCCTAATGATGAACTGGATCTTTTCAAGTGGATATGCAGTCAAGGGAAGGGTTAGAAAACTGTCTTCTTTTTGTTATCTTATAGTTAAGTCTTCTTAATCAAAAATTATTAATTTCTGCCCATCTTGTCATTAATTGAATGATTTATCATTGTGCATGTCAATGTCTGAAAAAAGTATGCCTTCTCATACGTAATTTTTCCTAGAGGAAGATTTCCAGATTCCCTATTGTGAGAACAGTGTGCAAATTTTTTTACCTATTATGTAATTATCATCTGGTGACCATTTTAGTTATGATTCAACAATTTCAGTGACTCACATTGCTTCTGTGAGAATATCAGGACACTCATATATCTCCTTGTCATACATAGCACTAATCACGTCTTGATAAACCTCATTGGCTATGATATTGCCACTGCGCAAAGCTCTACTTGTCCTAAATGAATCTCTTTTATATTCTTGCATATTATTCCATAATATTATTTATTCTTAAATACTGAAAATTGCTAGAGAAGACTCTGTTTTACAGAGTTGTCCCCTTTGGGGACAGATTTTAGTCCAAAATTGTGACAATATAAGTTATCAAGAAACATTGTGCTCTAATTCCTTTTCCTATGATTTGTTAAAGAAAAATAAATCTATATTATAAAGTTTTTCACATAATTTATTTACATAGTGTATTTTAATTCTCAATAAAACCTTTGTAAACATACCTATTTTACGTATAAACAAACTGGGATTCACAGATTTTGTTGAATTTCCTTAGGCCGGTATCTCTAGGTGAAAGGACTAGGAACAGAGGAGGATTTCAGAGCCTCACACACATGTGATGTCTGTCATAGTGAGGAGACAATGCTTTTAGAGTGTTACATCGAAGCCACATATAGGTATAATGGAATGAAAAAAATCTCTAAATGATTAATAAATAGTAATGTTAAAAAAGGACTATTAAAAACTTTGATTATTGGGGCGCCTGGGTGGCTCAGTCGGTTAACCGTCCGACTTCCGCTCAGGTCATGATCTCATGGTTTGTGGGTTCAAGACCCGTGTCAGGCTCTGTGCTGACAGCTCAGAGCCTGGAGCCTGCTTCAGATTCTGTGTCTCCCTCTCTTTCTGCCCCTCCCCTACTCTCTCTCTCTCTCTCAAAAATAAGTAAACATTTAAAGGGTGCCTGGGTGGCTCAGTTGGTTAAGCTTCCGACTTCAGCTCAGGTCATGATCTCAAGGCTTGTGAGTTGTGAGTTCGAGCCCTGCGTCGGGCTCTGTGCTGACAGAGCCTGGAGCCTCTTCAGATTCTGTGTCTCCCTCTCTCTCTGTCCTTCCCCCGCTCACACTCTGTCTCTCCCAGTCTCTCAAAAATAAGTAAACATTATTTTTTTTTCAAATAAACTTAAAAAAAAACTTAAAAAAAACCCTTTTCTTATCTTTGACAAGAAATTGATGCCACTGGCTTAAAGGAGCAGAAATTAATAGCCTATCTAATGGTTAAGAAGCTCCTTATGTTTCTGCTCCCTAGGACATCCAGAGACAAAGCTTAACAGCGGCAACATCAAGAATAAAACCACTAATTTATTGTAAATCATGGCATAATATCCTGACTCATTGGGAAATCAGATGACAGTTTCCGAGAAATAAAGTCAACATTTTAAGAGACAAAACCACATGAAGCTAATCTGGAAATGTCTTGCTCTTCAGAAATGTTTTACTAAGAAATGACAGAGAGCATGCCAAGATTTGTCAAACCTGCCAACCCCTACCCCCTTCTGACTGGCGCAAGAACAAATGATAGAGCTAAAATAAACCTGCAGTTTTATCTAGTAAATTGAATTTATTTATAGGGGGATACAGCTGGTGTTTTTATCTCATGTTCCCATTGAATAGTACGACTTTGAAAGTGAAAAGAGTGTATTAAAAATGAAGTGTTGGCTCAGCGGATGGTGCTGAAGATGTGAATTTGGTCGGGAGATTTGGCAGGGATTGGACACTTCTCCCATAGCCTGGAAGGATGGATCTGGAAGGAATTTGGTGATATGATTAAAAGCACTTCCTTTTTTTTCAATTTTTTAAATGTTTTTATTTATTTTTGAGAGAGAGAGAGAGAGGGAGAGTGAGACAGACTGTGAGTGGGGGAGGGGCAGAGAGAGAGGGAGACACAGAATCCAAAGCAGGCTCCAGGCTCTGTGCTGACAGCTCAAACTCATGAACCGTGTGATCGTGACCTGAGCTGAAGACCGGCGCTCACATGACTGAGCCACCCAGGCACCCCTGAAATCACTTTCAAGCTAAAACGTGGAGAGAAGGCAGAAAGTGTGAAACTAAACATGAAGTTATTCTATGGTTAAGGATAAAAAAAAGGAAAAACAAAACAAACAAACAAAAAAAATGCCAGAATTGCCCATTAATTAGCTTAAAAAATTATTCAGA
Organism: Panthera pardus; assembly: GCF_024362965.1. Taxonomy (NCBI): domain Eukaryota; kingdom Metazoa; phylum Chordata; class Mammalia; order Carnivora; family Felidae; genus Panthera; species Panthera pardus. The sequence goes on along the minus strand of NW_026526688.1, from coordinate 90,367,423 downwards.
AAAGGTTATGCGATTTCACATGCTTATAAACAAAGTATTAAGAATCACAAATAATATATAAAATTTTCTCAGTCAGTTAGTATAATTTAATTAAAATATGTGTTAGTGATTTACACGCCAGTTATCCATACGGAGGAAGCAAAAACAGTAACAAATTAAATAAACGTATATGTTAAAATATATACATAGAATTTTTTGAAGTTTGATAAATATGCTGTTTTCAAATTGGAGAAATGGTTCTGTTAATAAAGTTACTATGCATTACGTTTAAACATTGTACATTCCTTATCTCAATATCATCTTCCTACATATTCTGTGTTTGGTATTTCAAATTCCCTCTGTTACTTACCCATTATGCAAATATGGATATATTTCTTATCAGAGAAAGAGGCTTACAGACAAGTTTTGGCTCCAAGCTTACTGAAGGTCTTTGTAAAAGTTCTTCCAGTATATGAGAGTCACTATGTTTTTCTGAAAAGTTTTAGTATAGTTCACAAGGGAAAAACAATAGCTAATATTTATTGAGTGTTTACCATGCAATAAATCCTATGTTATATGTTTTCATTTAGATCTTTAAACAAACATGATATAGATACAACATTAAATACTTATTAAAGATAGATACATTATTTTTTATAAATTAAGTAGAAATCACACAATTAATTAGAAGCAGAGGCAAGGTTGGAGTTCAGGCAACCTGACTTGAACATTTTTATTTTTTTAAAAATTTTTTAAAATTTTTATTTATTTTTGAGACAGAGAGAGACAGATCATGAACAGGGGAGGGGCAGAGAGAGAGGGAGACACAGAATCTGAAACGGGCTCCAGGCTCTGAGCTGTCAGCACAGAGCCCGACCCGGGGCTCGAACTTGCGGACCGTGAGATCATGACCTGAGCTGAAGTTGGACGCTCAACCGACTGAGCCACCCAGGCGCCCCAAGAACATTTTTATTTTTAAAGATTACACTTTGCTGCATGCAAATATTACTGTATCATTTTCTTGACATAGATTTTCTATTTGTGAACAAATTTAACGTGTTTACCAGGGTTTTGATTGAACTCAATCTCACTAGAATTTCCAATTGACTGCACTGTGTGCCAAATCAGCTATCACATTTTCTTGATGCCTGGAAGGCAATGTAAGCAATAGTAGCTCCCATTCAATCACTCTACCACCAAAAGTGTTCTGATCCTCTGTTCGGTTTTTGTGCTGGATAGAGAAATTGGTCTAATTTATTTCTCTGTGTGTCTGTTACTTCGCTGTTAAAATGGGGATTTCACCACAATTTGTTTGTCAAGAGTCAATTAAAATAGGTTTTGCATATGTAAAATAAGCAAAATTAGAGACGTTCAGTAAGTTTATTTTTTCTGAACACTGAAAGTAACACAGATAATGGAATACATTTGGGGGAAATTGATGCATCCTTCGTGAAGCCATGAAAAAAAATAGTAGTGTTCAGACTAATAATTATTGCCTCTAGGAATTCAGATTTGTGTCTGGGCTTAAAAGTGGCACATTGTCTCTTACTGTCGTTCAGTGTCCTAAGAATGAATCTTGTGAACTGAACTATAAGCCTAGTAGTAGCCAAAAAATTAGAACAAATTTTGGCCAGCTTCTATCCGTTAGTTTTCTTTTGCACTTAGCTTGTGTATAGATTAATAAGTGTATTTGGAACCAAAAAAAAAAAAAAAAGAAAAAGAAAAAGAAAGAGAAAGAGAAAGAATAAGAAGAAGAAGAAGAAGAAGAAGAAGAAGAAGAAGAAAAGAATACTCATAAGTTATGGCAGTGGGTGAGACGAGTAGAGAGAGAGAGAATAATACTGTTATGAGAATTGAAAGAAATAGCCTACCAACTTATAAAAGTAAAGTACAATTTTGTATAGATTTGGAAATCGCCAGAAAATAATACATTAAACATGAGATAAATAAGAAAAGTATTACACAAAATGAAAATGCACCAAAAATCTTTAGGAGAAGTAGAGGTTGACATATGATGTTCCAAGAGTCTTTTCAACTGGATTTGAGGGCCTTTGGAAAAGCCTCAAAGACAATGATCATTCCTTACCTTTAATTCCCCAGCACTTTTCCAGCTTCTTTCTTGCATTTGGTCATCTGTCATAACTGTTTAAAAAGTGAAAGACTGAGCTCAGAGGTGGTATAAGAAAGTAAGAGAACTCAGTGGAGTTAAGCTACCTGGTTTCTTTATGAAAAGATAATTAAGATGCCTTTATTAAAATAAAGTTTTGTGATATATTAAGTTGATGATTTTAGAGTTTCTCTTAAAACTGAGCCTGTCAGATATGTAGACTTAGCAACTGTTAGCATTCACTATTGATGGTGAGGAAAGAAAGAAAAAGAGTAGAAGTAATAATAATAAAAAGTTGCAATGAAGCTAAAAAAGTTGAACTCTTTGTTCCTCTTCCTCATCATTATTTTCAGTATCCTGAACTTGAAAGGCTATTTTCTCTACTCTATAAACATATTGAAACCCACTCATTTATTCATGCACTTTTATTTATTCAGGACCCTTTTTTTTCCCCTAATGCTTGTATAATACTCAACTGCTAGAGCAATTAAATATACAAACAGGCATTATACTGTTTTTTCTTTTGTAATTCAAGTGGCCAAATAGTTTACTTAATTAATTATTCATTTCAATAAAATTAAGCATGCATGTGGAGCTAAAAATAAATGTGAATAAAACTGTAATGTTAACTAACTCTTGAGCAAAATGTCCAGGCCTTGCCAAATCATTTTCTGTACAGTAAGTTAACTCTCAGTCAGTAAAACTTCTTCAAATGGAAAGGGTAATTATAAATTGTTTTAAACATGTACATAAGTGCAGGGACTTCTAATAAAATATCTTGACCCAATAAAGTTACAAAACCTGCTGATCTCAACTGAGTGGAAAGTCTGCCAAACTTCAAATTCATTCACAAGGTGAAGGTAGCTTAAGTGGTTTATGGAACAACATCAAATTACCTAAAATTTGCATCATAGGGCTCCCAGGAGAAGAAAAGAGGACAAAAGGGAAGAAACTTTATTTGAAATATAATGGCTGAAAACCTCCCTATCTGGGGGGAAAGAAACAGGCATCCAGATCCAAAAAGTCTGGAGAGTTCCAAATAAGAGGAACTCAAAGTGACCCAATAACAACATACAGACTTGTGGAATCACTATTGTTGTATACATGAGACTAATGTTACATTGTGTGTTATCTACACCCAATTAAAACACACACACACACACACACACACACACACACACATAAAGTGGCTGAATGGATTTTAAAAAATCAAAATGTATCTGTACCCTGACTACAAGAAATGAATTATATGTAAGAATACACACAGACTGAAAGTGAAGAGATGGAAAAAAAAATGTTGCATGCTAATGGAAACCGAAAGAAAGCTTGCATAACTATACTTATATCAAACAAAGTAGACTTTAAGATAAAGACTATAACAAGAGAAAAAGATTGTTATATAACAATAAAGGGGTCAATACAACAAGAGGATATAACATTTGTAAATGTTTATACACCCATATAGAAGCACCTGAATTTATAAAATGAACATTAATACCCAAAGGGGAGAAATAGAGAGCCATGCAATAATAGGAATTCTAAATACACCACAACAATGGTTATATCATCCAGACAAAATTCAATAAGGAAACATCAGCCTTAACGCGTTAGATGAGGTGAAATTAACATTTACAGAACATTCTATCCAAAAGGAACAGAATGACATGTTTCTCAAGTGTACATGCAATGTTTTCTGAGAATGATCACGCATTAGGCCACAAAACAAGTTTTAGTAAATTTAAAAGAAGTGAAATCATATCAGGCATCTTTTCTAATCACAGTGGTATGGCACTAGAAATTAATTTCATGAGCAACACTGGAAAATTTACTAATATGTGGAGACTAAACAACATGCTACTGATCAACTAGAGGGTCAAATAAGAAATCGAAAGAGGGGGCACCTGGGTGGCTCAGTGGTAAGCATCCGACTTTGGCTCAAGTCATGATCTCATGGTTTGTGAGTTCAAGCCGCGCATCAGATTCTGTGCTGACAGCTCACTGCCTGGAATCTGTTTTGGATTCTGTGTCTCCCTCTCACTCTGCCTCTCACCCGCTGGTGCTCTATCTCTGTCTCTCAAAAGTAAATAAACATAGGTAGGAATGTCAACTGGCACAGCCACTATGGAAAACAACATGGAATTTACTCAAAAAAATTGAAAATAGAACTACTATGGGATCCAGCAATTCCACTTAGGGGTATTTACCTGAAGAAAATTAACTCTTAACTCAAAAAGATGTCTGCACCCCCACATTGATTGCAGCATTGTTTATAATGGCCAAGCTATGGAAACAACTTAAGTGCCTATACAGAATAGAATGTTTTTTAGCCACAGAAAATAATGAAATTGCCACTTGCAACAACATGAATGGACCTCAAGGGAATCATGTTAAGTGAAATAAGTCAGACAAAGAAAGACAAATGCTATATAATCTTTCTTATATCTGGAGTTTTTTTTTTTTTTTAATTTAAAAACAAGTTTATAAAAAATTATTCACAAGGTGATTGAGTCTCTTATTTCTCTCATAGACTTATGACAGAAAAACTCTATTAACTTTCACATGTATTGGGGGAAATATTTATTCTGCATACTTGGTCATAGAACAAATACAGTAAATTCTAAAAGCATCTGAAGCACTTAAAGACATTTAATTAAAGATCATTTTTAACGTAGGAGGAAGACTTGCTTCCCAGACCTATATGACACCATAACAAATTGAAAGTAATAAATTACTTTTTTAATTTATATGGAAAAATAGTGCAGTATAAAATTTGGACAATCTTATATAACTGAGAACTAATTTTAAATTACATTTGAATATTAGACATAAACTTTCATTTTTATTGAAGAACTCAAATTAATTATTCCAGTTTCCATAAACTCTAAATTCCCTCCAGCAAACATAAATATTTGAGATGATTTTGAAAGGGAGCTAGTCTTTTACAATCCACACAGCGCTAACTAGGAAAACTATAGCGCTTATGCTACTAATATTTTTCCAATTAACCATAACAAAACTCATTTGAAACTATATGAAAGCGCCTTATTAAATTTTCTTACTCCTTTGTGGGCTTTTATAACCCAACATATTGTCTAAAGTCCTGTTTTTATGCAGATATATATTATTTGCAGGCCTACATAAATTAATTGCAATTAGGATTAGTTGACCAAACTGACAATTAAGCAACTCTTCAAACTTTATTTCATTTTGATATTTGAAATATCTCGTAAAAGCTTGCATCAAAGTAATTCAAGTTGAAGTATAAACATAGCAGGCTCTCCCGTTTCTTCAAATTCTTAAGCAAGTTCCTATCTCTTCTTTTGTTTTGCTTTTCTTGTTTGTTTGTGTAAGAGAGAAATATACACACTTGTATATTTTGGTTCCTATGAAGACAGTGCCAATCTACCATAGGCTGCTGGCTCCTTCCCTCAAAATCAATAATGAAAAGGATCTAGAAGCAAAACGGAAAATAAACATGAATTCCAGGAACTCTGGAATTATAAAAACTTGAAAAGTCTCTGGGGATATTAGACAGTGTTTTGAATTAATATATTTTCGAAAATTGAGTTGCTATAATGCAGATAAGAGAAATTTCAGAGGTAGATATAACTAAATAAATTGGAGGAAAACTTAATTTTTTTTAACCTCTCTTTGCATTCCCTTTGACAAGCATTGCTGGTTTCCTCCAGGTAATATTAGTGTAGCACAAAATCTGTGCTTGGATGACAAGTTGAAGACAACATTTAATGACCAGCTGCCCTTAGGCATTCACTGTCACTGCTCCAGACTCTTGGAAGGCACACTGTGGAGAATGCCTCCCCCCCCATTGCTGCTTCTCCCTACGTGTTTAAAGGTTAAACCAACCCTAGGATATTGCCCTCATCCACATGGTCCATGATACTTCTATCCTTATGCCTGTTCCAAATAGCAGAAAGGGAGAGAGAGAGGAAAAGGATTCATCTTATCCCTTGAGACCACATTATAGATGTTGCACTTCTCAGAAGTTACTTCCCATCCCACAGGACAGAATTCACTCACACTGCATATGACAATACATGCTTACAAGAGAAGCTGGGAAATATAGCATATACATTTTTTCCTAGGAAGACATATGTCCTATAAAACATTAGCGGGCTTAATTACTAAAGAAAAATGGAACATGTTTATTGGGTTCGACTAAAAGCTTTTTCCATAGTCCAAACTGTTCCCTTCCCAAGTATTTTTACACAATCATCTCATCTTTTTAAAGAATATAAAATCTCCCATCCCCTGTATAAAACAATACAGACCTCTTTTATTTACTACATCTGGCTCAAAGTTCAGGATTTTGGGGTCGTGTGTGAACTTCCTCAGGTTATCTTCTCACAACGTATCACATATACAATTGTGTATTAGTTACCACAGTAAAATTTCATTTAGAAATGGGAAGAATAATACATCTCACGGTTACTGATCAATGTTACATTCCAATTCTTATGGAATAGCAGACTTTCGTGTCAAGAAGAAAAGTATACACCTTGGTTCAGCCGTCTGGCTGTAACTAGTGCCATTTTCCAGGAAGTTCTTCTTGCATCGTTCCCTCCGTGGCCACATCTGTGCCAACATTAGAGAGCACATAAGTCTGGGATTTGTGTGGCTTTCATGGCTTCGTTGCTACTGATATCAGCTTGACAACCGGAAATTGGGAAATGCTACAAATCAGGTCTGGATAATATGTTAATAATGTGGATTAAATTTATAACGTTGTCATGTTTAATAATTACTTTGTAAGTGGTCCACAAATTTTTGAGGAGATATCTTTCCAATACTTGAAAACTATAATCTTTTTCAGCAAAGAAATCACACACATGGTCAATGAAGAATTGAAGTTCCAACATATGCTTTATTTCACTTACATCTTACTTGTTAATGTAAAAGAAGCATCAACTTTTATGTCAAAATTATACTTGTTCAATCTTAGTTTGTTAATAAATATGAGAGCTTGGCCAAAATCAGCAACAGTAATCTGTAAGAATTGGTTACTATTTGGAATTTTTAATGTGTTTCTATATTTTATAATCATTTATAAATTATATGCTACACATCTTTAATATCAATAATATTTGAATTCTATCATCTACCTGTAATTTCTCTATCTATATATCACCTATATGTATGTGAAGAGCTGGTTGTTAAACATTTATCAGCACACCATTGGCCATCAGATGGGTAGCTTATATAGCTTATGCATCTTCATTTATGAATTACACAAAATTATACTGGTTAAAAGAAGAATATACACAACATGATACTACTTATGTAAATGTATATAAATATCCAGAGGCATTATGTATATGTACATATATTGCCTTTTGTTGGAAATACATGTAGATAATAATTCACATGCATTATTAGCTACATATACATAATTAGCTTACATATATGTATTATGCATGCACATGATTAGCTATAATTCATTATATTTTTTGTTCAGCTGAGCTTTTGAGAATAAAATTGAGGTATGCTAAAAAAGGCTTCAAACATGCTTTTGAAATTTTAATTATTAAGATGAGCAGTGGGTATCTGAGTATGTACTATATTGTTCCTTATAGTATATATGGCCAAATTGTTTCATAATATTAAAAACATAGGAAAGAACCTTGGTCTTTAGTATGTTGGAGTCTTTTAAACAATGAAACTAATAAGAGTAATCTTTCTATTAATAAAAACTAATATTTCATTCAGAAGACGTGGGAAAAAAGGCCGTTGCTGTTTTTATCCTATCCTTCATTTCATTGAATGAAATGTGTATGTGATTAAACATTGAAGTCATCTTGGATATGGATGGTATAAGGGAGACCACATGCTAGGATGCTAAGGTAAGAAGATTGGGTGCTTATGGATCATGAAGTCCATTTTGTCACACAAGACTACTCACTTCAGAATATTTTTTTTTCTCTAAAAGATAAATCATTGTTTTTCTTAAGACAGTGCTATTTTGTTATTCATTGTTGGACAAAGTTCTTAACTGCATATGAAATAATTAATTATTAAAATCCAAATCTAAGATAAAAGAAGACAAAGCAGGTGGAAAGCAATAGTTCCAATACAGGTTTTCTTAACTAATAGCCTACAATTTTTAGAGCAGTCACGGGTTTTAAAAAATTGAAGAAAAGTAGAGAATCTCCATATTCCCCCTACTTTTCTTCCCCACCTTCAGTTTACCCTAGCATTATTGTATATTTTTTTAAAATGGATGAATCAGTATGGATACATGATTAACTGAAGTTCATAATTTATAAGGGTCACTTTTTATGTTGAATATTCAATAGGTTTTGATAAATGTATACTGACAGATAAATACACTGTTATATGTGGAGTCAAACAAAATCAGATAAAAATATTAGTAAGATTAAGTGAATGTTGTATTTATTCGATTATGTGTTTGCTGTATGTCTCTTCCTACCAGAATATAAGCCCCTTAGGAGTAGATTCTTTGTATGTTTTGTTTACTGTTGTATTTGTAATGCCTACGGCAATTTCTCACACAGAACAGATTCTCAGTAAATATTTGTTGAATATACAAATGTAAAACAGAGTTGATATTCTCTAATACAAAACAAAATAAAACACCAGAACAAAGAAATTTAAACATTGTTTGAAAATCTCAGAAATTTTGGAATGGTGGGAAAGAAAATAATTTGAGGGCAGTCAAAGTATCTACAAAGGTTTGGGGAAGAGTTTTAAAAAAGAAGCAAGGGATAATGCAGTACCAATGCATAGTATAGTAACAATAAGGAGTTATTTCCACCTGTAATACTTAATGTGCTAGGAGGAAAAAAAAAACAACAGAGGGAGAGGGAGAGAAAGAGAAGGTTAGGAGGTGGGGAAGAGAAGGAGGGAGAGAGAGAGAGAGAGAGAGAGAGAGAGAGAGATGGAAAGAGCTACCACACAAAAACTCTCTTTTTTATAAGATTGAGACAGTCAACGCTAAGGGATCTGACATAATAGAAGATAGAGAACCAAATGCATCTAACTTTTTCCATTTTGTAGATCCCCTGCCAGTATCTTTTTTGTTGATTTTGTTGTTGAAACTGAGTCATAAACTGAGAAGTAAGGTAATCTATCCATGTGGCCAATAACAGCCAACCTCTCAATTTTAGAACAAGTTGCAATAGAACAGCAGAGGATAGAGAATATAGAATATACAATAGTGCATTGAATGGTAGAGAATGACTTTATAATGACAAACAGAAAATGTCCTTTTCAGTCCTGTTTTGTTTTGTTTTGTTTTTGTCTGACTCAAAACATTCTTTGGTTAAAAATTTTGTATACCAACACAGAGGATACAAAATATCCTATTAGATACCATATCTTGTGGGGTGTTGGCAATTGCATTGCATTCTCAAGCGAAACAAAAAATTACTCACCATTGATGTTCTTCATATCAAGTTAGTAAATAAAAAAGAGGATAAATAAATAAACATAAAACATAGCTACTATAACTGATTATAAGGTTTCAATTTATATTCACGTCTTTTCTACCACACATTCTGTTTCCTTTACCCTCTACAAGCACCTAGGACGGACCTGGCTTTTTATCTGGCTAAATGATTTAAACCACTTGAAGATTTGAGTCCTCGTTAGTGTTGTCTTTATATAGTCTCAGTACATTTTCATTGGCAAAGACTACCAGGTAGTAAGTGACTTACTGAAGCCTCTGGGCTCCATCCATAATTGGCATGGTACAAGCATAGAGTGGAGTAACTCATTTCCTACTTTGGAATCAGAACCAACAAGCCAACACCCAATTTAATGATCCTCTTCTATATTCATTGGCTCAATAGCATAAGAAACCTCTAATGGCCAGAAAATTGTCTCAGCTTCCAGATGAGATCATTGCCATAGTCCATGGTATTAAAGAAACTGAAGCATTTCTCCTTTACATTCTACATGGGTAGAAGGTTCAAACCCATGGAGTCTAGTGGGTTATTTGATCTAGTAGTTAAGAAGGGCTGTTCCCACCCTGCAACTCTTTATGGATCTATGTTTGTGGCTATGGAAGAGACAGCACCAAATATGGCTACTGATAATGTTATAAACTGAATTATTTAGAAAAGCACTTCAATCCTGAAGGGAGTTGTCTGCCAGCTGGCATTGAAACTGAGCATTCTGTGGGTTATAACATAATTCTGTCAAACCAGCTGCTTTTGGATTACTGAGCACATGGTAAAAATATTCTGTGGGTGGGACTCTTTGTCTGTGCTCTCTTTGTCAGACAATCTGTCCCTTCAGTGGAGACAATGTTTTACAGGAAATTATGACAATGGATAAGACCTTCTGGCAAAAGCCATGTGAATAGGGCTTGAAATATTTTTGCATGAGATATCTTTTCCCTAAGGTGGGTTGAGGTAGAGGTGGGGAGGATCATTGCCTTATCTGTGACAGAAAGTGCTCTTCTTTACATATATATACATATATATGTAAATATATATATATTCCCACATCATATATATATATATATGGTCATATATATAATCATACACTATATCATATATATAATTATACATTATTATATATAAAATATGTGTAAATATATACATATATGTATATACATATATATACATATATATATACATATATATGTATATAGTATCATATATATATATAGTATATATATAGTATATATATAGTATATATATATAGTATCAGCTATTTCTTTTCCCTATTGACAAATGAACAGATACCCAGGTAAATAGGCAAAGACTGGTCCAGGAAGATGTAATGCAGGCACCAGTGGTCACATGCTAGGCCTCTACTTCAAAGTGAACCAGCTCCATTGGAGTATATCCTTGTCTGTAAACCAGCTTGGCTCTAGGAAGTGAATATGAGGTGAGTTCGATTTCTGCTAACCACACTTGGATATTCCCTCATAAATGTTTAGCACCGCTTTACCAGAGAAGTCATCTGTTATATTTTCAGGGACCTCATCTTCAGTTAGTGATTGACATTAATGAAGCTCAGGGCCAAAGATGAATAAGAACACAATTATAGTCAATCACAGTTATTATGCTTATTATTTTGCCTTAGGAGGGAAAAGCACATTGGAGGAATCACAACACTCTGCAGGAAGAGGAGATTATAGGATGTGAACTAATGGGGAGGAGTACACAATTTTGCTGTTTCCTCTTTTTTTTTTTTTTTTTTCTTTCTTTTTTCCTTTAAAAAAAGAAAGGTTTAAGGCCGCCCTGATGGCCAGGGCGGGTGCAGTGTGGAGTTCTCCAGGAAGGAAACAGGGGTACCGTTGAAGGCCACAGGGTGCGCTACTTGGCTTAGGGTATATGGGAGTAGTGAGAGCGGGTCCTGAATGAGAGGCAGGAGAGTGCCGGCTGGAAGACCTGAATGTCAGGGGCAGCTCAGACAATGACGCGATCAGGCTGCCACCACGCTCTTCCCAAGAAGCTATACCGCGAAGTCAGATCTCGCGGGATCTTGGGAGTTCTGTGAGCGCCAATAGGGACTCCTGGGTGCGAAGCCCCTGAGAGCCCTCTCCCGAAACTTCTCCGTGAGGAGTCTGGTTCACACCACTTATCAAGCCAACCCCAATCCCTCTCTACCCCCACGCAGCACTAAGTCAAAACGTCGCCAGTGCCTGTACCCAGGGGCATCAGCCGTGGTGTGCAAAACCTCTGTCCCAAAGGCCATGCCGGAACAAGACCTCTTGAGACTCACAACGAGGGAGTGAATGGCAGCGCCTACCAAATGTGCACAGGTATATATAGCCTTCCAGGAGACCCTGAACGCAAGGTTAATTTCTGAGGGTGTATAAATAGCATCTACAAATCAGGCTAGGCAGTCTCTGAAGAGAGCAAACTGGTTCCAGTAGCAAGGATAGCTGCAATGTTGGTTTCCCCTGGTGAGCTTTTCAATTTGACAGTTCTAATATTATTAAGGTGAAAGCATTTTTTTTTTTTTTTTTTTTACCTGGAGTGGAGGTAAAAACCAATACTTCTAAGACTGAAGTTTGAGGTTGATAATGATAGGACAATTTATATATCACAAGAAACCTGTTGAAGAAAATATGCTTTCAGAGTGGTGAAAGGAATAGTTATTGAATTTGCGTCATCAGCATCACATGAAAAATAACAAATTTGGGCATCAGTTAGATTTAGAGCAGAAATGATAATCTGAGAAAAAGACCAGAGTTTTGTTTTTTCTTAGGTGAAGTAAGTAAGGCAGAATGAAATGAAGAATAATATGGTGGAGATATGTAAAAACACCCATCAGAGGCCAAATGGCCACAAAGAGGTACCAAAATACAGTAGTAACTGGAATAAGTAGTAAATAAAAGGAAAAAGCAAGTTGATTTAAAAATTGTGTTTTATCATTTTGCGTGGAAGCTGTTTTGTCCTACATCTGCTTCATCCAAGAATCTTTTTTTTTTTCCAGCGTTATTGAGCTGTTATTGACATAACATTGTGTAAGTCTAAGAGGAATAATGTGATGATTTGATACTTGTGTATTGTGAAATGTTTACAATAGGTTATTTAATACCTCCACCTTGCATAATTACCATTTGTTGTTTATATGAAGACACCATTTAAGATTTACTTCCTTAGAAACTTTCATATATGCAATATAGTATTGTTAACTATGTTCACCTAGAATTTATTCCTTCTTTAAATTTGTACCCTTTGACCAACCTCTCTCCATTTACCAACCCCCTCCCCCCCAGTAACAACCAATCTCTCTGTTTCTATATAGTTCAGCTTTTTGGAATCCATGTATAAATGAGATCATACAGTATTTGTCCTTCTCGCTTTGACTTTACTTGGCATAAATGTCTCAAGATCTAATCTTGCTGTGGCAAATGGCTGGATATTTTTAATGGATAAATAATATTCCATTGTGTGTGTGTCACATTTTCCTTGTCCATTCATCTGTTGATGGACATTTATGTTGCTTCCATGTGTTTCATATTGTGAATAATTCTGTAATGAACATGGGTGTGCAGATATTTTAATGAGATAGTGATTTCATTGCTTTCAGATAAATGCCAGAAGTGTGTTTGCTGGATCGAATGGTAGTCTTATTTTAATTTTTTGAGAAACCTCCATAAGTGTCCTATAATGCAAAGACATCAATAGTATAAGAATTCCCTTTCTCCACATCCTCACCAGCATTTGTCATCTCTTAAATTTACAATAATAACCACTCTATCAGATGTCAGGTGATGTCTCATTATGGTTTACATTTCTCTGATGCTTAATGATATTGAGAAGCTTTTCATATTCTTGTTGTTTCTTTTGGAAAATATCTATTCAGGTACTTTGCCTATTTTTAAATCAGATTGTATGTTTCAGTTGGTATTGATTTGCATAAGTTTTTAATATATTTTGGATATTTACCTCATCAAATATATAATTTGCAAATATGTTCTCACATTCTGTAGGTTCCATTTTAATTTCGCTGATGGATTCTTTTGCTACACAGAAGCATTTTTTTTCTTAAGTTTGTTTACTTTGAGAGAGAGAGAGAGAGACAGACAGAAAGCAGGTGGGCTTGTGAGTAGGGCAAGGGCAGAGAGAGAGAGGGACAAAAAGAATCCCAAGCAGGCTCCACACTGCCAACACAAAGTACAACGTGGGGCTTGATCTCATGAACCAAGAGATCATGACCTGAGTTTACATCAAGAGCCCTACACTTAACTGACTAAGCCACCCAGGCACCCCAACTGCACAGAAGCTTTTTAGTTATGAAGTTTATTATTATTATTTTATTTATTTATTATTTATTTAGTTATGAAGTTTATTATTATTATTACTTGATTGTGATTTCAGTGTCATATCTAAAAACTCATGGTCAAGACCGATGTCAAGGAGCTTTTTCCCTTCGTTTTGTTTTGGCTTTTTGTTTTTCCTTAGGATTTTAACAGTTTTGCATATGACCTATTAGTGTCTAATCCATTTCAAGATAATTTTTTATGACTGGTAGAAGATCGGATCAATTTTGCCTCTGAATATCCAGTTTTGTGAACACATTTGAGGAAGAGACTACTGTTTCCCCACTAAGTATTCTTAGACCCCTTGTCAAATATTACTTGATCATATATGCATGGGCTAATTTCTGGGCTCTCCGTTTCATTGGTCTTTGTGTCAGTTTTTTTTATACTGATATCATACCATTTTGATTACTATGTCTTTGTAGTAAAGTTTGCAATTAGGAATTGTGATGTCTCCAGCTTTGTTCTTTTGTAAGATTGCGTTGGCTATTTGTGGCCTTCAGTGGTTCCATATGAATTTTAGGATTTTTTTCCCATTTCTCTGCAAACTAATCTTGGAATTTTCATGGAGATTGCATTGAATCTATACGTGAATCTATTATATACATTATGGATGATAGCAAATGCTAGTATGACACTTGCACAATAATATTTTGGGTTCCAGAGGGAGCAAACCACTAATTCTAACAATGTCAGTAATGTACATCCTGGGAAAAAAGAAAGTTATCTTTTTCTCTAAATTCTAAATAATTGCTATTATTTATGATATAACTTATATATGTAAATATGTGTTTAGACATAAATATATGGGTATACACACAAATATGTGTATTTATATGTGTATATCTAAATATATATATATATATACACATACGTGTATATTTAAGTATATATATATATACATACATATATTTTATATATATATACATATATATATAATATGAAAAGCTCAAATTAGTTAATCTCACTACTTCCATTAATCAGATTGTATTCTACATGGAAGTTAATTCAAAGAATTCCAACCCATGTGGTACTTCATATTTCTGTTTTACATAGTAGAGCCAAAATGAGCAATAATGGCACATTCATTATTTTGTGAAATACACTGTTTTGAAATTTTCTTCTTTTGTAACTTTTTTTTACCTTTGGAAGGGAAAATTATTCTTTTCAGTCACCTCATCATTAAAAAATTCTGCAAAATGTAGGAATACTTGTGAAAGTATTTTCCTAGACCAGATGTAGTACTTAGTATTCAGCTATGTTCATGATAAAGATATGTTTCGGACAACTCAACATTAGAAGTATCATCTGAAATATTTTTTTATTTTTTTAAGTTTAAATAAACTTTATTTTTGACATATATAGAGAGAAAGAGGGGCAAAGAGAGAGAGAGGGAGATAGAGAATCCCAAATAGGTTCTGTGCCATCAGTGCAGAGCCCAAAATGGGGCTTGGTCTCATGAACCACGAGATCATGACCAGAGCAAAGATCAGGAGTCAGACGCTTAACCAAACAAGCCACCCAGGTGCCCCTCATCTGATGCATTTTAAAATGCAGACATGAGAATATTAGAACCAATTGTGGTCTCTGCTATATGCAATTTTTCGCTTCTGAGAAATTTTTTCTGACATGGAATTTTAGATGAAGTGAATCAGACACAAATATTTGTCAATAGCCAGATTTAATCTTCAGTAATGCCCAGTGAAATGCAAATTTTAAATAGTTTATTGAATATTGATGTGCACAAATTGCCCAGAGTTAGCTATGTAACAATAGCATGTAAGGAAAGGACAATTTACATACATAAAAAAACAGAATTCATGGACTTATATTTTTAGGAAGGAAAAAATCAACTGTCAGTGTTTGAAAGCTTCAATTATTTACATTATGCACTGGATGCTTTTATTAAAGCAATTAATCAGATGAATGTCAAAGTTCACTCTAATCTTTATCTTTAATATTTATTTTGTAGATTAAAAAATCTTTGGAAGTCTTTAACTTAATAAATATAAATTTATGATAAATTTTCTGGTGAAGCTATATTAGTAGAAAATTTTCAATTTAGAAGATATTTGAAAACTGTTAGAAATAGTCCCAAAGAAAAATAAACATGGGGAGTATTACAATTTTAGAAATTTATTATCAAATGAAACTTTTACAAACACAAACTTATTCTCATGTTTGAGACTTTCCCTGATTATTTTTGTACCTGCTGCTTTATTTGGGAGAAATCTTTGAGAAATAAAATTTATGAAACCTGTTTGTCAATCAATTATGAGAGAAGATACATTGATTACTCTGACTCTACTGTCTACTGAACATGCATGTGCAAATAAAACTAATTTTGAGAATTCCACTGACAAATTTGCACGGGTTAAGTTATAAAAAGAAAAAAAGACCCAAAAATAAATAAAAACATTTAAAAAAAAATTTAAAAAAAGGGGGCGCCTGGGTGGCTCAGTCGGTTGAGCAGCCGACTTCAGCTCAGGTCATGATCTCGCGGTCCATGAGTTCGAGCCCCGCGTCAGGCTCTGTGCTGACGGCTCAGAGCCTGGAGCCCGTTTCAGATTCTATGTCTCCCTCTCTCTGAACCTCCCCAGTTCATGCTCTGTCTCTCTCTGTCCCAAAAATAAATAAAAACATTAAAAAAAAATTAAAAAAAAAAAGAAAAAAGAAACTGTAATGTTGCTATGCATTACTGCAACAGACCATTGTAAAGGTATGTTTTCCACCCTTTCTGAAAAAGAATAGTGTTATTATTACCTCCTTTCCTATAACTATAATTTTCTTTTTGTCCATTTTTATGTTTTCATAATCTCTACTGGCATTATTATGTATACAAACTTATGCATAAGAAGATTATCAGTACCTACATTTCTTTTCTGTACATCGTCATAATTGTAATTTTATAATTATTGCTAAAGATAATTTTGCTTTAGAGGTTAGGGTTGTGGGGCACCTGGGTGGCTCAGTTGGTTAAACATTTAACTCTTGGTTTCCACTGAGGTCATGATCTCAGGGTGTGTGAGTTTGAGCCCTGCGTTGGGCTCTATGCTGACAGTGTGGAGTCTGCTTGGGATATTCTGTCTCCCTCTCTCTCTGTCCCTACTCCACTCATGCTGTCTCTCTCTGTTAAAAATAAATAAATAATCATCTAAAAAAAAAAAAAAAGAACATATCATAGAGGTTTGGTTTCTTTTTTTGCAACCATTTAGACTTCAAATATATTACATATGCCTCTGGTTGTAGGGCATTTTGTAGGTAATAAAAGCCTTGCTCTTGTTTATTTTCCCAGAGTTGAGGTTCATAAACAGGAAATTTGCCTAGATTATATAAAGAGGATGATTGTGACCTCAGAAAAATTTAGCACTTAGAACCAGCAATGCTCAGCTAGTCTTAGACATCTACAAAATTAATTTTTGGTCATTGAACTAGGAACATTTTGAATAGCTTGTAATCTCTTAGGATTCTATATTATTATATTTCATCTTGGGTTACACTATGTTTCAAATAATGAATTTTTTTCCAGCAGAATTTCAGTTTCTCTTCTGAGCCTTCCTTTCCCTTCTGAGGTAAAGCTATTAACAAAAGAATCAGTTGCAGAACTTGTTTTTTTTAAGAATACCAATAGGCTGTTTATACATTGTATTAAACAAGAGTCTAAGAGAATGTTAAGGTCATATATCTTGATCAAGGATTTGATAGAATAAAATGGGGAAATGCTACAGACATTTCAGTCCAAGAATATTGTTGATTATCCTATGAGAAAGCAAACAAATACTGATTGTGTGTATTTAAGTGAAAAACAAGGAAAAACAAAAGTCTACCGGTCCACCAAAAATGAATGGCTACAAGAACAGAATTTTTGTCTTAGGTCACCAGGAAGTGTAAGCTCTTAAGTTTGTTTATAGCTCAGAAATCTGAGAAGCTTTTTGACAGGCCACGTAGGAGTATTCAAGATCTAATGAAAAAATTATGTTGCTTTTTTTATGAAATCTTCCACAACAGGTCCAGTCCTTTGTGTTTGGATCCAGTTGATGTACAAATGATTAATGTATGGAAGTATCCTCGACTATTTCCTGAAAGAACCTGTGAAGAGCTTTGAATTCACTGCCCTATTTCCATAAAAGTTTTCTTTCTATTAAGTTTTCTGGAGTGGTGTCACAGAGAAGGAGCATATGTTGGCTAGAGAGAGGGCCAGGAGTTATAGTTACAGGCTTTTTAAGGGATTAGCCACAGGGGCATTTTAAATCTCTACCACCTGAAGTATTCTTGTGACTCAAAAAAGTGGTACAAACAATGGTAGGAAAATCATTGTTTCAGGAGAATCAATGGACATTAGGTACCACAGTCCTGCTTAGAATGAATTCATATTCCCTCAGGTTTAGGAGCTTCTATTACTTTTTCTACCCAGTGAAGACACATAAAATAAATTTTCACTGGCAATTTATTAATAATGTCAGCAAGTTTTCCTGTGAAAAATACTTAGTTGTTTTTGTTACTGTTGTTGCCCATTAAGGGAAGAGCAGATTTATTAAGCTGCTTAATTTTTAAGGCCATTATTTTATTTTGAGCTGTATTTAAAAAGCATTTTTTTTAATCTAAAGTCTCTTAATACTGTTTAGCCAAATGCTGAAATTCACGTAGTGAAGCAATCTGCCAGCCTATCATTTGTTTACATACGACAACTGCAATTTCTGTTATTAAGCCACTGACAAAAGAGTAGAAAGAGCTCTGAAAACATCCACATCACAGGCTTCCCTAAAGACTCTCTCAAGATTATCATTAATTCTACAGGTTTGCCCTTTTGCCATTTGCAAGACTGGATTAATATCCAATCTATTCTAACAGGAAAGTCATGCAGTATAGTTCCTTAAAGTTCTTCTATCAGATATGCTCTGAGATATACTAATTAACTAAAATTTACTTAATTATCTTCAAGTATTGTCAGTTGTTGGCTGTTTTAGGTTGAGGGGCCTTTTTGGCCATGTTAAGTATGTCAGTTGAAACCTGTTGGAAACACTACCTGATAAAGACCTGGGACCAAAGACCATGAGGTCTTTGAAACATGTCTGTAATTAACATAAATTTGAATGATTACCTGACTGCAATAAAGAAGAACACACCAGAGGAAATGTGGAACATCTTGGTAAGAATGGATTGGGGGCAGGACAATTGACTGCTTATCTTAATAAATTTTGTTTCCCAACTAGGAAGAGCTAAAGTAGAATAAGTGTTTTCATTGGAAAAGATACAGTAGTCAATCATGTTAGAAGAAAGAGGGAGATGTTTGGTTATTTTGTGGCTGCATGATGTGGGTGCAGCTGTCCATATTCGGACATGATCAAGGTATTGTCTTGTTTTTGTCTTGCTTTAACAAGATAATGGAGTGATATTGTCTGACATTATTGATATTCTCAAAATTTGTTTTCTGTTCTGTAGAGAGTGTAACTGTTAGCTTAACTGTTAAAGTTAGCTTAACTGTCTGCTAAATGGAAGACGTTCTTTTTTCGAATCTCACCACAGATACCTGCTAGTGAAAACACTGCTTGTAATTCCATTTTACAGATGTTATTACATCCATTTTCTCTATGATTATTAACAACTGCCTCTGTCCTCTGCCAGTTTGGGCTTGCAATATTCTCACTGATGTCATGGAACTGACATGTGGAGTATCCCGCACAGTAATACCTTTCATAAATTTTAACTCCCTTCGTAGTTGTCAAAATGCAGAAACTTATGATTCACTCAGTAATTAATTTACTAATGACTCGGCAAAGGGTGTGTTTTCGATCTCCCCCGCCAAAGGGTTGGATTAGGAGTGACTGAAACATTTCCTGCATTCCTGAACCTTGGACTTTAATATAGCATAAGCCAGGATATCTCATTGATTCTTGGCCACTTTTGAGTCCAGATAATAATTAGCCAAACTAGCAGATTATCTAACATTTCCTTCTGTGTGAGCCAATATGTTAAATCCAGAAACACATGTCAGTATATGTATCCCAACATAAGATTATATTTTGTCCTTCTTTGTCTAATATTCTTAGAAATCATTTCAATACAGGCTCCCACAGACTCCTGTTGATACATATTAATAAATTACATAAGTATTTCTATGTAGAGGCTATTTACTTCCAGCATTGGCCTTGAATCTCTGTTTTATGTTGTGATCTTCTGCTATCTTTGAGACTTTGTTACAAGGATAGGAACAATGCCAATGGTAGATTTGGATTGTTATGAGTATCTGAATCCCTTGAGGGAACTTCCCTTGGGAAAGGGGAAAAAAAAAAAAAAAAAAAAACTTCACGAAGCAGAAAGCTAAATTGTTCAGAAGAGGTATGATGGGTTACCACATGGATAAGGCAGATTAAAAATGGTTCAAAGTTCTTATCCTAATATATGTAAATCCAAATATCCCTGTACCAATTTTCCTTTATTACTAGGGTATTCATCTTAGAGTGAAATGCTTAGAGTTGTTTTAACACTTTTACTGCACAGCATTTAAATAAAGCCCTAGATTTGAGCCTTTGACTATGAGAGGCAAGGGACTCATGAAAATATGTCATTGAAAGTTTCTCGTTTTTCTTTTGTGTTTTAGAGTAAGAAATTTACAGCGTGTAATTTATCTTTTTCTCAGATACATTAATTGTTACAATGAAAAGAAGTCATCTGATAATATAACCTGTATAATCTGTTTCCCACATAACAATTAAGTGTCACAGGTCCTTAACTACCAAAGGTTTTTTCTTCCATTTATACTTTATTCCATACCACTACTGTTGGTAATTTTAAACAGTGTGATGCTACTCTATACAATAGATTCTTAATGTCTGCTTCCTCCTGGGAAGTAAAATATCTCAGTACATCTCCGTATTGAGTATGGTGTGAGAACGTGGTCCAGTTTCATTCTTTTGCATCTCGCTGTCCAGTATTCCCCACACCATTTGTTGAAGAGACTGTCTTTTTCCCATTGGATATTATTTCCTACTTTGTTGAAAATAATGTACAATATAGTGGGTTCATTTCTGGATTTTCTTATTTTCTTCCTTTGACCTTATGTGTCTGTTTTTGTCCCAGTATCACACTGTTTTGATTAGTACAGCTTTGTAATATAACCTGAAGTCTGGAATTGTGATGCCTGCAGATTTACTTTTCTTTTTCAAGAAACCCTGTTTTGGTTATTCAGGGTCTTTTGTGGTTCCATGCAAATTTTAAGATTGTTTGTTCTAGCTCTGTGAAAAATCTGGGTGGTATTTTGACAGATTGCTTTGGGTAGTATAGAGATTTTAATAACATTTGTTCTTCTAATTCATGAGCAAGGAGTGTATTTCCATGTCTTTGTGTCCCTTTTAATTTCTTTCCTTAGTTTTTTTGTTTGTTTTTGTTTTGTTTTGTTTTTATAGTTTTCAGAATATAGATCTTTCACCTCTTTGGCTAGGTTTAGTCCTAGGTCGCTTACTGTTTTGAGTGCACTTGTAAATGGGATTAATTCCTTAATTTATCTTTCTGACACTTCATCATTGGGGTATAGAAATGCAACAGATTTCTGTATGTTGATTTTGCATCCTACAAGTCTGCTGAATCTGTGTATCAGGTCTAGCAATTTTTTGGTGGGGTCTTTCAGGTTTTCTATATAGAGTATCATGTCATATTCAAATAGTGGAACTTTTACTTTTTTCTTGCTGATTGAGATGACTTTTCTTCTTTTTGCTGTCTGATTGCTGTGGCTAGGCCTTCCAGTACTGTGTTGAATAAAAGTGTTGAGAGTGGACATCCTTGTCTGGTTGCTGTTTGTAGAGGAAAAGCTCTCAGTTTTTCCCCATTAAGGATCATGTGAGCTGTAGGTTTTTCATATATGGCCTTTATTACATTGAGGTATGTTCCCTTCAAACCTTGTTTGTTGAGGGTTTTTATCGTGATTGGGTGTTGTATTTTTTTCTAATGCTTTTTCTGTGTATATTGAAATGATCATACAGGGCTGCCTGGGTGGCTCAGTCAGTTAAGTGTCCAACTTCAGCTCAGGTTATGATCTCACAATGAATGATTTCCAGTCCCACATCAGGCTCTGTGCTGACAAGCTCAGAGCCTGAAGCCTGCTTCAGATTCAGTGTCTCCCTCTCTCTCTGCCCCTCCCCCACTCATGCTCTGTCTCTCTCTTTCTCTCAAAAACAAACATTAAAATAATTAAAAATAATGAAATTATTGTGTGGCTCTTATCCTTTCTGTTATTATTATGTTGTATAATGTTGTTTGTGAATATTGCACTACCCTTGCATCCCAGGAAGAAATCCCACTTGATCATGGTGAATGATTTTTTTCGTTTATTGTTGGGTTCAGTTTGCTAGTATTTTGTTGAGGACTTTTGCATCTAAGTTCATCAGAGATATTGGCCTGTAGTTTTCTTTTTTTATGGTGTCTTTATCTGTTTTTGGTATTATGGTAGTGAGGGCCTCATAGAATGAATTTGGAAGTTTTCCTTCCTTTTCTATTTTTTGGAATAGTTTGAGAAGAATGGGCATTAACTCTTCTTTAAATATTTGGTAGAATTCACCTGTGGATCCACTGGTCCTGGACTTTTGTTTGTTGTGAGTTTTGATTAGTGATTCAGCTTCTTTGCGGGTAGTTCATTGGTTCAATTTTTCTATTTCTTCCTGTTTCAGTTTTGGTAATTTAAATGTTTCTAGGAATTTATCTATTTCTTCTAGGTTGTTCAATTTGTTGGCACATAGTTTTTCACAATATTCTCTTATAATTGTAATTCTGTTGATTGTTATTTTGTCTCTCATTTGTGATTTATTTGAGTCCTTTCTCTTTTTCTTCTAGATGAGTATGTGTAGAGTATCAATTTTACTGATTTTTCAAAGAACTACTTCCTTATCTACTTGTTTCTTTGATCTGTTCTTTTTTTTTTTTTTTTTTTTTTTTTTAGTTTCCCTCAGCATGGAAATCTTCCATTTAACTGTGCTTAAATCTTTTATGTTTAATTCAGTTATTGATTTGGTTGGCTTTTAGTCTTTTTTTTTTTTTTTTTTGCTATTATTTTTGCTATTTTGCTACTTGCTTTCTGTTTGCCCGACTGCTTTTTTTTTTCTTTTCTCGCCTATCTCCATGTCCATTTTAGATTTTTTAAATATCACGTCTCTTTCATTCTTGGCTTACTAGCTATGTTTCATTGTTTTTTATGGGTCACTCTAAGGCTTAAAATATTTATATTTAACTTACATATCTTCCTTATATAAGTATTCTTTGGCTCTTACTTCTCATCCTTGTAATGTTGTTTAATAATTTTAGTTCTGCATGTATTTTAAATGATACAATGCATCGCCATTATTTCTACTTTAAAGAATTATCTTTTGAAGAAATCTTTTGAAAAAGTTCTGTTTATTCACATGTTTACTAATTTGGTTAGTCTTCTTTTCAGTGTGAAGTTCTGAGTTTCTACTTACTATGATTTAATTCATCTTGAAAAACTTTATTTAGTATTTATATATTGTACGTTAGCTGGCGACAAATTGTCTAAATGCTTTTCTGGAAATAGTATTTAATTTTCCTCATTTTATGCAAAATATTTTTGCTGGTTCCATAATTCTAAATTATAGAATTGCCCCATGTGGCCTTACCTAGCACCTTACAGATGATTTTTCTTGTCTGTGTCTTGCATTCATTCCAACAAGAAGAATTTGAACGTATCAATCTTTGTTTCCTAGTATTTAATGGAGTCTTACTGAATGTTTTCATTATTCAGTGAGATGTCTCTGGTCTGTGCAGAGAAAACATGAATGTCTTCTAGCCCTGTGTAAACTCTGGAAATGATTAAGCTTATTACTTCCTGACATTTATTTTCTCAGTCGGTTAGAGTTTTACCTTCTGCATAGATAGTTTAATGTTTAGCAGTTTCCTTCTGGAGCTCTTCTTCATATAGTTTCCTCCACAAATGAAACTCTGCCCTGCAAATGCCAGCTTTCCC
Source organism: Panthera pardus (assembly GCF_024362965.1). Lineage (NCBI taxonomy): Eukaryota > Metazoa > Chordata > Mammalia > Carnivora > Felidae > Panthera > Panthera pardus. The sequence continues at coordinate 90,343,606 of NW_026526688.1, read as the reverse complement.
CTTTCTAAATTAGACCCCTTGTCTTCTCAACTCAGACCCTGGCAGGGGTCTAGACTGTCTAGATTTCTTCTCATGTGCTACAATCCTGAGATAGAGAGAATGGGCTATTTTAAGGCTCACATCATTTAATTACAAAATCAGTTCCATTGTTTTCTAGTTTTTGAAAGAAAACTCTCTAGAATTTAGGAATGAAGAATGTATCAATCTAGAAATTTAGAAAACAAAATTTAGAATTAGAATTTAGAAAACAGACTACTGACTTTTAAATTACTCAGAAAAAAAAGTGAAGACACTTGAACAGAGTGAAAAAAAAAAAAGGAAAGAAAGAAAGAAAGAAAGAAAGAAAGAAAGAAAGAAAGAAAGAAAGAGAAAGAAAGTATTATGGAGATATGTTAGGTAGATAATACAAGTATTATGTTATTTTCTGATGTTTGCAGAATTAGCAAACTTTTTAAAACTTAAAATTTGGTATGAGTTATTTTCCCATGCTAATTAAATATTTACTTTGCTTCTATTTTATAACCATGATATTGTATTATTTTACTTAAAATAATGCCATTAAATTATATAATGTTCAATCCCACAAACCTAGACTTACATTAGAGTGAGATGTATACTGTTACCTGCGGAAAGGTACCAGAGAGTAACCCTGCAGGCAATGAAAGCCAGGTAAAGAGGGCAGTAAATACTCTGAACATGTCACCAGTAACTACAAAGTTAAATTTCAAGTTAATGTGTCCATAAAGTTCTGAAATTTCTATCCCTCTTTTAGTGAAGTAAATTTTAAGCACACTTATTTTTTAAATATTGGTCATATTTGTCACAGAAACTATTTGTTCTGTGTATAAGTAAATTATATTATTTGATACAGCATGAGTTTGCTTGCATATTTTGAAAAGTTGTTATATTTCTCATTTGGACATAAGCACACAAAAGTTCTCAACTTTTTTTTTTAATATTTTTAAACACTGGTTTAATTGATTTCTCTTTATCTTTCTTTATCTCTCATTTATCTACTTATCTTTTAATAAATATAGAAATAAAATATATTCAGGTTTTTTTTTTCGTCTGCTTCAAGGAATATAGTAAAGCAGCGACAGCAAATGTGAAAATAACAATAATCTCCAGTGTAAGCAAGATTAGTGGCAAGTAGTGAGGACGGTTGCTCTGGTCACCGTAACCATAAGAGAGTAAGGATCACCTTCCGAACCTTTTTTTTTTTTTCTCTATAGAGTCCAGAAAGCTAGAGTTTTATGTTACATGGCTTAACTTTTAAATGTTAACTTATTGAACATTATCTATTCTAAGACCATTTTATTCAGTGCATTTAGTCTGAGAGGCTTTAGATTGTAACTCGGCTGTTCAAGGGTCCATGTTTGTATGTATTTCTCTTGCCATGGTTTTCTTAAATTGATGTCGTTTAGTTTAAAGAATGCAATTGAAAAGAGATGCTCTGCTGCTAAATGATAACTATTTGTGCAACATAGTTCCAGAAATGTGCAAACTGTTATCCCCACATTGGTTATTCAATTAATGCTAGTATAACTACTACTTCAATAGCTGCTGAGATTTAAGTAGCATCAAGTAATTGTCAAAATCTAATGAACTCAGTTACAGTTGCCAGATCAAAATGATCGATAGTGTCTCATGTCTTCCTAATCTCAATGTGCTCCTATTGCCAACAAGCAGCCAAAATATCCCATCAAGATATAAAAAGAAAGTTCTGTTAATTATGCAGCAACAGTGTTGCTATATGTCACTGACCTTTTCACAATTTTTTTTTGTAAGTGTTTTATAAAGCATTTCTGCAGACATAAAATGTAAACAACAAAAGGTCATTGTTTTAGGCTGTTTTTCATAAACGATTAGGGAAAAGAGAGCTATCTTAGTTCTGCATTTTTGCAATCTTTTGCAAATTATATTTTTTCAGTACAACTTTCTTGGAAATTTTGTATTAAGTATAAAAGCTAATTAAATATGTGGCATAACAATCACTCAGTTTTCAAGCCCTTTGGACCAGCTACTAGGATAACATAAACCTTTGCTGGGTTTGCATGTTAAAAGAAATCTGCCTTTTATTTTTGATGTGAAGACTAGATTTTTTCAGAACAGAATTTTGCACTTTCACTTACTGGTTTAGTGAAATGTGGCTGAATAATTTTTAAGGAAGTTTATAAAAAGAAAGTGTTTTATTAATTTTACAGATGAGCTAATCATAAAGTATATGTTTCACATATGTGTAAACACATATTTCTATGTAAAATCCTTGATTCAATAAATTTTTATTGAATATCTGTCAAGTAAAACACTGTTCTTTGCACTGGAAATACTGTATTGAGGTGGGGGTGGGGGAGACAAAGTCCATGCTGTAATAAGAATCCATTCCAGTATTGAGAAAGAAAATTTATAAATATGTATATGTAATTTAAAATACATAAAGGCCCAAAGGTTTAAAGAAAAGAAAAGAAATTTCAGATGGAGTGGGCAGCAATCACAAATGCTCTGAGGTGAAGAGAAACACACCTGGAGTGTTCCAGAAACAACAAGGAGACTGATACAGTTACAGAGTGACAGAAATAATAGGGGCCAGATTATATGGAACCATGTAATTCATAGAATTTGACATCTATCCTGATATTCTAATTTGAGTTAAACCTTAACAAAGTCACTTGAATTGCTATGTCAAAAATGCATGAAAGGCATTCAGGGGTAGAACCACTGTAACAATGAGGAGACTATTACATAACACAGAAGTGTGATGAGAATGTGGCATTCTCCAGGATAGTGACAGATGGTCAAATTCTGGATATATGTACAAGGATAAGCCTGCAGGATTTAAATTAAGACATGAGAAACGTGAAATAGCCTGCTATACAGATATCTTGGGAAAGAGTGTTCTAAACAGAGAGGATTTCACCTGTCAGGGCCTTGAATGGGGACACACCTCGGAGTACAGGAACAGCAGTAAAGCAAAATGTCAGGAACAGAGTGAATGACTGAATGTTGGAAGCTTAGGGGATGAGGTCAGAGAAATAACAAAGGCCAGGTTAAGGAGGACAAAGTATGGTGCAGAGAGGAAGAAGACATGTAAGATAGCAACCAGGGCTTTGGTAACAAGAACTGTGTTGGTAAACTGAAGTGAGTAAGGCTACAGGTGGTTGCTGTTGGTTTGGAGGAGAGTATCAGCTTGGTGTAGCGAAGGCTGTTTGAAATGTGGAAGCTTCAAGTATGCCGTTAGGTATTCTGATATAAAGTTTTTATAGGGAAGAATTTGTCAGACAATATAAATAAGTGAGTTATCAGTATTTAAATGAGATCAGATAGAGAGTAAGATAGAAAGAGAAATGGTACCCAGACTGAACCCTGGGCTTTCCGTTATTTAGACACTGAGGAGATGAATAGAAGTGAGAAAAAGAAACTGAGAAGAGCTCAAAATAAGTGAAACCAGTAATTCCAGATTACTTCCTATTCCTACTGCTTTGATCAATTTTGAAACGATATGCTAGCCGTATTATGTGTGTTGATGTGCTGCTTTCCATATGATTTCATAGTGTTTTAAGATATAAAAATATTTAATATTTAAACAATAAGTCTGTTCTAGTATTTTCCTGAAGTTTAAATAAAAAAGTAATTCTAAAAATGTTGCCTGTAGATTTTGGAGAAAGTAGGGGGAAGTAGGGAATGCTGCAGTAAATACCTTTTTATATTCTTCTTGAATTTTGAAAAAGACAAATCCATTCAAAAATAAAACAAAAAATTTAGAGCCATGTTTACATTCTTAATGTTAACAATAGCTGATCTTCCAAGACATGTTTTCCTGGTAGTTTTATATTAGAAATAAAACCCAATTCTGCTCAAAACACATTATGAATTTAAGAGATAATCTACATAAAGTAGTGCAAATTGATTTCAAGTTTAAATGATTTCTCATGTTTTTCTAAACCATATATTTAGCATTTAAATATTATATGTTTAGAGATGTTTTAGCAAACTGTTTTGATTCTCTATGAAGAAAGGTCCAATTATCTTTTCCAGTCATGTATTTTCTATTAGTTTTGACTTCTTTAAAGGGTGGGAGAAACACATTTTAAATACTTGGCCTTTTCTGTGTGAGGTGTTTTTAAAGGTAACAGACTTACGGTTTCTATTTTGCATGCTTTCCACATTTATAAGCTTACTGTTAACTATTTTGCTGTTTAAATGAAAGACTGTACTGACAATTAAATGGAGGCTCATGCATGCTTCACTGCCGTATCTTATTATCATCCATGTGAAAGGAAGCAGAATGCTGAAATTACTGGTTTTAGCCTGCATCTGCATTGCCTTATTATGCCTACCAAGGTGAAAATGTCAACTCTGAAGAATGTAATTATAGAACTTAAACTGCAGTAGTGGCAAGGTTAAGTTCTTGCTTTACTGATCTTAAAAGGAACGAGAACTTCTGGGTCTGGAAGTGCCTTTTGTTTATGAATTTAACCTCCCATTTTATCCCTTCTGCTAAGTTTCTCTTAGATAATGTTTTCAACACAGGTGTTAATTCAGTATAGATTTTTAGATTTTTGTTCTCTTTAATACATACTGTTTCCAGCAACCAGAAAGCATGTAACACATTTTCATATTTGGCTACTGCCATTTCAGGAGATAAAGTGTACAATGCATTTGAAGATGCTTTGGGGTAGAACAACCCAGGTTTTTGCTAATAATTTTAATTTTAACATGTAAGTTATAGTCTAGGTTAGTAAATACTTTTGAAAGAAACAATTGCTAAATAGTAAATAAATGCCTGTAGTTGGCATTCAATTATATATTGGAAACTCAATTATGCCAATAAATTCTTTCACGTGGGGTCTTTTTTAGTAATTTAAAAACCCTAAAATTTTCACTATTATACCTGACTTGATTTTGCAACTGCAAGTTTAGAAATAATAATTTGCAGTTAAATATGAATTTAAGATATTGGAAATAGTTCAAACTTTCTTAATATTTAATGGAAAAACATTATGACTTTTAAATATGTTTCTTAATAAGCATATAATTTATTAAATATAACATATTTAATACATGCTCTTGGCCCATCACTGTGGAAAATACAAGGCTGATAGTCCCATTCAGATGTTATTACTTAAATGATGGGGGTAGACTTTAAATATATTGCAAAGACATACAGATGAAGAAGCATATGAATAATGTAAAACACAGTAAGGAATTCAAGGAAGGAAGACTGTACTTCTAGCCAGGAGGATCCATGAATGGTTATTAGATTAAGTGTCATTTAAAACTAGTGTTGCTTGATAGGTCATTCTGCACGTAGGAAATGGGAAGAATAAAGGTATAGTGGCTAGAAAATATATTAGAGACTTATTTATTGTATCCCTAGTCCTAACATAGGACAACATATGGAAAAAATGTTTGACCACAATACCTCGTTAAAAACAAATGTGTAGATGGTATACGTTCGGGATGTATAAATGATAACGAGAAATGGATTTCTGGAACTAGCCAAAATATGGTCTAACAAAAAAAATCAATAACTGATTTATTTTTTTATTTACCTTTTAATAGAACACATTTTTAAAAACTATTTTATTTTAAAATAAAAAATACTCAAAGATGAAAATGCAACTTCTTCAACTTTGAAATTTATATTTAAATGACAAGCATATTTACTAAAACGATAAATATTTTAAATATATTAATATATATTGTGCATAGTTTTATGTTGTATCCATATTCAATCAGAAACACCCTCTGCCTTACAATTGAAATGCTGAGAGAAAAACAATGAATATAAACTTTTAATTTCAAAAATAGGAATTTGAAGTGAAACATTTCTGAGCCAGTATTGTAGGTCAAGTTTTGTTAAAGAGAAATTGAGAAGTTTTCTTACTACATCTATACCTATACTTATTCCCAGAAGTATGCCTATATCTATATCATCTATATATCATTTATATCATTTATAAGATAGAATATGATGTTGTAAAGGAGTATCTACCAGCTTAGAGAAAGCCAGAAAAACTATTCCAGCTGGTGAAAGGAGAGAGTGCTTTAGAGGGAAAAGAATGGAGGCAGATGCTGTCTGGGCCCCTCATAATGTGGAATATGTATGTTCATAAAGCTAGACGTGAGTTCGAGTATGTGTTGATCAGGAAAACAACCGAAATCTGAATTCCATTAGTCAGAGACAATCTGAAGACAGAAAGGGCTTCTGTTCTGTTTCCTATTAAGCAATGTGCTGATCATTTTCCAGTTTGCTCTGAGACCCATTCTACTTCCTTCCTAGCCTTTCATTAGCAAAATTAAAAGTGTAGTTTTTCCCTGAACCCCATGAGTCCCACCTGTACCACCATCAACAGAATATAATGAAGGAAGTTCCTTTTTTTTACACTTCTCATTAAAATACAGGCAGGTTTTGGATATGAAGCAAGTATCACAATAAAGTGAATCAAATGATGTTTTTGGCTTCCCAATGCATATAAAAGTTATGTTTATACTATAATGTAGTTGATTAAATGTACAATAGCACTGTGTCTAAAAAACAGTGTGCATACCTTAATTGAAAATATTTTATTGCTGAAAAGTACTATCTGAGCTATCAGGAAATCATAATCTTTTAGCTGGTGAATGGTCTTGCCTCGATGTTGATGGTTGTGATCAGGGTTGTGGTTACTAAAGGTTAGGGTGGCGGTGGCAATTTCTTAAAAGAAGACAACAATGAAGTTTGCCATGTTGATTACTTCTTGCTTTCACAAGTAATTTCTCTTACCATACGACAGTGTTGGATAGTATTTTACCCACAGTACAACTTCTTTCAAATTTGGGAGTCAATCCTCTCAAACCCTGCTGCTGCTTTATTAGGTAAGTTTATGTATATTCTAAATCCTTTACTGTCATTTCAATTAATCTTCACAGCATCTTCACTGGTAGTAGATTCCATCTCAAGAAACTACATTCTTTAATCATTTCCATGAGAGGCAACCTCTTTTTCCATTAAGGTTTTATCATGAAGTTGTAGCAATTCAGTTACATTTTCAGGCCCTACTTCTAATTCTACTTCTCTTGCTATTTCCACCACATCTAAATCGGGAAGAGGGTTGGAGTCAGCTTCTCACAAACTCCTGTTAATGTTGATATCTTAACCTCTTTCCATGAATCATGAATGTTTTTCTTGTCATCTAGATTGGTGAATCCTTTCCAGGATATTTTTAATGTACTTTGACCAGATCCATCAGAGGAATCACTATCTATGGCAGCCTTACAAAATGTATTTCTTTAATGAGAAGTCTTGAAAGTTGAAATTACCTCTTGATCCATGGGCTGCAGAATGGATGTTGTGTTAGCAGGCATGAAAACAGCATTAATCTTGTTGTACATCTCCGTCAGAGCTCTTGGTTGGAAACCAGTTCAATGTATAACATCCTCTTATTTCCACGTACAAGAATGTCTCTAGTATAAGTGCCCCTCACCTTGGGTCCACAACTCAATAATTTTTCCCCATAAAGGAGGAATGAGATACCAGCTTGGTGAGCAATAGACTTGGACCCATGTCTGTCATTGGATCTCTTCCACTTAAAAGCCACACATCTTGTGATTTTATTTATTTCTTTATTTATTTGATTCCTTCTTACCCTTGGGCTAGGAGAAAGAAACTGCATGTTCCAACTTCCAGCAGATGGCAGCTTCCAAGCCTGCTCAGAGAGAGAATAATAGGTAGAGAATAGTAACAGGCCCATTAGCCCCTCCTAAGCCATTGTTTTAAAATAATTTTATAAAAACAGCAGTTGTATTTGGCTTTCCTATGCCTGGCATGTATCTATTAATTAGAATCACATTTCTGCAGAGAAAAACATTGCTCTTGGTCAGACCCTATAGTTTAATTCATTCTGATATTTCCTTTGAAAATGCAGTTTAAGATCCAAACATTTGTCTCATTCATTTGCAGCTCCCCTTCTTTTATTCATCAATTCGTGAAAAATTAGTCTGCATGCCATATGTGATCTATGTACAATAATTTGGACTATTATAAATTCTGAGTTTATAAGACAAGAGACATTATATTTCAGTAATAACAATTATTTGCAACTATAGCATGGTTAATAGAAAAATGCATTAATGCATATATCAGTAGTAATTTTAATTGCTTTATTTTATGACCTATTTTATGCTTTTATTTATTTTTTAATTTTTAAAAAAATATTTATTTATTTTTGAGACACAGAAAAAGAGCGGGGGAGGGGCAGAGAGAGAGGGAGAAACAGACTCTGAAGCAGGCTCCAGGCCCTAAGCTGTCAGCACAGAGCCGAACATGGGACTCTAACTCACTAACTGTGAGATTATGACCTGAGTCAAAGTCGGACGCTTAACTGACTGAACCACCCAGGCGCCCTTATTTTCTGCTTTTATATGCCTTTAATAAAAACACAAAATGTTTTTTATTGCTTTTGTCATCTACAGATTATCATGCAATTTAGAGGAAAAATTTCACTGACATTTATTTCTTCAAAATTGATGTTAATATCTCATGGGGCATACATTTGATAAAATATAATCTGAAAAAATTATCTGTCATTTCATGTACTGTTGGAAAATTCAATGTCTATTTCTGTGACAATTGCAAAAATAAATGATATATTTCATAAAGATTTTTAATACTACCATTTATATGTATATATGTATACGTAAATCAATAATTAAGAATTCTTTAGAGTACTTAAGGTGGATAAATCCATAACCTTGTGTAAATTGAGAGCCAGTTGAAGTAGTTTCTAAAATCCCTTAGTGTTGCACTGTCCAGCAACATAGCCAATAGCTACATGTGGTTACTTAAATTAAAATGTATTAAAAATATTTAAAAAATTATTTCCTTAGTCACTCTAGCCATGTATAAAGCCACATGTTGTTAATATCCATCAACGAACAGAATAGTTTGTAAGACAGTTCATCATCACAGAAAGCTTTATTGGGCTGTACTTCCTTGAACTCTAAATAGTCTATGGATTTAATTGAATATTAATTCTTTAAATGATTTCTAATAAATAGGTTACTTATAAATGTCAGAGTTATTTCAGCATCCTTTTCTTATAATACCACACCTAATGGAACTCAGACTCTAGTGGGGGTTGTCACTTTAGAAAGCATATGCTATATTAGTTCTAAGATAATGAGGCATGGTAGCCATCATGCATCATGCAGTGCTGCTCTGAAGGTTTGTAGAATTTAAGAAGATGTGTAAGTTTTCTCAGGGTATCATGACATAATGAATTTTGATTTCAGCCTATGCCCCAAAACACAAATGGCCTTTCCTTTCTATGAAACAGAATATCATTCTCTTTGATGAAGGATGATAGAAAATGCAGATCACAGCAAAGAAAATATAGATGTAACAAACATTTAGGTCACAGAGAACAGCTGGACAAACACAATTTTCTCCAAGTGTTAATGAGAATAATACGCCACCAGCTTTGTAAAGACCGTGTTTCAAGGGAGCAAAAGTCCATGCTTGCCGTTTACAAATGCAAAGATTACGAGCTATTCACATCTATATAACAAGACTCTAAAAGACATTGGCATCTGAGGGAAAAATGTAACTATTTATAGAGGATGCCAGATAGCACATAGAAAATGGAACCGAATTTAAAAAGAGCCAAGCGAAGAGGAATTTATACAGAAAATACACTGGCCATTATTATCTGACCCTTAATGGGAAAAACTAGAGGTTTATACAAAAAAAGTTTAATAAATCTGTTACATTATTTTAAGTCTTTGTATGTAGAAGCTGTGGGTTAATGCATAATTTGCATCTAGGTGATTTTGTTAAGATTCTTTTAATTAGTTATTCCCAATAACCTGTTTTGTTTATTTTAGAAAATGAGTTGACACATTGCCTTATGCAAGACACATTTCCTTCCCAGACAACTAGGGGGACCGAGCTATATTTGACCATTAAAAATAAAAAATTTCCTTTTTGAAAAGGAAACACGAATCCTTTTCTTTTGCTCTTTATAAAATGGCTATTGCATTGTGGAACACCATGATGTGTTATGCTATACAAGCGTTCTGATTGAATCTTATTGAAGAACTTGGATTTTGTAGTAATGAAGAACTCTGTTTGAATCTTGGCTGTGCTCTTCACTACTTGATTGACCTTTGAAAATGACTTAAATCCCTGAAACTTGATTTTCTCATCTGGAAAATAAGGATAATAATATCTCCTATCTAACTAACTTGTTATAATATTTGAATAAGGTAATGATTATATACAAAAATTGCTAAAATTAACACACGTGTTCCTTTTTTATTTAGACATATTATTTTGCAGTAATTATAACAATACATATTTTGTTGCATGATATAAATTATTTGAAGAAGGAACTATTCTGGGACTTTGAAAGGAGAGTGTTGTTACAGGTATTGGCTTGACCCACATTGACAGGTAAATCAGCTACTCCTTTACTCTCCCAAGGTCATTCCTTCCAGTTGTGCATTCTACTTGGTATTCAGGCTTGCAAGCCATCCTTTGAAGTTGTAGATTTGTCTTATTCCTGATAGATCTTAAGCTTCTTTTAAACTGGAGTGAAGTTTGGGTAACATTTCTAATCACCGAAGAATTCTTTCTAAGGAGTGTGATTTTTTTGCCCCTAAATTTCATAGGCTTTGCATTATCTTATAAAGGAAGAAAAGAGATTTTAAAGATGTACTACGCATGTGACGCTTTACTTAAACTTTCAGACTTATGATCATTCTAAAAATGATGTTTTGGGAGGAAAATAAAATAAAATCATAGGTCTTATGATGATTTCTGATATTCCACAATAAAAAATCAATCACTTACATTTACTTTTTGACACAAATAAAGACTGGCATTGGAATACTTTGTTTTGCATAGCATTAAAATGAACTTAGTTTCTCCTATAATCTTTGTGATCTCCTAGGAATCCTAAGAAAATCTTACCTCTACTTTTTCTTAGATCCCGGTTATATTAACCAGGAAACTCTTTGTAATATAATTAAAGGACAGAATTTTAAAGCATGAATAATTTTTGAGTATTTTGTATTTCAGCCATTTTTGAAGTATTATGTACTTCAATTTATGGAAGAGAATACCATAAACTTACCAGACATATTAAAACTATGTGCTAGAGCTAGGATTTGGACTTGGTTTAGGGGTGTGTGTGTGTGTGTGTGTGTGTGTCACTTTTTTTCTTTCACACACACATATCAAATGTGTGTGTATATATATATATATATATATATATACATGCTTTTATACTTAGTAATGTACAAAATATAAGTATATTCTGTAAATCAAAGCACATTAGTTCACAAAGACCTTCAATTTTTATGCCTTCATTTACCTCCTTTTAAATGTGCCCTTATTTTTATTTGTTTACATACAGCTTGTAGTTATGTTTATTCAAACCATTGATAGATGGTTAAGAGATTTCCAGTTGCTTGTAATTTCCAGTGATGACAACATAAATAACTTGAAAATATGTTATTTCATGTGTTGGAGGTGATTCTTCAGTACAGATTCCTAAGATTGAGATTTTATTTTGTTCCTCTGATAGAAGAGCCTTGTTCAGGAAACAAAACAAAACAATAACAACAAAAAATGTGGGGAAATGTATCTTAGCCAAAAGAAGTCCCACCTGTACCTTCTGCCAAATAAACTCTGATGGCCCTCCTTTGAGAATGGTTTCCTCTTCTGCATAAGACTACAGCCTCCAACTTCATGGAGGCTGTAGTCAGCATTCTCTGAATCATCTGAATAGGATTTGCTGACTCAAACATCCTTATCATTTATCCCTAAACATTAAATCCATGTAGGGAGAAAATCATTATTAGCCTGACAATGAAAAAATAACCAAAATGAAAATTCAGTATGTTCTGATACACAATAAAAGGTATGTTTGCTTATTGACAAACTGATGATGAAGTATGGATATTTATATAAGCAGTAATGGCTGTATGGTTCAATAAAAACTAAACCTATCAACAATGAACATAATCCTCTTAAGTTGCTTAATAATAGCTTTTGACATTGACATTCATGGTTTCATAACCTCTCATCTTGAAGATTCTAACAAGCTTGGTAACATTTTTTAAGCATGTTCTAAAAGACAAACCAAACAAAGGGATTACTGCAACACACTCAGAAATAGAAATGCTCACCACTACACAACTGTACATGACAGAAAGTAAAGAAGCATGCAACATCCAATTGAAACCACATTAAAAATTTAGGTGAACAGGATTATCCAGCTTGGAATGCAGCCAGGAGAAGGATAAAGAATTTAGAATTATCATAGAGGAATAATGTGAAAATGCTAACTGCTAAACCAAAACATCAACTTCTGTTATTAAAATAACTTTCTGGCACTGAGGATACATGGTTTATGTGTTTTTAATTTAGTATATTTGCGTGTTAAAATTATTTCAACACTGTGGATATTGTGAAGGATTTACTTTTTATTGTAATTCAATCACAGTTAATAAACATTACATATAAAAGACACTATCTAAAATTATTTAACCTGAATTATATTTTTCTTCTAATTAAACTAATTTCATTGTTTAGTAAGTTATAGGTTTAGAATTGGATGATACAACTTTTAAAGTAAAAATTATAAAAAATTGCATATAGTAAAGTAACCTTAAAATTGAACATGCATAACCTTAATGCCTTAACTATTTCCACTCCATATTTTCTTATCTGTATCTATGTAAGCATTTTATATAATTTCATATATATAGGGGAATATAGTTTTAAATCTTAATATATTTATAATGAAATATTTTACATGAAATCTAAATAAATTTCCTATGACCTTCAATAAGGACTCTGGGCTCCTATTTAGCTGGTGCTAAACATCTAACATGTTCAGATATTGAGAGCTTTTAGGTATTACTTTTCATCTGACTAAGTAACAACGGAACACATGATCTCTCCTAAGGAAGACATATAATGTTTATTTATCCAAATTCAAAATTTTAATTGATGAATCAAGATCTAGCCTGTCTTACTTTGTCAAGATAGGAAACAGAGTCTCAGAAGAACTAGATGGTAAGTTTAGAGTTAGCAAGTGGCAGAGTCTGGACTTGGACTCCTAAGAGCTCCTAAGAGCTCTCTGCATTACAACACAGTCTCTAAAAGAAAATTAATCTAGTTAAATAACTTTGTTATCCATTAAAAAACTACTCTAGAATAAAATTATATGGAAGAGAAAGGTTTTGAAGAAATGCTTTATGCCAGTTGTTTCATGGAGAAGGCCACATCAACTAGTTGCTACGTTCACTAGAGTACTGATGTCTTTAGTGGAAAATGCCGTCCATTTCTCTTTTCTTTCTTCAGTTAAGCCTACCAATAAAGACAATATTTCTGGATTTATAAATGCCATCCTCAAAGATCAAATATCATGAATATTAAAGGCATACAAAAACTAATTCCTTGAGTAAATTGTAAATTAGTGGCAGAAGGGGAGCAGGAGACAGGCATTTATGAAACAGCTAAACAGCATTGCAATTCAATGTGATTACTTAATACAATATTTACATAGTATTTTGTAGTTAAAAGTTTTGCTCATGTTAGTTCAAACTTGGCCTCTTAAAGGAAAGAAGTCAGAAGAATCAAAGAGAGCAAGACAGCCCATCGTCATAGTTCATAAAATTCAGGCTCCCAAGGATGAGAGCTGCAGGGAGCAGGTGGAGTATAGATCTAGGATATATGTGGTCCACAATATTTAACTGATAAATTCCAACTGTGATAATTTCTTGCAGTAATTATAATCCATCTGTGAGATGACATTAGGCTACCTACTTTACTGGAAAGAAGCATTATATCATGTGAGCTCCTGTGGGTTTTCTATCAATGCATTATAATTCAAAAAGACATCTATGGTCAAATAAATTGCACAAATGTTGTTGTAAAACAGTCAACATGGTGAATAGACAGAAGAGGATAATATATAACTTTTTCAACCCAGAAACAATCTAGTTCTTTACTCACAAAACTCTTTTGTGGTTATGTTCTATGTTTTGGTACATTTTTAAAAAAATAATGTTTGTAAAAACATCTATACCATCTGTAGACATCTATACAATGACAAATCCAGTATGAGAAACAGCAGTTCTGTTTTGGCCTCCATATTGTAAAGAGGTTTAGAGATTATAAAACAAACAGACACCTTATTTTATAGGCTATTCAAAAGTATGTTTTTCTTTAGTGTTCATTGTAGGAAATTATTTCAAACACTAAAATATTGTTTTACAGTTATAGTCAACATAATTTTGCTGATGTAATGAGAAAACCTTGTTTTAATTAGTTATGTACGCCAAACCTATGTACTATATTGTTGGGCTGGACAAAAAAAAAAAAAAAAAAAAAAAGGACCTTCTCATATCTGATTTTACAACATATGTGACCGTGACAATAGTGATTCTAAAAATCCATATCATTGTTAAAGAGGATCAGATAGGGGCGCCTGGGTGGCTTGGTCGGTTGGGCGTCCGACTTCGGCTCAGGTCATGATCTCATAGTCCATGAGTTTGAGCCCCGAGTCGGGCTCTGTGCTGACAGCTCAGAGCCTGGAGCCTGTTTCAGATTCTGTGTCTCCCTCTCTCTCTGCTCCTCTCCTGTTCATGCTCTGTCTCTCTCTGCTCAAAAATAAATAAACGTTAAAAAAAATTAAAAAAAAAAGAGGATCAGATTACTAAATAGAATCATTAAGAATGCAAGACTTTCTAAGAATACACTTTTCATTAAAGCAGTGATACAACTTACTGTTTCTCAATTTGTAAAAAGTGGTCGGGTCATGGCATGATTTCTGTTCCATGAAAGATAAGAATTCTGTGTTATCCAAGTAGTTTGCCATGGGACAGATAGTGAGAAAAGGAAATTAGAATCTATATATTTAAATGAAATATTTTTATTAGGGAAAAAAATCTGACTTCTATCTGATAATTTATAACTTATGAAAAAATATACAAATATTTAGCTACATTTTGATTTTTTCTTATTTATTCATGTATTTGGACAAACTGGGGAATTTTTACTCTTAATTTCCACTATTACACACTGATATTTAACTTTTTACCATTAAATTATCAGTTCTTTGTTGATCTCATTCTTCTTACAGTTGGATCGTTTATTACACACTTGCTCAACATGCTTGGAACTAAATTGAAACGTCTTTATATAGCTTTTTCTCATTGAACATATCTAGAATAAGTATATGTTTAGAATTGAACCTCAGAGATGATTTACAGACGGTGATTGATACCCATTGTGCTTGATGTCTGCTTTACAAATGATCATTCAAAACATTAGGTTAATTGTTTTTTAGTTTCTGTCATTCCACTTAAGCAGGCAAGGAATTTCTTTCAATATCTAATGCTAATAAGGCAACCTTATAAAACCTAGAAAAAAAAAATGTCAAGTACACTGTTGGGGCCCACAAATCTGGAATGATATTTGTAGTTTAACATGTTGGCAAAATAAGAGCTAATGTCTACCATATACCAAGTAGAGCTAGATATTCCATGTAGGATGTGCATGATGTTGTGTGCTCCTTCATGTACCACCAATTCCAGGACTTGCTCTGTCGAATGCAACACAAATTGAAACTCTGATGTATAGAATGATTCTGTTGCATAGTCTCTAGTAATAAATGTAATATAGTTCTTTGGAAGTTCAAAACGTCACATGGGAGTGCATGATCATGAGCAACATACCAAAGCAAAAGCAATAGTGCATTCCATGTGATAATAGGCTAAATTGGCATTAACGTTGATTCTTTTCTTTTAATTTTTATTCATTTTTAAATTTAAATTCAAGTTAGTTAACATACAGTGTAGTCTTGGCTTCAAGAGTAGAACCCAGTGATTCATCTCTTACATATGACACCCAGTGGGCATCCTGAAAAGTGCCTTCCTTTATGCCCATCCTCCCATTCACCTCCCCTCCAGCAGCCCTCAGTCTGTTCTCTGTATTTAAGAGTCTCTTTTGGTTTGCCTTCCTCTCTGTTTTAATCTTATTTTTCCTTCCCATTTATTCTTTTTTTTTTTTTTAATTTTTTTTTTCCAATGTTTTTTATTTATTTTTGGGACAGAGAGAGACAGAGCATGAACGGGGGAGGGGCAGAGAGAGAGGGAGACACAGAATCGTAAACAGGCTCCAGGCTCCGAGCCATCAGCCCAGAGCCTGACGCGGGGCTTGAACTCACGGACCGCGAGATCGTGACCTGGCTGAAGTCGTACACTTAACCGACTGCGCCACCCAGGCGCCCCCCTTCCCATTTATTCTTAAGAGCAACACTAGCTGAATAAAATATTTTAGGAAAGCTATCATTATTGTTTGCAGACAGAGAAAGGACTTTCTAACTTAGTTTATAGGGATTAATGCTAGGTGCTATGAAGGTGGATTTACAAAACGCTATACACACACACACACACACACACACATATATATATATATATATATATATATATATATATATATATTCTACTTTTAAACTATTCTGGTGGTTCATAACTGTTATATCTAGTTTCATCTTCTAATCTTAGTTCTCTGAATTGAATAAGAGAAGGAAATGGATGATGAGAAAGGTGTGATCCTAGAGATAGAATAGTGATGAAGTCAGGCAGTGACCTGTAGAAATAAATGGTCATTGAAATTTATGAACTTAATGATTTATTTATCTTTTATGGATGCAATTATACATGCCTACAAATTTTTTTTTTCCTTTTTATCTTTAAAATTCCTTTAAAATTATTTGACTTCAGGAAATATTTATGGTAACAGTGGAAAATTATTAGGTTATTGATTTAGAGCTATCAAGCTAGCCATATTGAGATTTCATTCAACAAATAATTTAGGAGGAAACACAAGTCTCTAAAACTGTATGTGATTGTTCATTTATTTTTTTCATTACATGCCTACAAGTATGAAGAAAAAATTATGTTTTCAAAAATTATTATGAAATACCTGCCATCATTTTCTATGTATATTCTAAGACTATAATATATTGATGTTAGTCATATTAAAATATATATTTGATTGTTCTATTTTAATATAAATAACTTTGTCCAATAACACATTCTTTTTTTTTTGTAAAGTTTATTTATTTTGAGAGAGAGAAAGAGTGCAAGTGCAAGTGGGGGAGGCACAGAGAGAGAGAGGGAGAGAAAATCCCAAGTAGGCTCCATGCTCAATGCAGAGCCCAACACAAGGCTCAATCCACAACTGTCAGACCCTGACCTGAGCCATCAGGAGATGGATGCTTAACCAACTGAGCTCCTCAGGCTCCCGTCAAATAATCCATTCATATTCTATAATACACATTCACTCTTCATTCCTATTAAAAAATATAGAGGGGCTCTCAGCATGGAGGATGCTTAGGATTCTCTCTCTCCCTCTCTTTCTGTCCCTCCCCTGCTTGTTCTCTCTCTCTCTCTCTTCCTCTCTCAAAATAAATAAACATTGTAAAAAAGAAAAAGAAAAAGGTACCTTCCTAGTGGTTATTATATAAGAAGGCAATTTCAGTTCATGTCAATTTTAAAGTATAGTTTTATGTTGTTTTATATTTTCTAGATGATATTAAATAAAAAATATTAGGATCGAATACAGTTGACTAGAGAATCAGGTTTTCTTATATTTATTTTACAAATTTGAGGATTTAAAAGTAATCAAGATGCTTGCTTACTTAAATATTTTAAAGTAAGATGAGAATAATTTGAGTCCTTATCATTTCCGGTATAAATGAATTCTTGAGGATTTTTACATATCACTGTAATGAATTAGCAGAAAAATCGTTGGCTATAATGTGTGAAAAGTTTAGTAAGCTAGTAATTAATTTGTTTTATATTTCATTTTATTTGTTTTGTTAATTTTATTCTTGCTACAATGAATTTTTGAGGTTTATTAAAATAGTTCTGAGCTAGACACAATGGATTACTTAAATTGAATAAAATTGACTGTTGAATTTACACCACCAAAATGATGACTATTCCATAACCCCACAGATTTTTTTCCTTTGAAAAATACTGGCAGATCTGAAAGTAAACATTAGCTGTGAGAAGGAATGATTTTATAAGTAACTCTAAAAATGATTAATTTATAATTATCTGTAATGTAATCCTGAAACTACTGGTTTTATGAGACTATCTCTACCTCAAAGGTCCACAGTCCCATGACTATCTCATTCTGTTTTTAGTAATTAGCTAACCTGAGAATTTCCCATTCTCTCTGTAAATTAAGAAGAGCTGTGTTAAACTCAGTTAAGCAGTAGTTGTTATTGATGAGAAACAGTAATCATACCAAGCTTGTATACTATCAGCTAATATTCTGTACCTACCCATAACTTCCATATGTTAGAATCAAACTATTATATTTTAAAGTTAGTAGACAATCTTCTCCTATAGGATGATTTACAATACATTTTCTGTAAATAGACGAAATATGCTTATTTGGGTAGTTTTCCAACACGTGAAAAACATTAAGACATCATGTCATTAATCGCATTTTTAACTTTATCTAATTTGCTGAGATCAAAGTTTATATAATTGAAAAGCACTATGCAAAGTTTTTTTTTCAACTTTCTATAAAGAGAGACCCTGTACCAAGTTTAAACAAGATAATTTCATCTCATAAGCTGTGTTGTTGCCATCATTATTGAATTTGTTTGATCTGAATATGTCACTGTATTAAAATATTATCTCCTCTTCAAAAAAAAAAAAAAAAGAGAGACCCTGTAAAATACTTCTGTAATTAGGTCTTTATAAAGGTCTGAGTGGAAAATACAAGTTTGCTCTTTGAAATAGATATAAGTATTTGAATCAGTGTTACTTATTTTCCTAGTGTGAATAATCAATTTTCAAATATAAATACTAAATGAGTATTATGATTCAGGCATTTACTTACTTCACAAAGTTGTACCACAAACTAAGAAAGTGCTTTTAGAGACTTAAAAATATAAAATGTAAATTCTGCTTATTTTTAAAATTTATATCTGTCTAAATTTGCACATTTCTCACTTGCCATTTCCCCCACTTCTCTAGACTCCCTACAGTGTTTTAGAATGGTTGAACTTTAAATTCTGTGCTCCAAGAGATCTTTAAATTGTCTTCTGTTGCACAAGTACTAATGCATAATGCAGAAGACTTACAAAACGTCAAAGAATTTCAAAACCACTGCACCTACAGTTGAGTGGGTTGTAGAGTATACCAGTTGCCTTTAGCCACTAATAAGAAAATCATTTTTTACTTGGTTTAAATAGGTTCCCTCATTTGAGGGCAGTTCATCAAGCTTAAAAATGAGCAGAATAGCCAAAGGTGCAATAGACCAACGTGATGGTCTAGAGAAGGGCTTGCAGGATTCTATGGGACACCCTTTCTTCAGTTCCCAGTTCAAGTTCTCCATTCTTTTTCTTCAAAGCTTCTTCTGCATGTTTAATTTTAGTTCATTGCCTACCCATTCCTGGAAAAGAAAAGTAAAAAAGTAAAGATGGAGAAGCATGTGAAAGATCAACTGGCAGTTTCCTTTTTATTTGACCCCATATTCTAACCTATAACTCAATTTATAATAATTACTAAGTAAATAAATATGGCAAAGATTTAAAAGAGTATATTTTTGTATGTATTGTTTGATTGACCGATAAACAAATTAATCAAATTAAATCCAGCATAGAAAGAATGTCCTTAGCACCTTTTTGACAGAAAATTATAATAAAAAATATTTACTGCAATGATAGTTTAAACTATATCTTAAGACATCAGTTGCATATTTGAATACATGAAATGTTTTACCACAAAGTTCTCTTTTAAAGGGGACAAATTTAAATAACTATAGCTTTAGGATAGAAGTCCTAAAATTAAAAGCAATTATTTTATTAAAAGAAGATGGCTGGTGGATGATATCCATTTGCAGCACAGACAAAAATATAAAAATAGGGAGATTTAGGATTCAGATATAAAACATAAAATTTCTACAGTTTACTCTATTCATACAGTTTCATACAGTTTACTATGTATTGTCTTTTTCCCATGAATCATTTTTATGAAAGAATAAAATTCACTTTGCTCTATATAGGATTGAATCCCACATTTTAATAATTTTCTATACATCTTTTTGCTTTAGTTTTGTATTCCACAAATGCTATTAGTGTTGTAAACTACTCGTCTTTCAATGACTCATAAAGATACTTAAAAATTATAACAAATATTGGAGGGGAGAAGCTAAGATGGTGGAGTAGTAGGAGGACCCCAGGCTTTCCCTCGTCTCTCAGACACAGCTAGATAATTGTCAAATCTCCTGAATACCCAAGAAATCGATCTGAGGACTGACGGAACAAATGGCACAGCTAGAGGGAGAGAAGAGACCGCACTGTGGCATGTGGGAAGTGCAGAGATTTGGTTTGGGGGGAAAAAGGATTGAGGGTGCTGCAGAAGGATAGGAGCCCTGATTACAGAGAGAGCAACAGAGAAAGAGGAACAGGGAAAGAGGAAGGGTGGGGGGGAGAGAGAGAGAGAAGAGAGAGGGCTTGGCCAAGGAAAACACTTCCTGAAAGCAATTGACTAAGAAAACAAGAGGGGCTGATTTTCATGAAGTTTTGCAAACAGTGGGGCTCAAACACTGGAGGTTTAGAGTTTCAAGGTGTGGATGGTATAGAGAGCTCTGAGGGAGCTACAGTACTCCTATAGAGAAGGCAGGCAGAGCCCAGGGGTAGAAGGCACAAACTGAGGATGCCCTGGGATGCACTAGGAGAGATGGTTCCCCCTTCTTAGAGTGCATCTGAAAGAGGTAGCATTACCTCTCCTGTGACAAAGAAAGTGGTGGGCACCATTTTCCTCCCCTGTCCCTCAGCATAAGTGAAGAGACCCTACTGAGGGTGGCTAACCCAGACGCTGGTTGTTTACTGTGCTTTGCTCCAAATCTCATGCTCCAATGGTTTGGTGTGACAGTTCTTCTGGGTCAAACCTGCATCAGTTCCAGCATGGTGAGACCAGCCCCCAGAAGACCAACGTGGGTCCCTTCTACACCAGGTCCCTAAACTCATCTGGCCTGGCTGGTCTGGCTGGGATAGAGGCCAAAGTGCAGGACACTTCTCCAGGCAGGCAAGCAACCTGGACACAGTGTGAAGACAGCAATCTCAAAGACACCTATGACACAGAGGGAAAATTGTTTGCTCTTATGGAGGGGTCTCAGATGGCAGCAAGTGTGACTCCTCTCTTGGGAGATGAAGGAGCTGGCTGGTGCCATTCGTCTCTCCCAACCCTCAGCATAAACTAACTTCAGTGACAGCACAGTGCCGACACTGGTGGCCTAAACTTGCTTACACCAAGCCCCATCCTTCTGCACCCTGCAGGTCCTGCTTTTCTTAGGTAAGTATGCCTGAAATTCAGCACAGCAGACTCCTCTCCCAGAAGACCAGCACAAACCCCCTGCATGTACTGCATCTACTGACCATGGAGCTCTGGAAAGTCAGCTCTAGGGGAAGTGGCATCAGGTTTCTTTTAACAAGTTGACCAAAGCACACCTAGTTAAAACTCGTCACACTCTGGCCAAGGTCCACACACTCCCCCCTGCAGGCAAAGAGAAACTCTGCAGAGGACTGACCTGAAGGATAGAGCAGCCAAAACACAGCAGCAGAGTTCATACAGCATACACCAGAGACACTTCCTGAAGAACTAGTCTCGGAACAATATATGACCTCTTCTTCATAAAGCTATTATTCTCAGGAACAGGAAACATAACAAGCTTTTCTGACACACAAAAGGAGATAGAGACCTGGACAAAATGCTAAGACAAAGGAATTCATCCCAAAAGAAAGAATAAGAAAAGGTCATGGCCAGAGATCTAACCAAAACAGATATAAGTTATATGCCTGATCCAGAATTTAAAGCAACAATCATAAGAATACTAGCTGGTCTTAAAAAAATCATAGAAGACACCAGGGAGTCCCTTACCACAGAGATAAAAGAGCTAAAAACTAATCAGGCCAAATGCAAAATGCAGTAACCGAGATTTGAAACCAACTGCATGTAATGATCACAACGATGGAAGAATCAGAGGAACAAATAAGTGATATAGAAAACAAAATTATGAAAAATAATGAAGATGCACAAAAGTGAAGAAAAATCCTGCATCATGAAAGTAGACTTAGGGAACTCAGGGACTCTATAAAGCATTACAACATTCGTATCATAGGAGTCCCAGAAGAAGAGAGGGAAAAGAGGGCAGAAGGTTTACTCAAGGAAATTACAGCTGAAAATTTCCCTAATCTGGGGGAAGGAAACAGACGTCTAAATCCAGGAGTCACAGAGAACTCCCATCAAAATCAAGAAAAGAAGACCAACACCAAGACATATTGTAGTTAAATTTGGAAATATAGAGATAAAGAAAAAATCCTAAAAGTAGCAAGTCAAAAAAAAAAAAGTCCCTAACATACAAGGGACGATGAATAATATTAGCAGCAGATCTCTCCGCAGAAACTTGGCAGGCAAGAAAGGAGTGGCATGATATATTCAACATGCCAAACAGGAAAAATCTGCAGTCGAATATACCTTGCCCAGAAAGATTATAATTCACAATAGAAGGGGAGATAAAGAATTACCCAAACAAACAAAAACTAAAGGAGTTTATGACCACTAAACCAGCCCTGCAAGAAATTTTAAGGGGACTCTTTGAGTGAGAAGGAAAGACCAATAGTGACTACGACTAGAAAGAACAGAGAACATCTACAGAAACGATGAAAAAATAAGTAACAAAATGGCACTAAATTGATATCTACCAATAATTACTTTGAATGTAAATGGACTAAAGACTCCAATTAAAAGACATAAGGTGTCAAAATAGACAGAAAACAAAAACAAAAACAAAAAAAACATAAACAATAACAGACCCATCTGTATGCTGGCTACAAAAGACTACTTTTAGATCTAAAGAAACCAGAAGGTTGAAAGTGAGGGGATAGAGAAACATTTACCATACAAATGGATGTCCAAAGAAAGCCTGAATAGCAATACTTATATCAGAAAAACTGGATTTTAAGCTAAAGACTGAAATAAGAGACGAAGAAGGGCACTACATCACAATAAGTGGGTTGATGCAACAGGAACGTCTAACAATTGCAAATATTTATGTTTTCATCTTGGAGGCACCCAAATATATAAAACAATAGCAAACTTAAAGGAGATTATTGATAATAAAGGTGAGCCAGGTCTTGGGGCACCTGGGTGGCTCAATCGATTGGGCATCTGACTTTGGGTCAGGTCATGATCTCATGGTTCATGAATTTGAGTCCCACATTGGTGTCTGCAGTAATGGTGTGGAACCTGCTTAAGATTGTCTTTCTCCCTCTCTCTGTGCTTCTTCCTCATTCATTCTCTCTCTCTCTCTCTCTCTCTCTCTCTCTCTCAAAATAAATAAAAAACAAATAGGTGAGCTAGGTCTGGATATTAAGGAGGAGGTGCAGCAAAGACAGGTGGAATAGTTTCTGAAACCAATTGATGTGGAGGACATAAGGTCTACAATGGGTCCTACCTATGTAGACATAAGGTCTACAATTGCTGGGTCCTACAATAATAGTAGGTGACTTAAACGACAAATTTACATCAATGGACAAATCAACTGAGCAGAAAACCAACAAAGGATACAGTGCTTTTGAATGATGCACATGACTAGGTAGATTTAACAGATACATTCAGAACATTTTATCCTAGAACAGCAGAATACACATTACTTTTGAGTGCACATGAGACATTCTCCAGAATAGATCACATACTAAATCACACATCAGCCCTTAATAAATACAAAAAGATTGAGATCATACCATGCATATTTTCCAATCACAATGTTATGAAACTTGAAAGTCAATCAGAGGAAACAATTTGGAGAGACAAAAATACATGGAAGCTAAATAATATCCTACTAAAGAGTGAAGGGGTCAACTGGGAAATTAAATAAAATATAAAAATATACATGGAAACAAATGAAAATGAATGCATGACCATCCAAAACCTTTGGGATTCAGCAAAAGCAATCATAAGAAGAAAGTATATAGTAATACAGGCCTACTTCATGAAGCAAGAAAAGTCTTAAATACACAACCTAACTTTTCCCCTAAAGGAGCCAGAAAGAAAAACAATAAATAAAGCATAAGTCAGCAGAAAAAGGGAAATAATAAAGATTAGAGCAGAAATAAATGATACAGAAACAACACCAATAGCAATCAATAACATCAATAATGATTTTCTTTTTTATACCTGCTGGACATTCCATGGTTTATATAATATAATTTGCTTAAGTATTCTGCTATTGATGAACATTCATATCATTTAGTGTTGATATTCTATAAAGGGGAATTACTGATAAAATTATATGTATTTAAATTTAATAAACATTAAAAAAAATTGCTTATATTTACCACTCCACTGAACAAACAAACAAAAATCAATAGAGAAAACTTTGGTGCAAAATAGTCTCAGTGATCTGTTGGAGAACTGAGAACAATCTTCCTTCCCTCCTCTCTCTGACTATCTTACATACATATTTTTAGTATAAAGTAGTATTCTTTGGTTCCAAGCAGGTAAACAAAAAATGATTAGAAATACATCAACTACACACAAGGAAGAAACAAAATGAAGTTTTTCTAGAGATTTTTTTACAGCCCACTAGAATAGTTGTGTTTGTAATTAGCACATTTGCAATTGATAAAAAGCTAAATGGTGATGGTGTAATGCCTAAGTGACATTGGTACATAGGTAATTTTTTTCTATACAATGGAAATAGAAATAGCTAAAATAGATCATGTTTAGCAAGGCAGACTATATTAGCAGCAGGAGTACTTTTGACTGTACTCTGGGTACACCACTTTAAGATTTTAGTTCATATCATCGCCTCCCAGGTACACCTTGAGAATAAAACCACAGGCTCATAACTCTACTCCCTTCTATGTTTTCAGCACCCACTAGCCTTACTCTTGTTAAAAAAGTTACCATTATTGGGGTGCCTAGTTGGCTCAGTCAGTTAAGCGTCTGACTTTGACTCAGGTCATGATCTCACAGTTTGTGAGTTCAAGTCCTGCATCAGGCTTTGTGCTGACAGCCTGAAGCCTGCTTTCAGATTTGGTCTCCCCCTCTCTCTCTGCCCCTCCCCTGCTCACACTCTGTCTCTCTCTAAAAAATAATAAATAAACATTAAAATTTTTTTTAAAAGTTGCCATTATTTTCACTTCATTTCATTTGTGTATCTGAGATGCTTTCTTGGTCTGAGTTATCTCACAAGGTGCTAAAAATAATTGTTTTTAAGTGCTTCATCTAGAAAGTTGTATAGGCTTTGATTTATCTGCTCTGACTCTATTATATCATAGTATACTGTTACTTCTATCACATGGGTTTAGTGGAACATAAATCTTTTGAAGGAGCACAGCTTGGTTGGCACCCTTGATTTTGGACTGCTGGCCTCCTGAACTTTCAGAGAATTAGTTTCTGTTGTTTAAATCCACCAGGTTTGTGGTAATTTGCTGCCATAGCCACAGTAACTAATAGAATTTTGTTTAAAAAAAATCAAATTTACAGAAGAAGATATCTGAATAGCTTATCTAAGCCAAGAGGAGGTAGAACAACTTGACTATAGACTTTTCACATACCCTAAAATAGAAGAAGGGCATTTCCTGAAAGGAATTCAGGAAGTAATAAAAAAAACAGATAATGGAGAGACTCTAGGAAGAAGAAATAAGCAAATAGACAAAGGAGTTCTGAATTCATTAAAATACAATTTAGAAATTTTGATTATTAGCACTTACAAAACTAACATGATTTTAGATATATCCTTCAGAAATACCGTATTCAAAACATATTAAAACTCGTATTATGGCAAAATATATATATATCTCATTTTTATATTTATCCAAGAGATACTAAATATATTTTATTACTTTTAGTTGCATATTTTAAAGGTGTTTATGTATTGTTTTCAACTTGATTACTGACCTTAAAGATTTGACATCTCCACAATAGATGGTTTAATCAAAATCACCATTATGATCTTATGATCACTACTTGCTGTTCAAGGCAAAAATATTAAGTTAATCTTTAAGGAAGCTTCAATATTTATGAGTTTTGTTGCTTTTGAGGTTTTTGTGTTGCTTAAACTGACAATTGTCTCTTCAGTTAAAAAAAAAGCTAATGATTGATCTTAAATATCACTATCAGAATATTTCAGAGTTTCTTTTTCCAAGCTTTCTCTCATAATACACCAACGTTAGGATAATTTGTATCTCCCAATTAAAGAAAATATACTTGAAAAGAATGTTAAGTACTTTCTATAAATTTTAAACCAATTACCACTTACTACTATTTAGTAACTGTAGTTGGGGGCGTGTAATAATATTCTTTATTGTCATGGGTGGTATGGAAAACTTAGAAT
This sequence comes from Panthera pardus, assembly GCF_024362965.1. Classification (NCBI taxonomy): domain Eukaryota; kingdom Metazoa; phylum Chordata; class Mammalia; order Carnivora; family Felidae; genus Panthera; species Panthera pardus. Next base: position 90,317,184 of record NW_026526688.1, on the reverse strand, counting down.
ATGTGTGTCTGTCAAACCTCTCAAATTTTTCAGAATATTTTTAATTTTTATTATGATATTAAGCACTCTATTTTCAAGATACATTGAATATTCCTCTTGTAAGATTGTATTTTGCATTTAAAAAACAAACTTTACACTTAAACATATATCAAAATATAATAAAAAATCATACAAAAGCTAGTTTTTTTCCCCAAAACTCATGTTAACAAAATATTTACTGAGGTGGAAAGGCAATGAAAAATAACCATGTGTATATAAACAAAACAATAAAATAGATATTTCTACATTCAAAAATTATATAGAATATATTCAATAAAGAGAGTTAATTAGCAAATTTCTACCTATACAACCTCAGCCAAACCACTGATATTCTCACATCCAAGCCAAAATTAATTTTGAGTTCACATCAATTTAAAATCATTTCCAAGAAATCTACATATTCAATGCAATCCCTATCAAAATAACACCAGCATTCTTCACAGAGTTAGAAAAAAATAGTTCTCAAATTTGTATGGAATAAGAAAAGGCCCGAAATGGCCAAAGTAATGTTGAAAAAGAAAATCAAAGCTGAAGGCATCACAGTTCTGGACTTCAAGCTGCATTACAAAGCTGTAATCATCAAGACACTTGATACTTGCACAAAAACAGACATAGAGATCAATGGAACAGAATAGAGAACCCAGAAATGGACCCGCAAATGAGTGGCCAACCAATCTTCAACAAAGCAGGAAAGAATAACCAATGGAAAAAAGAGAATCTCTTCAGCCAGTGGTGCTGTGAAAACTGGACAGCAACATGCAGAAGAATGAAACTCAACCATTTTCTTATACCATACACAAAAATAAACTAATAATGGATGAAAGACCTAAATGTAAGATAGGAAACCATCAAAATCCTAGAGAAGAAAACAGGCAACACTTCTTTGACCTTGGCCGCAGCAACTTCTTACTTGACATGTCTCATGAGGCAAGGGAAACAAAAGGAAAAATGAACTATTGGGACCTCACCAAGATGCAAAGCTTTTGCATAGTGAATGAAACAATCAGCAAAACTAAAAGGCAACTGATGGAATAGAAGAATATATTTGCAAGTGACATATCAGATAAAGGGTTAGTATCCAAAATCTATAAAGAACATTATCAAACTTAACACCCCAAAAACAAATAATACAGTGAAATAATTACATGCAAAAGATATGAATAGACATTTTTCCAAAGAAGACATCCATATGGCTAACAGACACATGAAAAAAATGCTCAACATCACTAATCAGGGAAATACAAATCAAAACCACAATGAGATACAACCTCACACATATCACAATGGCTAAAATTAGCAACTCAGGCAACAAAGGATGTTGGGGAGGATGCAGAGAAAGAGGATCTTTTTTCCACTGCTGGTGGGAATGCAAACTGGTGCAGCCACTCTGGAAAACAGTGTGGAAGTTCCTCAAAAAGTTAAAAATCGAACTACCCTACCAATTGCACGAGTAGGTATTTATGCAAAGGATACAAAAATGCTGATTCAAAAGGGCAAATGCTCCCACAAAGTTTATAGAAGCACTGTCAACAATAGTCAAATTATGGAAAGAGCACAAATGTCCATCAACTGATGAATGGATAAAGAACAGGTGGGGTGTGTGTGTGTGTGTGTGTGCGCGTGCGTATGTCAATGGAATATTACTTGGTGATCAAAAAGAATGAAATCTTGCCATTTGCAATAACATGGATGGAATTAGAGGGTATTATGCTAAGTGAAACAAGTTAGTCAGAAAAATACAGCTATCATATGATTTTACGGACATGAGTAATTTAAGAAAGAAAACAGATGGACATAGGGGAAGGGAAGCAAAAATAAGATAAAAACAAAGAGGAAGACAAACCATCAGAGACTCTTAAATACAGGGAACAAACTGAGGGTTGCTGGAGGTGTTGGGTGGGGGATAAGCTAAATGGGTGATGGGCATTAAGGAGGGCACTTGTTGGGATGAGCACTGGGTGTTATATGTAAGTGATAAATCACTAAATTTTATTCCTGAAATCGTTATTATACTATATGTTCACTAACTTTGTTTTGAATACATAAATTAAAATTGCTTCTCGGCCTTTTGGCTAAGATCAAGTGTAAATAAATAAATTTAAAAAATAATATCATTTCCATAGCTTTAACCAAAATTGATACTTCAAGGGAAATATATTGTTTGCACCACCGTATACACAAGTAAAGGCTTGTATATCAAGTTTATCATGAGAATATTTTGAAAGCATGACCTATTTCCTATTCTTTCAGTAAAGTCTGGTACAATTTTGTAATAAATTTCTAAAGATCAAGTATGATTCCTGGTTAACAATATGGTAGAGAGTCACTGTTTTCCAACAATGGATTTATTGATTTTATTGAGATGATACTGAGGTTGCTACATATGTTATAGGTGAAACCCAGAGCATACCATTCCAGATACTCAACCTGATTGAACCACAAAAATATACAGTTTAAAATTTTTCATATAATATTGGTAAGGCATTCCTACTTTATTGGTAGTTTTTCTAAGGTTTTTATTAAAACCTTAAAATTTAAAATTCTTAGGAAAATTAATCTAGAGTTTTCAATTAGGATTTTGAATTTAGAATTTTGTTTATACTAAAAAATAAAATGTGAAAATAGAATGTCCATATTTTTTTCAGCAAAAAAGGAGAAAACTTGAATCAAATATAAAATAGGTGTTAAGTAACCTAAACCTCTAAAACATATTTTTTTTTGTTTTTCAAACCTAAAAAAATAAGTAGTAATTCTGTATTAAAAAAAAAAAAGCAAAGAAATGAAACTATCTTTTACGCTAATGAGAATATAGGAAAAACACTCACTAAAGAAAAGCAATTTTTTTACAGTTATTTTAGGCAGAAATGATAAGTCAATCAACTAGGCTAATAAACAAAACAGGAATATATACTCTTTCATGCCACAAACTATTGAAAGATCAGGAAACATGTGAAATGACTGCATCCAGTATTCCAAACCATGTTTCTCTCTCCCTCTCTTACTCTTGCTCTCATTCCCCATCTCTGTATTCCATGTTGGCATATGTCTAATTCACAACTTCAGTATATTCTGGCGAAACTAAGCTTTCTGCATTTTGCAGAAAATAGGACTACAAGCAGTTCTGTGGTAAAACCCGTATCCTCCCCACATTTCATAATTAGAGGGGAGCAAGAAGTATTCCTACTAGCCTTGGTAAATGGGTGGAGGAATGTGGTGGAGTCTGATTGCACTGGCCTGTGCATCCTTGTATCACAAAGTTTGAAAACTAGGATACTGTGATTGGTTCAGCTGGTGTCATTCACCCATTCTTGAGATTGGAGGTGACAAATGCTGTCTGCTTCCCCGGAAAGGGGTGGAGTGGCAGAGACAAAAACATTTGTCAGTCGCTATGCCCTGGAACACTACCAAGTTTCTTACAATAAGTATAAAAACTACTTGAAAATTTGACTTAATCAAAGGAGCAGAAAACTCCATCTATTTAATCTGTTTCTGTATTGATAGGAGGATGAAAATTGGGGTAGTTTTCCATAATTTAGCTATTGTTGAGAGTGCTGCTATAAACATTGGGGTACAAGTGCCCCTATGCATCAGTACTCCTGTATCCCTTGGGTAAATTCCTAGCAGTGCTACTGCTGGGTCATAGAGTAGGTCTATTTTTAATTTGTTGACATGCGGGAGGGGAAGGAAAAAAAATGGTTAGAGAGGGAGGGAACCAAAACATAAGAGACTCTTAAAAACTGAGAACAAACTGAGGGTTTATGGGGGGGTGGGAGGGAGGAGTGTGTGGGTGATGGGTATTGAGGAGGTCACCTGTTGGGATGAGCACTGGGTGTTGTATGGAAACCAATTTGACAATAAATTTACTATTAAAAAAATAAAAAAAAATTAAAAAAAATTAAAAAAAGGAAAATTGGGGTAGTTTTTTGTTTGTTTGTTTTCATTTTTTTTTTGAGGATGCTGTTGGCACAAGCCTTAGAAATGTTAATTCCCTTTGTCATAACTTTTAGAATTTTATCCTAAGGTAATAATGTTAGGTAAATACAGGCTCACTTGTAACCTTTTTTGTTTTGTTTTGTTTTGTTTTGTTTTCATTCAAGGATAGCTCTCTTAATACAGGAACAGGTAATGGCATGGAAAAAAATTTTCCTTCCCTGATTAGATATTTAATGTTAGATAACATCAATTACTCCTGAGACTCTCATCCCAAATTTTATTATGCATTTCTTTCCTCATTTCCTTGCTTTCTAAACCTTTTGTGTAGCATTTAGTTAGTATTATTCACTACTTTTTTTTTTTCCCCCTGAATGGTGGGAGAAATCTCCTTGCACAGTAAAAAGGACCAATCTATCACCTTTTTACAGATTGAGGTCAGTATGACAATGTTATTCCGATTAGTCTTCTAAAAACATCACTTTAAAAATCAGGCTTTGAAAAAAAAGAAGTTATTTTTCTTTTACAAAGTACCAACTGGGAATAGTGCCTTCTACTGATTGCTAGGTTAACAGCTTTACTCACCTTATCTCCATTATCCTCTTAAGGACTAGATTTTTAAACAACTTTACTAGTGTACCTGCTGTGTAAAGCCTTTTTCTTCTTTTGAATTTGATTCTGAAGGCATATCTTGAGTTTCAACAGTGAACAATGGATCCTTGATGGTGGGAGCAGATAACAGTGTCCTGGAAAGATTTTAAGGACTTGACTATGTCTCTCAGAGTAGCCTTTAACCTAGCACCAGACAAGCAAGATTCAGAGATTAAAACAGATAGAGTAAAACATGGAAGGGAAGCTGAAATAATGAGTCACAAATGCATGCAGAAAATGGGTACAATAAATGTGAATAAATCTACCTCTTCCATAATTTACCAAACGTGACAATTTATTAAAACATTGTTATAAACATGTATTTTATTTTCCTCAACATATAAAAAACACTGTTCAGATAAACATGATTGACAAATACTGGAATTTTTGTCACTTTTTTTATGATCATAATTTGAAGTAAAAGTCTGTTATCTCTAAGTTAAGTTCACATTTTACAAACTTGGGATATTATTCTTTTAGTTATATTGAAGCTATTGATGGCATGTCCAAAATTTCATTATAAGAGTTTGGGTAATAAAGGGGTATTTACTCTAATTGATTTTGATAACTTAATTTTTCTAAGCCATACAGTTTACCATTACCCTTAATTTCATTGTAAACTTCTTTTTGCTAAGTTAAAATGGTTATTGTTTGTTTGCTGGGGTTTTCTTCTGTTTTAAGGAAATTTAAAGTGTGCCACTGTCCATCCGAAAGGGTAACGGAATGGGGAAGGAAAAACACATACATGAAAAAAAAAAAAAGCCTTAAAAAAATAGTATAGGTAACCAGGTAGTTAATCCTGCATAATTCTCTTGAGGAAAAATTGCTGCTCTTACTTAAAAGCCAAGTTTACTGTTCTTTGGAATTTTTCACTTCATTCACCAAGGTCCAAAATACACATGTAGGAATATATCTGATATTAAATATTATAATGATACTGGGGTGCCCGGGTGGCTGTGACTAAGCATCTTCGGCACAGGTCACGATCTTGCAGTTCATGAGTTCAAGGCCCACATCGGGCTCTGTGCTGACAGCTTAGAGCCTGGAGGCTGCTTTGGATTCTGTGTCTCCTACTCTCTCTGCCACTCGTCTGTTTGTTATTTCTCTCTCTGTCTCTCTCAACAATAAGTAAACAATAAAAATTTAAAAAAAAACACTATAATGATACTAACTGCAAGTTACTATAGAAAGATTGTTGATTAATGGCTACTAAAAGTCTTATCTTTCCTATGACCCAGCAATTGTACAACTAGGAATTTATCCAAAGGATACAAAAATGATGATTCAAAGGGGCACAACACCCCACTGTTTATAGCAGTGCTATTAACAGTAGCCAAATTATGGGAAGAGCCCAAATGTCCATCAACTGATGAATGGATAAAATAGATGTGGTAAATATATACAATGGAATACTACTCAGCAATGAAAAAGAATGGAATCTTACCATTTGTAACAACGTGGATGGAACTGGAGGGTATTATGCTAAGTGAGTTAAATCATTCAGAGAAAGATAGATATCCTATGATTTCACTCATGTGAAATTTGAGAAACAGATGAATATAGGGGAAGGGAAGCAAAAATAAGATAAAAACAGAGAGGATGGCAAACCATAAAAGACTCTTAAATACAGAGAACAAACTGAGGGTTGCTGGAAGAGGGGGTGGGTTAAATGGGTGATAGGTATTAAGAAGGACACTTTTCGGGATGAGCACTGAGTGTCACATGTAAGAGATGAATCATTGGGTTCTACTACTGAAGCCAAGACTACACTGTATGTTAACTAACTTGAGTATAAATTCAAAAAAATAAAATAAAAAAATAAAAGTCATATCTTTCCAATGTCATTTATGAATAACTTGAATGACTATAGCACCAAACCATTGATTCAGGATAGGAAAACCTCCAAAAGGCTTCTGCTTTTCCACTGCCCTTCTTACTTGAAGGTAGGAAACCTTTTAATAAAACTTGACACTGATAAAATGGTGAACTGATAACGATTCAACTAAATTTTAAAAACCCACTTCCTCCACCTCTCTAAAAATATCGTACTCCCTCCCCCACCACTACCCACAATAGAATTTACTAAATTTATTTTCTCACCATAGGTTCTGAAATCCCTGGATTAATTAAATTCAAGTCTGAGAATTATGTGAATACATGAAAGCCAAAACAAAAATGTAGGGTATTTTCCCATTCATCTTAACACACAATTAAAGTTTTTTGAAAACACAATTGGCTGAAAATTTAGACTACATTATGAAAACTGTAAGTGCTATCAAGTAAAAACAAAATGAGGTAGATTGGTATAGAAAACAAATCCAAGAGTCAAGTTCTTAAATTTGGCAATGTTTATTTATTTTTGAGAAAGACAGAGAGTGTGAGTGGGAGAGGGGCAGTGAGAGGGGGACAGAGGATCCAAAGCAGACTCTGCGTTGACAGTAGCAAGCCAGATGGAGGGCTTGAACTCATGCACCTTGAGATCATGAGCTGAGCTGAAGTCGGATGCTCAACCAACTGAGCCACCCAGGCACCCTCATTTACATAGCATTCTTCAACACACAAAATTACACAAATGGAGAACCAATTATTAGTTGCTAGGGGTTAGTAGGGAAAAGGAGAGGCTGGATGTCTCTGTAAAATTGTAGCACAATGGATCCCTGTGATGAAACTGTTCTGCATCTCATTGTGGTGGTGTTCATATGAATCTACACATAAAATGCATAGAATTATACACATACAAGCGCACACACACACACATATATACATATACATGAGTGCATGTAAAACTGGTGAAATCTGAATAATTTTGGTGAATAGTATCAATGTCATGTGTCTGTGATATTATATTGTAGTTTTACAAGATGTTACCATTGGAAAAAATGGGTAAAGATATGTGAAATCTATTTTTCATTATAAATGCATGTGTGTCTGAACATCTCAAAATAAAGTCAAATAATATGACCTTTAGGAAGCAAAAATTAGTTCTTTGAAGTCTTATGACTCATGAAAAACGTTACACGGTCTAGCCTGTCCAGATACAAACCTTTTTTTAGTTTAGTGCAGTAACAGCAACTTTAAGAACAGCGCAATATATGTTGCAAAATATATGAAATATTTGGAATAGTCCATTAGCCAAGCTATTAGATTCTGTGGTAGATTAGATCATTGTTCCATAAATATTTTTCCCTTCCTCTTTCCACTGTGGACTTTGGCCATGAGACTTACTTTGACAAATAGATTGATAGAAGAAATGTGAGGAGAGACTTGAAATGTACTTGTGTGGTTGGGCTTGCCCTGTTCTACCATTGTCTTTACAATTAGAAGAGCATGCCCCAGGAAACCCACTGGTCCCAGAAGAATGAGAAGTACCAATAAGAGACCTGAACCAAACCCATGCTCAAGAATTGATCACAGCCTTAGATCATCTCCAGCCAAACCACAAGCATAAGAGTAAGAAATCAAACTTTGATTTGCATGCCACTTGTTTTAGAGTGGTTTGTTATGCAGCCTTACTGTGGCTCTAGTTGACTACAACAGAATAATTAATAAAAATAGATTTCTGGATAGTTGGGGATTATGGCTTAGCTAAGACAGAATATGGTACAGAAGCATATATAGTAACTATCAAATGTCTGCCTTTTCACAGTTGAACGTGACAATATTGTAAGTAGAGATCTTGACATTCTTTATTTTCCTCTCATATCTCATAATGCTTTATTTTCCCCCTGTCCCTAAAGTCTTAGGCTTTTAAAAAATCTTATTGGATTATAATTACACTTTGACTTTTCATTGAAAATGGAAGAAGAGTATGCATATTAACAACTTCTCCCCCAAACAAGTTGATTTTGATTTTTATACTGACATAAGAGCCATGAGGGGAAAAAATTTTTTTTGTTGTTTTGTTTACTACAGTGTAACCAGTACTTAAGCATTTAGTAAATATAAATATATATTGAATGATTATTCAGTCTCCTTAGTCTCCTGTTCCCCTAGTAGTGTGTTTACTGAGTCGCTATGTTATTTCACTTTATTCTTCTATAGTCTATATTAGTGATATAAAAAGTGCCTGCATTTTCTGGAGAACATTATTGAAAATTGTGTTTATTGTGTTACCTTGTATAATCATCTACGTGGCAATTTCTCTTAATTTTTATTGGAAAGAAGACAAGTGTTTCTTATATGAATTGACATGATTTATCCGTCAATAAAAGAAGGAAAAATGTAACATTTCTCTAGTTTGTTTTGGCTTCCGGGAATATGAGTTCAATTTAATGCTCAATAAAAGTAATTCTAGGGGTGCCTGGGTGGCTCAGTCGGTTAAGCGGCTGACTTCGGCTCAGGTCATGATCTCGCGGTCCGTGAGTTCGAGCCCCGCGTCAGGCTCTGTGCTGACAGCTCAGAGCCTGGAGCCTGTTTCAGATTCTGTGTCTCCCTCTCTCTGACCCTCCCCCATTCATGCTCTGTCTCTCTCTGTCTCAAAAATAAATAAACATTAAAAAAAATTAAAAAAAAGTAATTCTAACGTACTGCTAAATATATAAAATGATTTTAATTGCCATAATTGTTTATATGTAAGTGGAATAAAATATTTTTCCAATTAAAAATACTTATAAATAAACCAAAATCTAGAATAAACTTTTTGAAATAAATGTTATTTTATCAATATAGTTATTTTATCTTTCTGATAAATACTTTTGTTTCTAATTTTCTTTAATGTTTATTATTTTTGAGAGTGACAGAGAGACAGAGAGTGAACAGGGGAGGAGCAAAGATATTTAAGTAATTTAAGTATGTGTCACAGACTATGAGTCTGGAGTTCTCTCTTGTCCAGCAAGAGAGTGAATGAAGAATTGAATACAAGAGAGGCTATCCAGGAAGAGACAAGAGCCCCAAACAGGGCTTTCATCACTGTATTTATTGAACTCACAAGATATTACCCACACGAAGGAAACAAGATCTTACACATGTGAATGTGGAGAAAACAGACAGTAATCATTAACTTGCGTGTGTAAGAAGCAAAGGGGCTGGGTGGCAAGTGGAGTTTGTGATCAGAGTAAAATATTATATTGATGTCAGATGGAAAGTAATCTCCTGCAGGTGATATAACAAGTCACTTGTGATCCCATTACAATATCTCACTAGCTATCCTTGGGCACTTTAGCCCTGTGGTGGCAGCTTTCCACCCTAAGCTTTTTTCTAACGCATTTATGTAAGTAGAACCTATTTCCCCATAAGTAAAGAAATTCATAATCCTACTTATGGTTTCTTAAAGTGACTGCTGTTGTGGGGAAAAACTATTGGATCAGAATAAATAGGAAACTACTACAGGCACCCACACGAGAGATGGTGATGGTCTGAACAAGGTTGACGAGAGAAGGAAATTTTAGGTCATAAAATGTGACCTAGAATACGTGAGAGTATAAATAAAACTAAATAAAACTATTAAATTGAGTATTTGTTTTAATCCATAAAGTTAAAGTTTTTAAATAGTTTAGGAAAACTAATTCAAATATGTATTTTTTTTCTGGATTTTTTAAAACTGGAGTACAGCTGATACAGTATTACATTAGTTTTAGGTATACAACTTAGGAATTCAACAAGTTTATACATTATGCTGTATTCACCACAAGTATAACTACCATGTGTATCTCCTGTCTTGTTACATAGCTTTTATGATATCACTGACTGTATCCCTAATGCTGCCCCTTTTACTACTGTACTTATTCAATTCCATAACCAGAGGCCTGTATCTCCCTGTCCCCTTCATCCATTTTGTATAAGCTTCCCCCTTCTTCTCCTCTGGAAACCATCAGTTTTTTCTCTGTATTTATAGGCTGATCCTACTTTTCATTTACTTATTCATTTGTTGTCGCTATTGTTTAGATTCTACTTATGAGTGAAATCATATGGTTTTTGCTTTTCTCAGTCTGACTTATTTCACTTGGCATGATACCCTCTAAGTCCATCCATGTTGTCTCAGATGGCATGATTTCAACTTTTTATGGCTGCATAACATTCCATTCCATACACATACATACACACACATAACATTATATATATATATATATATATATATATATATATATATATATATATATTTTTTTTTTTTTTTTTTTTTTTTTTACTGATAGACACTTTTAGGTTGCTTCCAGATCTTGACTATTGTGAATACTATTTACAGTATTCAGTATTCATAGGAGTGCATATATATTTAAAATTAAATCAGAGCCAAGTTAAAAAAAAAGATGATGAAAATCTTACTTAATGAAACAATTATCAGGAAATTTTAGGTGGTAGACCTCAAGTTAATAATCATGACGTTAATTAATTAATTAATTAATTAAAATTATTTTGAGAGAGGAGAGAGCAGGCAGAGGAGGGTCAGAGACAGAGGAGAGAGAGAATCCCAAGCAGGCTCTGTGCTGTCAGCATGAAGCCCCACACAGAGTTTAAAACCAGAGTTTAAAACCATGAACTGTGAAATCATGACCTGAGCCAAAATCAAGAGTCAATTGCTCAGCCAACTGAGCCACCAGGTGCCCCAAATGATTATGACATTTAATATTCAATTGATGATTAATATTGGAGGGTATTAGTAATCAACTGATTAATACTGGTATAAGCCCTTGTGTTTTATCTGCATCGAGTAACTCCAAATAAAATTCCAGTTTATTCAAGAGTTATTGGCAAAATATGTTATGAATAGACATAGTAATACCTATTAAAAAGGAAATTTAATTTAAAAACTTACTGGTATGATATTTTCAGCTTTCTTAAATGTATCTGAAGGCAGAAATAAGGAGTAAAAGTTAACACCATTTAAGAGATCACTTATAATTCGGACCTTAGGGGATATTTTTACCTCTGGATTTAGATGTAAAGAGATAAATGCCAGTTAAAAGTAAATGCGTTGAACTCTATCTCCATTTAGTTAATAGAACTATGTTCTGGTAAATAGATCAATGGTTTAGTCAAACAGGCTGACTTAGTTAGTTCCAAGTTATAAAGCAAGTGTTGATATCCTCAGATAAGAGACTGTAAAAAAAGGAGCCCTTAAATAGAATTTCTACATGATTTATATTTAAAATTCAGATTATTTCCTATGGAGAAAAGTATTTACCTTGGTCTATAAACTATTCACCAGGGCTTTTTTCTAGTAAAGGGGAAATGTAGGAGGATTTAAAATCTATCATATTTAAGATTGAAAGAAAGTGCCTACAAATATATTTCCCATGCAACCACATTTAAACCCTTTAACTATCACACCTAACAGTCAAATTTATAATAGTGGAAATAAGTGAAGAGTCTTAATCAGAAAAATATGCTTAGAATATATTATCAGTTTTGACAATTGGCTGAATACAGAATTATTATCCTCACCATGGTTGTGCCTAATGTGAGGTTATAATTTCTTCAATATTTTTAAATATTTTATTTTTTAAATATATTTGCTATTTGTAAAAACATAATTTCTTGTGAGACCTTTGAATGTATATAGAAAGACCCAAAATAAGTCTTAATAGGGGCGCCTGGGTGGCTTAGTCAGTCAAGCATCCGACTCTTGATTTCACTCAGGTCATGATCTCATAGATTGATCAGTTTGAGCCCCACATCAGGCTCTGCACTGACAGTGTGGAACCTGCTTGGTATTTTCTCTCTCTCCCTCTCTCTCTGCCCCATCCTCGTGTGCTGTATCTCTCTTTCAAAATAAATAAGTAAAACCTAAAAAAAGAATAAGCCTTAATAGTAATTAGAAATTTTCTCTCTGCAGCTGAACTTAAAATTGTACTTCTAGTCTTAAAATAATAACAATAATATTAAATACCAAATACGATTGTTTTTGTAATTTATCAAGTTATTTTGCCATAAGTTTTGAAATACAGAATCAGGTAAGGAGGTGAGAAATATCTGAAGTAAATTAAAAAGACCTCTACAGAGGTATCTATTTAACTTACAGAAAAAGGCAGTGGACTTCTGTGATGGTTGATTTTACATGTCAACTTGACTTTGTATATAATGTAGGTGTATATATATTTTATATGTCTATATACATATATTTTAATGATTTAATGACCTTTTTTTAATTACCATTGTTAAATTTTCTTTCTAGGAAATTAAACCCTTTTAATTCTTATCTACCTTCTACATATAGTTATTGAATACTGTACAATATATTAATCTGATTGTTATGGTCCATGCATATGTTTTCAGGCTGTTTATACCCTGGTTCACCAATACACAAAAATGGAGGGAGGGGAAGCTATGAATCTGTGTAAGACTATATACACACTCGCCTCAGCTTAATGCAGGAAATTGTTCTAGTTTCAAGCAGTTAGTTTAAACTCTATGAACAGTTTAAATACAAATACAAAACTATTTTGAAAAGACTATCTAAAGTGTACTTTAAACATAGTATATTTTACCTTTCACAAAACCGGGTTACAAAATATTTTGTTTTATCATGCAGCCTTTCCTCAAAAGTCTTACAAAAACACTCACTTTTGTATACACATATTTAAATAGTAAATAAGTACACACAACAATACACATACTATTGGTTGTTTCTCTAGAGAAGTTTGACTTAATACAACTTCATATTCTCTTGGAATCAGGGAATGAAATGGTATGAAAACTTAACGTTAACAATGGATAAAACTGATAAAAGTTGTTTAGTTGAAGTGTAGAGCCTTTTTTTTTTTTGGTAGTTCATGTTGTCCCTGATGTATATTTGTTAATTTCTAGAACTTCTTGATAATTTGAAAACAAAACACTTATGATGAAACAATTTATTTTTCTTCCTATGAATTTCTCTCTGTGTAATTTTACTGTCTGGATGAAATATATCTATAGTATATGGTATGTGGAATATGAACTCTTCCAGAAATCTTCCCCTGACCCCTGCCATACAGATATCTCTCTTCAGCATTCCCTAACCTATATTATAATATTTTCTAACATCTTCAGCTTTACAATCCTTATAACCTCAACTCTAAAGTTGAATTAGAAAAATACTTTAAAATATTCGCTGCATTTAATTGAGCCTAAAATATGTGCAGCTTTAATATATCTACAAATCTATGTGCAGTTAACCTAATGAATGTATTGGTCTAGAAATGAATGGAAACACTTTTGTACTTTTGTGTGCATATTATTCAATTTTACCCATTTTATCACTACACTTCGGCAAAGATCAGTAACTTTTTTTTAATGTATACCAATTCATGAGATTTAAATATCAAGCTTATGGAGAATAAATTGAGTCAAATGATATTTATTATGATCTGAATGAGTTTCACATATTTAAAATTCATTCCAGAATAGTTACACATTTTTTATATTATTTTAATATTATGTATGTTACTTAGAACCTGTTTTTCAACTCCTAGTAATTCACTGTCAGATTAGCAGTGACCTAGATGGTACTTACTTTCTATCAATGTTGTTGAAATCACCATTTTTTCATTGATACCAATAGATTGATCTCTTTTGTTATTTGGACATTCACAGTTAGTTGAAAGTATAAATTAATAATGAATATGTGTTCTTCATTTTCTCAATGACTGATTCTTGAAGTAACTTGAAAACCCTTGGGATATCAGATTGAACTAATGAATTTTTCATTAGAGGTTCTATTATAAACTTTTTATCTCTTGAGTAAATACCTAAGTTAAAATCTAGCATTCACCAAGCAGCCTACTGTTCCTTCTTATGTTAATGAGGAGGCTAATTGCAAATTTCCCTAGGTAATCTCAGTGTCAATTATTCATGAACCACTGACTATAGACATGACATTTTCGAATGACAGCTCTCAATCCTTTTGCTTACAAGTTTTAATATGTGCTGGGTAATTTAAAAGACGTCAAATCTAAAAGGTGTTAAAGTGAGTTGAAAAGGGGCAAAAAAAAAAAAAAAAGAAAAAGAAAAACTTCTGAAACTTGAATACCTGATAAGTTAGTTCTGAATTTATTTAACGCTAAGATATTTTAGCATTTGAAAAGCTTTTTTTTTTTTAGAATTTGAAAAGCTCTAAGAGAAAAAAGAGGAAACATTTTTTCAAGCTTCTCTTTAATCACATTGTTGGATTAATGTTCTTGAATAGAAAATATCCCATTCCAAAAGGATTCTATCTAATTGATGTATATAATTACAGCTTTTTTTTTTTCCTGAATCACCAACAAGTTTAAATTGCAATTTAAATTAATACAAGAACACAAGTGAAACTTGGCAGTATATTTACAAGTCTTTTTTCATATAGCTCATTTTTCTTTACTCAGTGAGTTCTGAATGCTTCTATGTGTTGCTTCTACTAGCTCTCCTATTGTGTGTAATTCACAGTCTGCTGTTGGGGAGATGAGTTTGTCTTCAGTAGTAGTTGTTTTTAATGGTAGCTCCAAGTTCTTTCATTCCTTTGGGGCATGAATGATTATGTTTATCACTGTCCCTGAAGTTTCTTGGCTTTCTACCATACTTTTTTTTTTTTTTTTTTGAGAGAGAGAGAGCATGAGGACACTCCAAAGAGAGAAACAGAGAGAGAGAGAGAGAGAGAGAAAGAAAGAGAGGAAGAGAGTGAGAATCTTAAGCAAGCTTCAAGCCCAGCCTGGAGGCCAACATGGGGCTCCAAATCATGACCTTGAGATCATGACCTGAGTAGAAATCTAGTCAGATGCTTAACCAAATTGAGCCACTCAGGTGCCCCAGCTTTCCACCATATTTTAATAATTTTATGGTTTAGAGTCTTACTGGCATTGGTTTTAAAATTTGTACTGTATGGGGCTCCTAGGTGGCTCAGTCAACTAAACATCGGACTCTTGATTTCGGCTCAAGTCATGATCTCATGGTCCTGAGACTGAGCCCCAATCTTAGGGCTCAGTGCTGGGTGTGGAGCCTGCTTAAGATTCTCTCTCCCTCCCTGGCTTGTGCTCATTCTCTCTCTCTCTCTCCCTCTCTCTCTCTCTCACTCTCAAGAAAAAAAAAAAAGATAAAAATATTTGTACTCTACACTTCCGCACTTTGATGGATAAAGTTCTTTTTCCTTTTTTACAACATTATCAGATGTTTCTGGTCTCCATTTCAGTCAGCCCACTGAAAGAATATGAGTTATTTTGACTTTAATGTTTATTCTACAATATTTTTTTTACTGTTGAGTTAACCAGCATTTTTGTAGCTTAATATGTGTGTGTGTGTGTGTGTGTGTGCACGTGCATGCATGCTTACGTACATGTTTAGGGGTTCTCTCAAAGTTTTCTCCCATACTAATTAGAAATCTAAATAATACTAAAAAGTTATTTAATGTTATCCATAAGGAAAACTAAAGCAAATTATGTCATCAAAAATGTTTTTCAGGATATGAAAACACAATTATTTACTTTTTTATGAAACAAATATATAGAATATTTTAGTGACTATTACAAAATACTAAAGGTCTACTTGTTCCTGCTAAGATATGTACAATTTATAAATTTTACATAAAAGACAATGGATTACGATGTGGACATGCCTAGTTGTGATGCAGCTCACAGGACTTACATGTCTTGACATAGGCTCATAGCTACATAACCTACACTTATCTAAACCTTTGTATTCAGTCATATCTCCAGTGTTAGTTCAGTCTTCTGTTTCCTAATTTTTAATACCTGTATTTATAGTATTTATGGCCACCCAACTTTTCCAATCATAATTTATTAAGGAACATTTTTAATTAAATATGCATGACCATAAAGTTGCTGTCATTTATATAAAGAAAGATAGATAGATAGATAGATAGATAGATAGATAGATACGAACATTTTAAGAATTTTATGTAATGCCTTTTATTGAGGGAGATAGATGTAGTTTTTTAACTTAATATCCAAAGAGAATAACAATAACAACAACAAAAAAACATAGTTGAATGCCTATAATATTCAAGAGTAGACTCACACTATATTCAAGTTAATCCTTAATATATGTTGATATAATTTTGATATATAATTATTCACTTAAATGTGAGATAATGAGACTTAGATGTTTTAAGGATTTTCCCGAGGTACCATAGTCAATAGCTAAAATATGGATGAGCCTTTATTGAAATTCTGATCACTCTAAAAACAAAGACTGTATTCTCTCTCTCTCTCTCTCTCTCTCTCTCACTCTCTCTCTCTCTCTCTCTCTCTGTGTGTGTGTGTGTGTGTGTATTCTGGATAACATAAATAAATATTAATTTATTGCAAATATGTGAGAAGGCTAATAGAATTGAGTAAAACATAAAGTACCAGGTCTCAGGAGATACAGGAACAAATAAATGGAAGACTAAAGTTTTCAGAAGCAGAATACTGCCTTAAGGGTCCATTAAAGGTTCTTCTGTTCTCAGTGATTTGGTTATTTCACTCAATCTTCAGATTCCCTGGAGAAAGCATCTGATTGGCCTTTGTTTCATAATCTGCCCTTCTTTGAACCAATCACCAGGGAGATATGAAGCTTTAATTAATCAAGTCTGAGTGAAGCTTGAAATTAGTGTAAGAAAGAAAGACACACAGGAGAGTATAATGGGACAAAAGAAAAGTCCCCAAGGAAAAATCTAGTTTAAGACTAGAAGAAGTACAATACATTTTAGATAGTCAAGTAAGATTTTTTGGGGGGATTGACATTTTCTTTTCCCGTAATGTAGTGTTAATTTTTTTTCTTACGGTATGTTATTAAAGTCCCAAATATAATATTAATCATTTTATTGTTATAAATGTCAATATTTTCTCATAAATATTCCAAATGTACTTCTAACCTAGTTGTTGGATTTTTCCTTACTGTGTTATAGAAGTTTAAAAACTTTTTCATTTGGATTTTTAATTAGTCTTTTTGCAGTTCCTGTAACTTTTATACTTTGAAAGAAATTCTCTGTCCACTGGCACATAAATATTACTGTGTAACTTATTCTAGTTTTTTTATGTTTTCATTTAACTTATATATTGACAATTTTATTATAACATGGATCGACTTAAATATATAGTATCGATAAAATTGTAACTATTATTCTAAATACCTAAAGTTATTTGAAAACACTATTTATTGAATAATCTTTTCATTCCATAATGAATAAAAATATAAAATACACTTTATGAATTTCAAATAAATACTAGACTGTGTTTCCAGTTTTTAAAATATTTTCCAATAACGTGACTTTATGTTATTATTTTTAAATTTTTAATGTTTATTTTTTATTTTTGAGAGAGAGACAGAGAGAAGCAGAGAGAGGGAGACACATAATCCAAAACTGGCTCCAGGCTCTGAGCTGTCAGCACAGAGCCCAATGTGGGGCTTGAACTCATGAACCATGAGATCATG
Organism: Panthera pardus; assembly: GCF_024362965.1. Classification (NCBI taxonomy): domain Eukaryota; kingdom Metazoa; phylum Chordata; class Mammalia; order Carnivora; family Felidae; genus Panthera; species Panthera pardus. The sequence continues at coordinate 90,299,247 of NW_026526688.1, read as the reverse complement.
ACCTGAGCCGAAGTCGGATGCTTAACCAACTGAGCCACCCAGGCGCCCCATGACTTTAGATAATTATGTAATCACAGGTATAAAGGTCAGAAAATAGCATGTGTTCTTCTTTTTTTTTTTTTGCAATAAATGTTATTTTGAAAAATATTTTTGTTCTTTGTTTCTTTGTTGTAGTATTGTAATAACTTATTTTAATAATTATTTTTCTGCAGAAAATATCTCTAATCTCACCAGAAGTATCCAGTATAATTATACTTAGATTTCTTTTCTCTAAATACATACTCTTTCTCATCTTGGTCATTGTTTTTTAGTTTTCCTCAAATGGCTAATGAATCTTGACTTTTTCATTCAAATTTATGTACAGTAGATGGTGTGAAGTTACTCAATTGGACAGGACTATTTCACAAGAAATAGTCAAACTAAGCAAGAACTTTGTGCATATTTTAGAATGTATGGATTCGCAGGCATTGCCTTATAGTGAAAAAGTAGTGATAAGACATTTAGGTTGCTCCGCTTGCCACCAGGTGAAAAAACAAGGAGAAATTTACTTCAGGATAACAATATCCATCTCAGAAAGTCCAGTCCTGTTCAGGGAGATCATTTAATTCATTAGTGAGAAGTTCTGCTGACTTTGGAGGAAAAAAAAAATGAGCATTAACAAATATTCCCTTTGTAGAGGAAGGGAGGGGAACAGGGAGAGAAAGTAAGGGAGGATGGGGCCAGCCCAGTTGTTCCAAAGGCATTCCCTCAATTTCCATGATGGCAGACCTTCAGTTTCTTACTTAGAAATCCGATATAGTTACTTCAAGTGTGATGTGTCCACAGGCTCAACCTGAAAGACAAACTTACATATTCTGTAGCCTTCCTTGAAATTGTTCTTGAGTGTACATGTACATATATATATTCAAGGACTATGGAGTCCCTCAGAAACCCATGAAGATCTCTGTTAACCTTATGGCCTTTTCAGATCTTAAATATTACACAAGAATTACTTTTGGATATCACTATCACCATTTCAAAGATATTTTCAGGGAAGGGAAATGCTCAGTTGGTAGTTTCCATCTGTATACTTTCTGTTTAATCTCAGAGCAGGAATCGTAAGGCTTTCTTTCATGGTTGCATGATTGTTTTCTTTATTTACTTTTTTGTTACTGAAAAGGATGGGAAAGGAATATTTATAGTTGCAAGCCAAAAATTTCCTTTATTTTCTTTTGTCTTCTGAAGTAAAGGGGGGAAAAATATCTGATAAATAAGATATGATTGAATTAAACCTATTTTAATTGACATCAGTCCAAGTAACCACTACATGCACACATGTGTGTATTTTAAATACAGATTTGGGAAACAAGAAATATGTCATGGAGGAGTGCACATATGTAAGTGTTGTGCATATTTAAGTGTTGTGGGAATAGGCAGTGATTGGAGAAACATATCTGACTATAAAACTGTCTTAAAGAGTGACACACCCCAAATGCAAACTGGTGCAGTCACTCTGGAAAACAGTGTGGAGGTTCCTCAAAACATTAAAAATAGAACTACCCTATGATCTAGGAATCCCACTGCTGGGTATTTACCCAAAGGATACAAAAGTACTGATTCAAAGGGATACATGCACCCCAAAGTTTATAGCTGCATTGTCAACAATAGCCAAATTATGTGTAGAGCCCAAGTGTCCATGGACTGATGAAAGGATAAAGAAGATGTGGTATATATACAATGGAATATTACTCAGCCATCACAAAGAACAAAATCTTGCCATTTTCAACAATATTGATGGAACTACAGTGTATTATGCTAAGTGGAATAAGTCAGTCAGAGAAAGACAAATACCATATGATTTCACTCATGTGGAATTCTAGAAACCAAACAGATAATCAAAAAACAAACAAAACAAAACACAAATGAATATAGGGGATAAAAAAAGAGAGGCAAACCAGGAAACAGACTCCTAACTAAAGAGAACAAACTGATGAGGGTTGTTGGAAGGGAGATGGCTGGGGGATGGGCTATTAAGGAGGGTGACCGGTATTAAGGAGGGTACTTGTGATAAGCTCTGCGTGTTGTAAGTGATGAATCACTAAACTCTACACTTGAAACTAATATTATACTCTATGTTAAGTAAATGGAATTTAAATAAAAACATGAAAAAGGAAAAAAAAAGGATAATCCACACCTAAAATGCATGCTCGATTCTCAGTAACAGAATAGTAAACTAATAACATTCACCATTTATATAGCTAATTCAATTAACCAAATCTGTCATTTCAACAATCTGCTTCTTTTTACTCCAACCATACCAGACTAGTTGTAATTTCTCATTCCTGACATGGTCCTTCATAATTCTGAGCTTTTGCATAAGTACCTCACACAGAAAGACGATTCCAGCCTCTTAAATCTAATTTAACTGGAATGTCACCAAAAATAAACCTCCTCTACACAAAATGTACATAGATTTCCATAATCTCTTTAAAGCATGTTGTCCAATGGTCTGGAGATGGTTTTCTCTTTTTGTTTTCTGATTCATCTCTCTTAGATAAAAAGGCACAGGTTTGGATTGATTTTGCAGACCCAGATCCTGTATAGTAGTTCATACACAGTACTCTTCAGTAAATTTCTGTTGAATAAAATGTATCAATTGTGCTATTATTCTTTTTTTTAAGTTTATTTATTTATTTTGAGAGAGAGGAAGAGAAAGAAAGCACTAGCAGAAGAGTGACAAAGAGAGGGAGAGAATCCCAAGCAGGTTCCCAGTTAGCATGAAGCCTGAAGCAGGGCTTGAACTCATGAACTGTGAGATCATGATCTGAGCCAAAACCAAGAGTTAGATGTTTAACCAACTGAGCCCCGTAGGTGCCCCAGTTGTGCTGCTATTCTTTATTATTAATTTCTACTTGTATCCATCTTTGCAGGTTCTTATAGTCGATGTCACTTTTCTTGTTACCCCATGCACCTAATGCCTACATTTGTCAACCATGTGATAAATCCCCTGGCTATACTAATGCTACAACATTCATCTGGCATTATTCTGCTTCTCTTTGCCTCCTGTCTCAATGTTACACTTTCACTTTGCCAAACTGCACATTAATAATTCTCAGGGCTTTGGGGAATTTAACCTTTGGCCATGGAACCACAGTTTTAATTACCTCACTCTTCACATTAATGGTCTTCCAGGGAGCATTCAATGACCACAGTGATACAAGGTCTTGCACTTTTCAGTTTGTATACTCATCTGGATTTATGAAACACCTTGGCTACCGAGATTAGAAATCAAAATGGCTGCTGTAGTTACTCCTTTCTATAATAGAAAAGTATTGAAACAAAAAGGATTAAAGTGAGAAGTTAAAGACAGTTCTCGTCCAGTTCTTCTTACCTTCTTTATCTTTAGAAGCTGAAGGGTATGCATATTCACACACATAAACACATTCCCTTTCCTATACTGCATTTTGAATAAAGAAGTAATACAAATGAGTGATGTATGTTTGTGATGGTGCATTTGTTGTTGATATTGTTTAATAACAAAGGAAATTCTCCCTGAAGAAGAATGATGCACTCATTCTGATTGCCACACCTCTCTCATCTTACTGAAATTTGGTTCCCATTATCCCATTCTTCTTTGTTATTAGCAAGGTGTGAAATGTTATTTATCAATCCATTCATAAATAAGGCAAGTATCAAAAGCCTTTTAACTCTTTCTTTTAATAAAGAGTCTGTGTTAGAGTAACATTATTAGTTTTATAAAATGAAGTTGGGTGGGAGTTCGTGTATTTCAGTGGTTAAGTGCATGGGTAAGGGGTCAGATAGACAATTCAAGTGTTGACTCTTATGTTCAAGTGTGTATTTCTGGGAAATTTTCCTAAACTCTTTCTCTGTTTCTTCATCTGAAAAACTCAGGTACCTATAATAGCAATCTTAATGCAAGATAACCCTAGGGAAACATGAAGTCATTCCAAGGGAAACTCAGTCATAAATTGTTGGAAAGAAAACAATTTCCAGATGCTGACCCTCAGAAGAACTCTTACAAAATTGTCCTGACTCAAAAAATCCCTATGATTAAGGCCTACAATGGATGCTCCTTTCTCATGCCACTTTTACAATGTCCCTTCTTCCACCTTAGAAGAGAAATTCATATCCTCACTCGTGTGGAATATTACCATATCGCATTGCCCCAGAGGCAAAAACTTCAGGTTGTTAAGAGGAGACTATGGGAAATACCTATGCTTCCTTTAATTAAGACATCATATATGGCCCCATTTTTTCTTATTCCAAGAGATGCATTTAGAATAAAATTTACTTGTTTTAAATAATCATTTATACAACTTTCTAATATTTATATACATGTTAGAGTAATTATATAGTAACATACTAAAATGTCACTATAAACTTAAATCTGGTAGGAAACTTTGTATTTCATTGAAAATTAGACATTAAATGCAATTTAGGTATGTGTTTGTGTTTGATATTGAGAAGTATGATATTGTGGTTGATAAGACTTTCAATCATAATCGAGTAAAATTCTGTGGGGAAAAATGGAAACATGATTTAAGGGGAAAGTTAAAACATACAATGTCAACTGTTAATGAAGAGCTAAATTTTATTTTTAAATAATTGTTGATTAGCATCGAGTTACTATAGTGTTTACATTTCACTGGATATAGCATATCTAATATGCTCATAACTTTGGTGTTTTGGTTACATGATGTAATGAATAGAAAGCAGATAGCACAGAACTTAGAACTTACTAATGCCCACATATGTTTACTATTTTTAAAGACAATTAACTAAAATATATATAATTAATTTTAGAAGAAAATAACAGACATTAAAAAGGGCATATTTAAGTGCCATCAAATATACTTCCTTTAGTTAATTGGACATGTTTTAGAAATTCTGTGAATTACATATATAAGAATGATATTCAACTTCAAAGTGTGACATTATTCATTCCTGTTTTATAACTTTTGATCATAAAAGTTTTAAATACTCTGGCAAATAAGTATGTTTTGTTCTGCCCAACTTCATTTACCCTATGCTTTTTAAATATAGCTCTCTTTCCTTGAACAACTTGTCTTCTCCAACTCCTTCCAGAAGTTTCAGGTGGAGCTGCCTATTACAGAGCACGGGGGTGGGCCTATGTGCTCTGTTTTGCACAGAGCTATGCTAATCATTGTCTTTATAATATTTTTAGATCAAGGATATAAAGCCTTATTTATACAATTTTTTCTCTACAATTTTTAGAGTGAGGCTGATGAGAAAATGTCCTTTTCTTGTTGGTGGCACAGTTGATTAAAGAACCAATTTTAGAGAATTTCTGAATTGCACCAAGGGAAAGTCAAAAAGCAAAGCTGGATGATGATAACAAGAGATTCAAATACAAACTAAGACAGTCAGTGAGAGGGGTGGGCAGAAACCAGAGTGGTTTTAGTAAATTAGGGAATTTCATATAAATGGCTCATTATTATGAACAGAGAAAAACAGTAACTTTGTATCCTCACTGTACGATCTTGTTTGTTGTAGCTGCTATCATGTGCTTTGTCTTGGGAGTCAAAATGTAGTTGGTTCCACCACCAGTAAAAATTGACTTCCGGTAGAGGAAAAACTGTCTCAGAAAAGGAAATGTAGCCATGACACAATAGTGAAATCAATATGAGATATCCTGAATATTTTACCCTGTAGAACATGTTGCCTTACATTTACTCACCTTTGAAACATGAACATACAAGATATAATATTAAACAAGATGAATTGACAGCATAGCAATCTGCTCCATGAATCTGTACTTAATCTTTGAATCTATATTCAAAGAATTAACCAATTATACTATTTTATTTAAATTAATTTCTAAGAATAATATATTTTACTCAATAGATAGGAACTATCAACAGATTATGGGTAAATACTGTTATTTGCTGAGTGATCAGAATAAGGTTTTCCATATTTTAATTTATAATACAATATACAAATAAGAAAACCATAAAATATATCTGAAATGTTGAAATTATTACATTAGTAGACATAGGTTATAGTCCATGTCAATTTGAAAATCCTACTTAAGAATTGAGAATAAATGATATTTGTAAATCTTAACCTGAAATTCCACAATATATGGACATATGGTCTATGTGGATATAAAGAACAAACTAGTTTGGTCAGAATATCCCCATTCCAATAGAATAGAATTATAAGCTAGAATCTTTTTCCACAGTGAGGAAAGTCGATTGAAACATATAGCCTCTATGAGTCAGAATATATTAAGGAAACTAAACCAGTGGCTAAAGATACTTATTATATAGGGTACTTAAGTGGAACAGTTAGTTTAAATATTATTGTTTACTTATCCATCAATGCCACTTAACTAGAAAGAGCCTAAGAGTTTGAAATTTGCTAAATTTGTATCTGTCAACTTTAGAGACTACATAATCGGATTAGCAATTAAAGGAGTCTAAAAGAAATGAAAAAATGTACCAACAACCCAATGTAACTAGAATGTTTTATAATACTCATTTTGACTTCAATCTGATAGAATAGATCTGGTAAATTTACTTATTCAAGATTGTAACCAAAAAAAATATTGGCCTTTTAAACAATCTCATTATCAGACTTAATGATTCCTATTATTTTAATCTTCTTTTACACTGTAGATTAACCATAAAGCTTTTCTTTTTTTTTTTAGATAGTCCTTATAAGAATTTTTGAAACTGCTTCTAAGCAATTAAATGCAATAAGAGAGACACTCATATGTCTGAAGTTATTTAAGAGAAATATCATTGAGAAACTAAAATATATGTGGGTCCACATGTTTTGAATTAATGAAAGCACTAATAGTAAGTCTGAATCTGCTTAGTTATCATGTTTATATAATGAGACTTTTTAAATGACACTTTCAAAGAAAAAGACTTATTTTGGGGGGGTAATAAAATTGAGGTATATAAATATTGATTTTTATAAATAACTAAGAATGTAATGAAGATAATGACATCATTACTAATGTAACATGTAACTAAAGCCCTTGTTCTAATTTCCTGTTTTAAGCACTATATTTGCTTTTAAATTTTATTTATTTAAAAATTTTTAAAACATTACCATTTTAAAATTGATTATATTTTTATTATATTTCAATATTTTATTTTTACCATTTTCCTTATAAACAAGTGTGAATTTATTTCCCACATTGTTTAATAACATTTACTACAAGAATCTCTATATCATTATTTTAATGTATTTTTATTATTTATTTTTTTTAATTTTTTTTAACATTTATTCATTTTTGAGACAGAGAGAGACAGAGCATGAATGGGGGAGGGTCAGAGAGAGGGAGACACAGAATCTGAAACAGGTTCCAGGCTCCGAGCTGTCAGCACAGAGCCGGATGCGGGGCTTGAACTCACGGACCATGAGATCATGACTTGAGCCAAAGTCGGCAGCCCAATGACTGAGCCACCCAGGCGCCCCTATTCATTTATTTATTTAAAGAGACAGTGAGAGTGGGGGATGCGCAGAGAGAAAGCGAGAGAGAGGATCTCAAAAAGGCTCTGTGCTGTCAGTGCAGAGCCCAATGGGGCTCTAACTCACCAGCTGTGAGACCATGACCTTAGCCGAAGTCGGAAGCTTAACCGACTAAGCCACCCAGGCACCCTAAAATTTCCCTTGTTTTGAGGAATCTAGTGAGTTGACCAATGAAAGCTAATAGATATTATTTTATTTTATCTTTTCTTTCTTTTTTCTTTTTCTTTTTTTTTTTTTTTTTTCTTTTTTGGCTTTCTAAAGAACATCCGATTTTCAAATTAATTTAGGGTGGTGGATTATATTACTCGTTCCAGTTCCTCACCTTATGCTGTATCCATGTCCTTGGTCATATGATGCTGTTCTTTTACCAAAAAACAAAACAAAAATGAAATATATTTCCCTGCTAATTAATTTTGTATTGAAATTAACTTTGAATTCATCCATCTGATACTTTTGCTCACGAGATATCAGCACAGCTGATTCAAATAGAAGTTTTAAAAACACATCCCTACTGGGGCGCCTGGGTGGCTTGGTCGGTTAAGCGTCTGACTTCGGCTCAGGTCATGATCTCACGGTCCGTGAGTTCGAGCCCCGTGTCGGGCTCTGTGCTGACAGCTCAGGCTGCTTCCGATTCTGTGTCTCCCTCTCTCTCTGACTCTCCCCCATTCATGCTCTGTCTCTCTCTGTCTCAAAAAAAAATAAATAAACGTTAAAAACAATTTTAAAAAAAACCACATCCCTACTTAGATTTCCCACTCTTATTTTTCTGTAGTTACTCTGAAAGCTCATGCCTACTAATCTGCCAGAAAATGGGATATACATGACACAGTGTTTTAAGCTCCCCTAGTCATTCTAGTCAAGGATGTCTCAGTCAACTATCACAGATGTTCTCAAAAGTGAGCAAACCCACTCGCAGTCAGTAGACCTACCTAGATCACCCAAGGTTGAGTACAGATTTTTGAGTGAGCTCAGACTATTAATTAAACCCAAGCCAATCAGACTCATGAGTTAATATCTAATTAGTACCATTATCACTCAGATTTTATGGTACTTTATCATGCAGCTTTATTGTGGTAGTAGATATCTGATAAGTATAGCATAATATTAACTTCTGTATTTAAGTTCTAAAATCACATTACCTTGTAAATCTTTTCTCAAATCATGTATGTAATAAACTGACATGAAGTCACTGCTATTAAAGGACCACATTTTTCTGCAAAGTACATTTTCTCCAGTCTTAAATCTACCTAGATATGTGTCTATCTTTCTTTTTAGTGTTTTTTTCTGTCTTTCACACACACAAGAAACTAATGCAAAAGTCAAATCAGTCTTCTCTGCAATTTGACTTTTCCTGCACTTTCTGTTTAAAAAAATTTTATAGGGATGTAAATACTGAAGTGATATTCTTCAGTTTCTATAAAAAAACCAAAAGTATATGTAAATTTACACTTAATCAAAGCTTTATGTTCCTTTCATTTCATAATGTTATTAATAAATAAGAAACCATGTTTTGCCCAGTTCTGAAATGTGCAAGATTTAGTATGGCAGAGGGCATTCTATTGATTGTGGAGGTTTCTAAAGTATCCTGTATATAAGCTCTAATCGCTACTGCTTGATAATAGTGAATATAACAACTACATTTGCACACAAACATTAAGTATATAGCAATTCCATCTGCCATTAGGAAAATATTTTTTGCAATGTATTATTTTGTACCTGATAATATGTTCTTTCAGAAGTATGGTTATGAAGTTTAAATTTGGGATAATTAAAGTTAACTACTAAATGTATTAAGTGTATGTATTAACATTTACTAAATACATTTTATATGAGTAAATATATTATAGATAGATGTATAGACATATAGACATAGATGATACAGATATAGATAGATATAGATATGGATATGGATATAGATATAGATATGGATATGGGTATAGATATAGACATAAATATAGATAGATATAGATAGAGTGAAATTCTCTACAGTTTCTTGTGTGGTACTTGTTGAAAAGAGTCAAAGTGGGAAAGTCAAATTGGTAAGAGGGAATCCAAATATTTAACTTTTAGGCTGATTTTTTCAATAAAATTAATGTTTTGCCAGACAGTCATGGGCCATATGTATCTGTCAGCATATATATGTGTATGTGTGTTGGGGTGTGGATGACGTGATTCTTCTTACAAAAATAAGAAATTAGGTTTGGGATGAGGAAATAGACTGGGGTATAATTACTGATAGTCTGAATAATCTAGAGGTTTAAGCATTGGGAATTAGGTCCACAACAGTATGATAAAATTTAGTCAGACTTAACCACAGTAATAATAATTAAGCCAGAAAGGCAATGGCTCAGGGCTCATTATATATTTAATGTTCAGATATCCCTGATCACGGGATTTGGGGTAAAGCTGTGGAATAGGTAGATTTGAGCCTACAGGTGACATAAAGTCCTTACACTGAAGACTGCATTGATGCAGAGAAAAAGATTCAAGTAGGCTCATATATAAAATTTATGAGTAAATACTTGTTTACTCATAATTGTGTTTGCATTGTAAATATTAGATATTTGATTTTATTCATCAAACTGGGACAGTGCTGTTGAAAGAATAAAGTTAAACATTAATATTAATGACCATGGTAACTAAAATGTGTTTTTTCTAATAGCAGGCTTATATGTACCAATTAAGAATAAGGTTATAATTCAAAATATTTTGTTTTACAAGTATAATTTCTAGAGAACTGTAAACAAAGGCTATTGGAAATAGCCAAGGAAAAACAATTGTTTACAGTATATGCCAGGTGCTGAGCCAGGCACTTTATGAATTACTTCATTTACAGAATAATCTAAAGAGACTATATACAGTCAATATCTGTAATATTACAGAAGGGGAAACTGAATTAGAAAAGATAATTAATTCACCAATATCACAGTTATTTTGGAAGTAATGAAAATCTCTTTTTCAGATTTCAACCCTCAGATATAGAGGTAAAGTAAAGGTGCAGTTGTAATATTACTACAATAAAGCTAGTTTACTTAAGGATATTAAACTTGGCCATAATTTTTTTTTTTTACATATCTTCCCATGAATAGGTGGGATCTGTTTCTATGTTCGTGAATCTGGCCTGTCCTTGTAACTTGCTTTGGCCAATAATGAGGGGCAAGTGTCACTGCATTAGTTTTATAGCCCATGTCTCAAAAAGTTATACAACTTCACCTTCTATCTGTTTGCAACATGGCCTTTTATCCACTTTGCTGTAAACAACCTGAAGATCAAAGGAGAGAGAGAGAGACCGAGAGAGAAACACCCAGGTATATAAGCTGGTCCAGCTGAGGCCTACGCCCAGCCTAACCAGCAGCTGCGTGAAGCCCCCCCACCATGAGGATGTCCAGGTGAAAGCAGAAAAATTGCCCAACCAACCCTCAGAAACTTGAGAAATAATATATCCTTAAGGAGCCCAAAGTTTTGGAGTGGTTTTTTTAGCAGCTATTGGTAACTGAAAAAGTTACTTTTTAAAAGAGTTAAGGATTTTAAATAAAATAGCAAAGAAATTTAGGCATGATTTCAAGAGACAGTCTGAGGAACATTTGTAATTCCACTTTCTTTTCCGAATTTTTTTTTTGCTTTTTAGAAGTAACTACTTCAAGGTGATCGAGACACCTAGTGAAGGTATTTTATCCCTTCTTTTCTATAGTAAACTAGTATATGGGATTGGCAGAAATTAAATCCCAGAAATTTATAATTTTGCTTTTATCAGACTGAGAATGTGGAAATTGGAAAATGATAGAGAAGAATATAATGTACGTAATTGTTTCAATTTCTTCAGCGAGTTGACTAAAAGAACAATCTTTTAAATACTTGGATTATTAAAATGACATCTATCATTGTGTTTGGAAATGAGCATGCAATAAGAACTTGTTAGTAATGGGAAACATTTAAGTATATTTAATTAAGTAGTACTAATGAGCTAATATTTAATGTGGTTGCTATAATCTTACAAAGCAGTAGATCTACTTAACCTCCCTTACGAGAAGCTGTTTGTTTCCCTCTACAAAAAAGAAAAAAACTAAAAGAAATCTTATTTTAACATGGTAAATTATTTGCTTTATGTTTATAATTTTGTGTATATATTTCCTATAAATATATAAATTATATATATATGCATTATATAAAATATGTATACATTATAGCATATAATACATATACTGAACACATAATCCTATATATATAATCTTATATAAATATTATGTACAATTTGTTAGCCTCCTGTAACTTAGTCTGATAATTCTATAGCAGCATATACTTTTAAGATGTGCATTTTTGATATATCATCCCTTGATCTTCAAAGACATTATATATATTTACATATATAAAATTAAATTCAAACTACATTTGCTTAGCAATTTTTGAAATCGCATTATTGATATATTTAATATTTTCTCTAAATTAGTTATTTATTTTACTGGTTCTCCCATAACAACAAAAGTTTGATTGTTTTTATTTCCTTGACTAAACCAGGGCAGAATTTCCTAGCCATATTAAACCAATTTTTCTAAACATTAGGTTTATCAACTCTTTAAGCATAAATCTATGTAAATACTTAAGTGAAATCACAGAAGTAGTGATGAGTGCAAGAGAATTGATCCATGCAATATACCAATTGTTTGGTTTGTAATTTGAAAATAGAGATGCCAAGTAGAAGAAAAAGAAATAAATATTCATAAATTAGAAAAAGCAGTGGGCCATATTTTGAAGGATAATGGGAATGGTTTGAATTCTAACTCTTAATATTTGTAAAGCACTTAGATCAGTTCCTCATACATATGAAGTGCTATACACATATTTGTTAAATAAATTAAATAATTCCAGAACAATGAATAGAGTCAATAGGGAATAAAATGACCAAGAGAGCATTTCTTGTAGTTACATATAAGGAAAATAAAGCAAGAAAATGGACACACAGGAACTATTATATCATCTGTATTCAATCAAATAACAACTCTTTTTTTAAGTTTATTTATTTTGAGAGAGCGAGAGGTGGGGGCAGGGGGATACAAATGGGGAAGGGGCAAACAGAGAGAGAGAGAGAGAGACAGAGAGAGAGAATCCCAAGTAGGTTCTCCACGTGGGGCTCGATCTCATGACTGTGTGATCATGACCTGAACTGCAATCAAGAGTCAGACGCTTAACGAACTGAGCCACCCAGGTGCCCCTAACAACTCTTATTATAAAAAGATACCTCAAAGATGAACTAGAATTTTTAGAATTCACTAGTCCAGTGAATTCATTTGAAATTGATTGAAACAATTGTAAATAATATTCATTTCGTTGAAGAATGGATTTTTAATAATGAAAAGAAAATTGGACAATAGAGTAAAAAAATATATATTACATCCTGGAATAAGCCCTTAAAATTAAGATACTGTTAAGTGGAATTGATTTGATGAGGTTTCAAGAGCTGTAAAACCAGAAGACAGGTACAACTTGACTATTAAACAAATCAAATTATAGGCCACAAACTGGAAAAACTCATGCAAACTATTGTACCAGTATGTGAAAACCTGGTCTTATGGTTTAAAATCATATAACAAGAAGCATAGATACAGACAACGATAACATGCATAAATTTCCACTTGAAACAAATTAAGTTCAATAATCATATTGGACTTCTAATATATACAAGCACACATTCTGCAGCCAGTAGAGGCAGCCTCTTGCTTTCAGTGATAAACTCTCTGATTTTGTGTGTCATTGCATCTCATTTCAAATGTTGGCAGGATGTAATAATTTGATAATAAATGAAAACTTCTTTATGCACATAGTTGGATGCAAACAGCAATTGGTAATCTTCCATATAGATTTTGTTTCATTCCATTTGTAGGGGCAGATATAACAGCATAACCTGAAAAATATTAGAAGCCACTAATCAAATGAAAGTTGTGTTTAAATGTTAGTGTTTAAAACAAAACATGTTTATACTTGAAACACTTTTAGTTGGTAAAGTCAAGCTAAATATTTTGAAAATGTTAAGTCAAAAGTGAATGTAACCAAAACATAATTCTGAGACAAAGGGTATTATGAATGCTTTTTAGTATAAATACTCTTTGAAATATGCTTTTGCCTGAGTATAATGGATGCAACAATATAGAGGGTAGCAAACTAAAATACAAAACTTATTATGGACATAGAATGTCATAAAATAGGTATAAATTATGAGTACTAAATGTTAAACTAAATTACAGTTCTTATGTTCTTTTAGAGGCTGTGTTCTCTTTCTGAAATATATTGCTTCTACTGCTCTTTTACATAGAACCAATTTGAATAAAAACACATTGTGCTTAATTGAGCAGCTAATTATATGAAATGGCTGTCAGTCAAGCAATAGCAAATGGCCATTTTCCAAATAAACAACGGTTTAGTGAATTTGACTATCTTTTTTTTTTTTTCCCACAACAGTTTGTATGTAGACAATCCCATAACTGCTGTTCTTGATACGGGTTCAGTATATGATCCCTATATGCCATGACATTAAAATTAAAGCTTAGTCTTCTTATAATGAAGTATAGTTAATGGATAGTAAGTACTTTACAAATATCATATTCATCTAAAAATAGATATTAAAAGAGATACCATATGTGCCAAATACTGTCAATATTATTAGCAATATTATTGTCTAATTTGTCTTAATTATTGTCTAATTAATTATTGTCTAAAATGTCAATATTTTTGTCTAAGATTTTACTTCTTTAGTTGCAGAGTCATTAAAATTCTAAGAACTGTCCATTTTATTTCAACCTATAAAAAACAAAAAAAATAAATATATACCTCTACAATTCTTAGATATAGATAAATAGCTCTTATTGAGAAAAAGAAAATTGTAGAAACATGCTTGAGCATTTCACAAAGTGTATTCCCTCTCTGACACCCAATACATATTCTATGGGATTCTCATCTGTGCTAAAAGATAAGATTGTTTTCCTTTTCTGCATCTAACATTAAGAGCATTCATATATGATTCTAAAATCTGAGTTTCTTTAACTGTTTTCAGTTTAGCACATGAGATTCTTCATGTTCTTGTCTACTCTCTATCATCATGTTCCATTACTTTTTACTTGTATATTAATATTTAAGTAGGAAACTACTTTTACTTCCTTAAATATATCACTTATTTCTTGCCTTCATATTTTATGTATGCAAGCCTTCTAAAATGTCTCCGTCTGAAAAAGCCATTGAAACAGATTTTCTGAATTAAATGGCAGGGGTAAGACCCTGAAGCAATGGGGGCCATGACAAAGCAAATAACCACCAGACACATGAGGGGCATGGTTACTATGATAGAAATTAGCCTAAGGAAAAAAATGGCCCATCAAATCAGAATGGGTTGAGACAAATAGAGTTGACCCTTGAATAACAGGTTTGCACTGTGTGGATCCACTTATATGCAGTTTTTTTTTCCCAATAAGTACAATACAGTACTGTAAATTTATTTTCTCTTCCATATGACTTTCTTAACGACATTTTGTTTTTTTAAGCATATTTTATTGTAAGAATTTGGTATATAATACATATAATACAAAATATGTGTTAATTGACTGTTAATGGTATTGATAAGATTTCTAGAAACAATAGTAAAATTTTGGAAGAGTTAAAAGTTAAAAGTGTATTTTCCACTGGGCAGGGGGAGGTGTGGTGCTCCTAACCCCTGTATAGGTCAAGAGTCAACTGTGGATACTCGTCAGTTGCCAGTTGTTCCTAAAAGTGACAAAATTGGCAACCTTTTGAAGCTTCACTTCATTTGCATACGTGAAAAAGTTCCCTATAAATTGTGAACACAAGTCTTATGTACCAAACCATAATTTTTGTATACATATGTGTGTATGTCATTATATCTAGAAATTAAGAGGTAAAAGACAAAGTAGTTTTCCTCATTATTACTTCTAATTACCCACTAGAAGAATTGGGTGAGAGGTCTTAATACCCAAAGAGAGACATTTTTAACAGAGGGTACAACAGGATTTTCACTACTTCCTGGTTAGTCTGCATTACACATATCACCGAACCCGAAAGAATGGGGTTTCCCTTTTGTCCTGATGATCAAGTGGAATTGGGTGTTACTTCAAAATGGAGGCCCAAGTTAGTAAATATGAAATCCAAGGGAGTCTTCTGAGTTGCTTCTTAATACTGCCAGTAGTTGATGTCACTGGAAAACTGTAACTCAGAACAGTCAGAACCACTAATACATAGATACTTCACAGATAAAATTTTGTTTATCTAATAAGTGGAAGAACTAGATGCAGATTTAGGCTACATGATAACAATGAGAGACTAGAAGTATAATGGAAAACAGAAATAATACCAACACCTCATAAGTTCATGCCCAGTACAGAAATGAGAAATACTGTATTTATGCATATTAACTCCTAAAGCTTGACTCAGTATACATTTATTTATTCTTTTATGTGTAACTGGCGCTGTATATGTATTGTACTCAAGTGTGGATACCCAAAAATAAGAAACATAATCTTTCCCTGTAAGAGATGTTTGAAATAATGATATGATTACCAAAGTAAAAGGATGTAGAATAAGAAAAGGAGTTAGTCTACAGCATAATTCTCTGGGAAACTAATGGATATTTCAAGCATATAAAATTATTGACATTTTAGTCAGTAATAGAAAACAAATTGCTATTCCTTCTATGGAAATAAGCTGAAGGGAAAGAATCACCAGACTTATCTGAATTGGCATTCCCAAAACAAGAAAAACTTCTTTCTTTAA
This sequence comes from Panthera pardus, assembly GCF_024362965.1. NCBI lineage: Eukaryota > Metazoa > Chordata > Mammalia > Carnivora > Felidae > Panthera > Panthera pardus. The sequence goes on along the minus strand of NW_026526688.1, from coordinate 90,282,972 downwards.
TAATGAGAGGGCATGCTGAGTGCCAATCAGTGTTAATGAAAAGATCTAATCTTAGAATGACTGAAACATTTTCTAAACACCAAAGTTAAAGGTAAATACACCACAAATACCCACACTGGAAAAAGGAAGAGAATATATAAGAAGTTTTGTCTCTGATGAAAATAGAAAATGATGAAAATACACAGAATTTTATCATAATTTTTTCATGCAAAACTGATTGCTAATAGACAGGAACAAAAGTTTAGATATCCAAGGGAATGTAATTGTGTCCCAAGATGTATTAGTGCTAGGTAAAGGTATCTTACCTATTTAACACTATTTATTATATTAATAAATAATTCATAATATTTAAGTAAACTATCTTTAAAATAAATATGTTGTAGAAAATATTTCAAGGGGCGCCTGGGTGGCGCAGTCGGTTAATCGTCCGACTTCAGCCAGGTCACGATCTCGCGGTCCGTGAGTTCGAGCCCCGCATCAGGCTCTGGGCTGATGGCTCAGAGCCTGGAGCCTGATTCCGATTCTGTGTCTCCCTCTCTCTCTGCCCCTCCCCCGTTCATGCTCTGTCTCTCTCTGTCCCAAAAATAAATAAAAAACGTTGAAAAAAAAATTAAAAAAAAAAAAAAGAAAATATTTCAATATGGTTTAGAAATGTATAAAGACTTCTCATTTCAGTCATAATATTCAGACATAATATTTTGTATTGGACTGGTCCTCTCCTAAAAAATCTGTACAAACTGATATAGCAAAAAATTGATTTAGCTCTTCTTATGCTGTGAAATAACTGTTTAAGTACCTTATATTATTTAATCCCTACTGAAAAGCTCCTATTTAGTATTGAAGAAACAGAGACTTAGAAAACCTTAAAAACTAGACTTGCTTTTTCTCTATCTCCTTATCTATCTATCTACAAACGTTGACAAAGCTGCTATTTGGAATTTAATCAGAATAGGTGGCCTTTCAATAAACAGCGTAGGGTCAAATATCACAATTGAAAATAAAACTGAACCATTATTACTGGCATGCACAAACATTAAGCAGAAAAATAGACCCTGATTTAAAAGCTAATAAATGTCTAAAATAAAATATAAAAGAATATCTTCATGACGTTGTGGTTGAAAAATAGTTTTTACAGCATACATGAAAATAACACTAACCAGAAAAGCAAAATATTCACTAATTAGACTTTCTCAAAACTAAGAGTTTCCAGTCTTCAAAAGGCACTACTTAGATGGTAAAAAATTCAGCCCATAGACTGGGATACTATATTTGGGTACCTACATAAACAACTAATTCATATGCAGAATATATAAGTAACTTGTAGAGATCAACAACAAAAGAGACCATCCAGTAAAAATGGACAAAAACTTGAATAGATACTTCTCCTGAAAATAAATGAAAAGGTTCTTCATATTCGTAGATACAAGGAAATTTGAATTTACACCACAATCAAATATAGTATTGAAAAGAATGCCTGAAATTAAACGGATTAACAATTTCAGTACCTAATGTCTGCAAGGATGTGAAGCAACTAAAGTTTTAATTCGTTGCTTAAGGTTGATAAATCAATACAACCACTTTGCAAAAAGTTTGAACTAAAGAGGAATTTACAGGCACACTCTCAACCATTAATTTCACAACTCTCCCACACATGCATACCAGAATTTTCACATGAGCTGCATGTTTTATGAAAAGACATCAACAGCTTTTGTTCCAAATGTCTTTTCAAGGATATTTGTATGCAAAAACCTTGCAAGATAGAGCAGGCAGCTCCCTGCAGGGCAGAGCAGATTTGTTTGCTGACCAGGATAATAAAGGAAATCTCCTCCAGGGGGTCAAAGATTGGGCAGATTTTCCAAAAACTCCTCATGATTTTAGATATCCTAAACCCAGCATTCTTCACCTGTGACACAGACCCACTCAATGGGCGTTATCCACATGGGCCTGACATGGCGTCATGTCCATGGAACTGGCCTGGAATATGGCACAGGGAACTGACAAGACAACAAAGCTCATGCTGCCTGCTCTATCATGAGAAATAAAGTCCTTTTTCTCTGACACAGGAGAATCCTGTTTTCTGTAAGGATTATAAGGACTATAAATAAATAAATAAATAAATAAATAAATAAAAGATTATAGTGACTATAAGACTGTAGCAGGCTAACTGATTAGCTTGTAACTGAGGTAACATCTCTGGTATTTCATAGTTTCTTGACAAAGGAAAACAATCCAAATGCCCATTGATGTTAAATTAACAAACAACTACATGATAGCATATTCATATAAAGAAATTTAACATAACAATTTTTTTAAGTTAAATACTGCTATATCCCAAAACAAGGATAAATATTAAGTACAATAAGACACAGAGTAATTTGTGACTCATTTATATGAATTTCAACAATGGACATATATAATGTGATAAAGATCAGTATAATAGTCATTTTTTGAAGGCATTAATAGGGAGGAAAGACATTATTATGGAAATACTAGAAAGATTCTATATTATATTATGATATAAGATCAGATGTGTTTATACATGTATGAAATATCAAGCCCTGTGATTTGAATTTTTATACTTTATATCAGCTGTATGTAAAAAAATTAAACAGGAAAAAGCATGAAAATGAGACCCTTGTTTCCCAAAATATATTTAATAGAGGCAAAGCTCTTTAGTGATAATATTCATTGTTTAATCTCTGTCCCTTAAAAAGGAATGATAAAAATATAGTAAATCTTCAGCACAAAGGATATTTTAAAAAAGGCAAAAAGAAAAGAGACTATTTATTAAATAAAAGAAGACAGTTCTCCCTGCCATTTTTACTACCATGATAGCCAGAACTATTCTAAGTATGTCAATGATAATATCAAATGATGCAAAAAATGCTTTTAGGGTTGAAAATGCAAAAGTTAGAAAAGTTTATGTAAGGAAAAAATAGTTTTGCAATTTAATAAGTTGTGAAAGACTGTGTTATATATTGTCAGATGGTTTTCTTTTACTTTAACCATGGAACATCTTAGCATCTTTATTTTGCTAAATCATGTTGCATATTTGTCGATATTAGCAAAATTTTAGAAACAAAAATCTAATAAGAAGGGTTTGGCTGGATAGGTAATAAAACCTCCCTCATGATTTATTTTGGTCACGATAGTGTTGATTTTATTGCATATTTTCTAATCTGTAGAAATGACCCTAATTTTTTTGCTTAAATTCCAGTTTAAAAAAAACAGTATAGAGGCATGATTTTTTATTTATAGATAAATATATAGGTGTTTGGAAAGATATCCTTACATATAGAAACACACATACAATTATATACAAAGAAATAAAAAGTTGTAGTGAACAAAAAAAGATGTTGAATGCATTAACTTATAGTATTCTACTTTTGTAAACATAATTATTAAGTTTAGTTGACATATTTAAGATAGATCCCTCAAATGAACTATATCTAACAACAAAATATATTATTTGGGCTTTCTGACATGTGTATCCTATATAGACACAGCTACTTCTTTTTGCATTTTATTACATTATTTCATCAAGGAGATTTATAATAATCTATAGCATTAATATCTTTAAATAGACAGCTTTTAAGTCAGTTAACAAATCTGAAAGTAGAATTTCCAAAATAGTAACAGTATTTATATTTGAAATTTGGAAGAACTATAATATCTTATTTAAATATTTGTAAATTTATTTACAAACATTATAATTTCAATAATCCAAAAATCACAATCTTCCAACTGTATAAAACAGTAAGGGGAGATGAAAACAGTAAGGTAAGATGAAAATAGAAAACTAAATTTCATCAACTAGCAGGCAATTATTGCACTTAAATCTAGGAGTTTAAGCAAGACAATGTGATACTCTAAAATAGAATTTGTTCATCCCATTTTTTGGGGTGTAGAACATTCCAGTCTGTAGAGTAATATGATTGACTTCCTATCTCCAACATCTAGTTGCACCATTTACCACTCTCAGAGGAACAAATTAATTTGTCCACTTTTATACAGTAATTCTGGATATAAATAAAAAATATCCATACAGTTCTTCCACTTAACCTTATGATTGAATTGAACACAATCGAAGTACAGTGATTGGTTTCCCCCTCTTCCTGGATGAAAATATTGAGTGGATGATGAAATACTGGTGTCCACACCCTTGTACATACCCAAGTGGGCAGGGTTTGGTTAATTGCTTCTCTTTGAAATGCTGCTGTGTTTTGGTTGTGACCCCAAGCTTTGAAGTGCTATTTGGCGTCTCCTTTCTTCCACAGAGTTCTTACCTTTCAAACATGATAGGTTGGGTAAAATACTAGTTGGGCTGAGTCTAGCTAGCTTGCTTGATGATGACTCCATAATCTTTGTATGAATCCAATTTTTTTTTTAATGGTTTTTAACTGATGTTCATCAAGAGCAGTGAATACCTAAAACCGTGTCCTTAATGACAGGAAACCCTATCTAAGAAGGTACATGTCTTTACCAGAGCTGTGTCATACCATCCTTTGGGTCCTCTGATGGAAAAGTATCAAGTCTCAAAGAATCAAGTCTTAAATAATGCCTTTTTAATTGTATCCTCTAGTATTATAGATGTTGAACAGAGATATGTCATATCTCTGTGAATGTAAAGTATCTTGTATCTGCTTTATGATGGGTGATAGTGACTGTGCTTTATCAGAGCTGTTTTGAATGATGTTATTCTAGAAGGTTTGCTTTTCAGATGATGACTGAGAAGCTAATAAAAGAAAATGGTGCCAGGTACCGCAACAGTAACAGAACTTTGCTGTTTTCTGGGGTTTTTTTCTTACCTTTTTTTTTCGTTTTCATTAATGCAGTGTGCTGGATGTGTCTATAATATTGTTCAGATGACTGCAGAACCTGGAATATATATAATTTGAATTTTTGGAAACCTTAGCTGTGTTGCCAACTTTGGAAAAAGTACCCCACTTGTACCATGTTGGGTTGGCATTATACAGAAATTAACAGCCATATTAGTCTAGAAATGTTAAACACAATTTTTCCATTAGTATAGGGGTAATGCACTTATTAAATGTGTAAGGTCTTATCTACATGGGTTTGATTATAGAAAATAATATTATCTAAATAATGAAAAAAATAAAAGTAATTTTGAATTCATTCTTAAAAATAGGTGCCTCTATTAAATGCATGAATCTTAAATCTTAATGCCTTCCAAATCTCTTTGTTTAGGTACATTCTGTTTATTTATGCCTGTCCTCCATTACTTTGTTCTTATTTTCTTGTTTTTTAGTCACAGCCTATATCTGCACGAGCTAATCTACAGAATTGAACCACGTTGCCATTTTTCTTTTCTGAACTTATTTTTGTTTGAGGATGCCTATTTTTTCATAATCTCAGGACATTTTTTATTTGAATGCAGTTCCCAACACAACATCCAGTCATTGACATTGGGAAATTCATAGAGCACATTTCATTACATTAGACGACTTTCTGCTAGTATCTGAAATCTCACAAAGTAGCTATGAACATTTACAATACATATAACTAAGATAAATAAAAATACATTTTGCAATAACTTTGGTGCTTTTGTTAATCTCATAAAGTAACATCAAAAATAGGAACCATGTATTAAAAACCTCAAGTGAACTCAAAAGTACAGATTTTTACTGTCATATATGTTGCAGAAACTTCTCCCAGAAGACATAGGATAAGGAGAGATGATGATTTCCCCCCACCCAGGATGTGATATCCTCAACAGCCTCTGAGATGTAGCTTATCAATAGTTAAATGAAATTTCTTAAGATTCTAAGTGTCCCATAATCCTTATCCCTGCCTCACTTTGTTTTAAATAACCTGCTTTAAGCAGATGAACTTACTTAAATTTTACATATCCAATAAAAGCACATAGAATTTTACACACCAGAAAAAAAATAAACTAGGTTCCTAACTTAGAATATTTGTTTTGGGGCGCCTGGGTGGCTCAGTCGGTTAAGTGTCCAACTTCGGCTCAGGCGATGATCTCATGGTTTGTGGGTTCGAGCCCCGTGTCCAGCTCTGCTGACAGCTCGGAGCCTGGAGCCTGCTTTGGATTCTGTGTCTCCCTCTCTCTCTGTTCCTCCCCTGCTCTCACTCTGTCTCTCTCTCTCAAAAATAAATAAAGATTAATTTTTTTAAAAAAGAATATTTGTTTTGATGATTTTTCTCATTTCTTCAGCAATGGGCATGAAATCTGCAGAATACATAATCATCAAATGCTGTGGATAGAATACATTTGTGAATGAAGAAAATGCAGAATACATTAGTGGTATTTTAAAGCAATTAACAGAGAACACAAAACAACCAAAAGAAGTCCATTATGTAATCACCTAGCCATTCAGAGCTGATCTGTATTGAGAGATGACATCAGATCCCCCATAAGGAAATGAAAGAGAAAGGTGTGGATTGATAAAGTATTATATTGCAGTTTGGTTTTCTTTAAAAATGGGATTTCTCACTAACTCTTATTAAAAATTAAAATCATTGCGTGTATGTTGAATAATATTGCCTGCATGAATGATGGGGCACTATATAGGAAATTATCAGCTGATGTTATAACTGAGAAAGGAAAAATCTACAATGTCATTTGGAATGTCATGCACAGTGAGATTGGAAGATAATGCCAACCGAATAAGGAGAAATGCAATTAAACGAATCCAAGCCTTCAGTAAATCAGAGAAGTTTCTAATGTGAGTTAAACACGGTCACAGAAGAGAACAAACCAAAACCCAGGAAATGTCAAGAGCGTAGCGTTATTTTCTGCATTAGGTGTGCATACATATTTTTCACAATCTGGTTTTCTTTTTCTCTTCCCTTCCCTTCTTCCTTCCTTCCTTCCTTTTTCTTTTCCTTTTTCCCTTCCCTTCCCTTCTTCCTTCCTCCCTTCCTTTTTTTTCCTTTTTCCCTTCCCTTTCTTTTCTTTCTTTCTTTCTTTCCTTCTTTCTTTCTTTGTTTCTTTCCTTCTTTCTTTCTTTCTGGTTTTCTTATTCATTTTAATTCACTACACTAAAATGGTCTTTTTCTTGAATTTATGTATTAATAATTGGCAAAAGAAAAAAGAAGTTGAAAAAAATCTCTCTTGAATTTAGCCTAAACAAACTGGAAGAATTTCATAGATACTAAAATTTTCACTGTTATTTATTGATCCATCTAATGTTGAAGTCACCATCATGCCAGTTTGCTTCTGAAACTATTTACCAACATTTTCCATCTTACAGTAAACTTCCATACATCTTTCTTATAATCAGCTAAATTAAATACTGCTAAAAATTAACTACTATTAGGGCATTTTTACTGATACATTAGACTCTTTTGTTAATGATGTGTTTGTGAATACATTTAAGATTTTCTGTATAAGTTGCAGATTTTCTGCCACTAGCAAACTATGCCCTTCTGTGCTGTCTAAAGTTGACAGCTGAAAAGATTATGTAAGGATACATCAAACCCTTCTGGGTTATAATCCAAAAAAATACAAACTAGTACTTGATTTTATGGAGCAGAAACTAAAACATAAAAAGAAAAAAGTTCAGAAAGACCCAATATTTTCCTCTTAAACATTCATTACCATTAACTATTCCTCTTTGCATTAAAAATAATTCAATAGAATGCCAATATGATGTTTTCAATATTTTATTACTCTTTCCTTTTCTCTGATTTTTTCTTCCTTTGAAGATAAAAGAGGTATTTTAATTGGGATGCAATGGGAATAAATTCAGAATTAGCATATGTTGGTGTTCAATAAATACGGTTTTAATTACAACATTTTCCTGTTTGTTTCAAAGATTCAGGAAAAAAAAAACACATCAGAGGCGAGACAAATATTTCTAAACATTTTATGTTTAATGATATACTGTCTGGAAGTCCATTCTGATGTGTTTATGTATTTTTTAATTCTTAAAGTGAGCTTATACATCTAGATAGAGAGGAATATCAAACAATATATACAAGTCCTCTCATGCTTTACAGGGACTGACTGGGAAGAATGTCTCTGTGCCTGAGTATTAGGAGAACTGGTGTGGAAAATATTCTCATGGAAAAGACCTAGAATTAGTCAGTCAGTGTCCCAGGTACCATCAATGGTGGTGAAAAGCAGAACTAGCAAGGCTATGTATAAAACTCAAAGACTACATAACTGAGGTTATTAGAACTTAGAAATGTTTTTTCTATGCCACTACACGGAGGAGAATAAAGTGAGTTCAAGCATTTCTAGAAATTTTAGAACAACTCCAGAAAGAACTTTCTTCACAGTTTTGAAAGGGAGAATTGGGGTTAATGACTGCAGAAAAATGTCTGCATATTTCTATTATACCGATTTAGAATTTCAGAAAAATTAGTTCTTGATATTTATATGTAGAAAGCTATGTTATGTTGGATATGTATTCTCAGCCTCAAAATGCATGCAAACATCTAGATTTTTCTTTAATTCCCCACCTAATTTTAGTTATTTTACATCATCTGGCAGAACAAAGTTTTGGTCTCAACAAATTACATTGTATTTAAAAATATAGGTTCAATTCCCCTATCTGTAGACATCCTAGGGAAAATAATTTAAGTTTAACTTAGATGAATTCATGAAGAAATAAACATCTTTACCATTTGATTTAACTAATGTACCAATGATTTATTTATGTTTCTAACTGTATTCATTTGATCTTAGGAAGCATTTTGATATAGATGCAACATTATACATAGTTTCTAGGTTTCCCAGTTGGACAGTTTATCAAAATTCCATATATTTGCAATTAAAATTGGAGAAAAGGAAACAAATACAGTAGTAATGAAAGAAGACAAAACATCACAATGAAATAAAATAAAAGTTTACTAGATATAAAAAAGCAATTAAATTTAATTTTTTAAAGGTTTTTAAAGGGACTTTATGTGTTATTTAAGAGCTTCAGATATTTATACTTTTGATAAGGTTTAATTGAACTTCAAAATTTCTAGCTTTTATTTAGCAAAATTAAGATCTATCTCTAAGAGTATCCCAAAACTTGTTTATCAAGTTTTCACATATGTTTTTACGTATAATATTAGTTTGCCTGGAAGAGAATTGAATATGTTCAATTTTGTGAAAAGGGAAGTATACAACACTGTGTTTGCACTCTCCCTCTGAGATTGAAGAAATTCTTTTTCTAAACAAGCTTTCTGTTTACCTGTTGGTAATACTGCTTTCTGTGGTACTAGCCAAAGACAATCATATTTTTATACAGGAGAAAGAAAGAAAGAAAGAAAGAAAGAAAGAAAGAAAGAAAGAAAGAAAGAAAGAAAGAAAGAAAGAAAGAAAAAAAAATAGAAGAGGTTGTGAGAGTGAGTCTGACTAAACCAGGTAAAGGCAATTGCAGGCAGCGCTTTGAACATTTATGAAGTCAGTTTCTTATATTTCCATTGGCTAATGCTATATAAATAACAAGAAAATAATACAGCCCATCTAATATTCTTTCATAATTTGTTGAAATGCTTAATAGATTGAAAGTATTTGATAATTTTGTTGTAGAAAGAACCATAATCATAAATAAACCAGACCTGCTAAACATGTTCATTCATTTAAAAAATGCAGGGACAGCTGGGTGTCTTAGTCAGCTAGGAATCAGTCTTAATTTAGGCCCAGGTCATGGTCTCATGGTTGGTGAGTCCAAGCCCCACATGGGGCTCTGCACTGATGGCTCTGAGCCTGCTTGGGTTTCTTGGTCTCCCTCTCTCTCTCTGCTCCTCCCCCCCCCTCAAAATAAATAAATAAACATTTAAAAAAAATGAAAATCAACTGTGTTTCTGTTGTATAGTGTCCAGGAAAAAGTGAATGTCATTTTTAATTATAATTATTGGTTCAGTATTAAACATGGAGGCTAAATCAGAATACTTCTAACAAATTTTCCCTGGTCCCAGTGTTACAAATATTTAACTCAATGATTTCCATAATAGAATATCATATATTTTTAATAAGTTTTTACATTACAGTGGTCTAAAGGCAATGGATAACACCTTGAGTGAGAGAATTACAGTCAAGGATAATCTTGATATTTGAAAAAATTAGTAATTTCCAAAAGTGACAGGTACATATATAGATCCTTTACTTTCCATTATCAATTTGAATGTTTTATAACTAAGAATTAACCAAGTTATTTGAAATAAATAACTAGTAGGGTGAAACCTTTTTTCAGTCCCAGTTTTCTCATGTGTAACACGACTAGAATATGATTAAACAGACATAGAATCAGTGGTAAACTAGTATGTTAGCTGTGAGAAAGAAAATAATGGCTCATGGCTGAACTGTGGTACTTGGGATCATTTAATGGGTTTTATTTGTTTGATTTTGAAAGAAGTTTCAATTATTTCAGAAAGATCCTGGTAGAGTGGATTAAATGCCAGATAGAACAGGGGAAAGAAAGTTCAATTTAGCAAGGCACAAAAGAAAAAAAATGATAAGCTTCAAAGTGCAACTAATGTGTTACATTTTATTTTTTTATATTTTATTTTTTAAGTTTATTTATTTTTAAAGAGAGAGAGAGAGCAGGGAAAGGACAGTGAGAGAGGGAGAGAGAGAATCCCAAGCAGGCTCTGCACTGTCAGCATAGAGCTCGATGTGGGGCTTGAACTCATGAACCATGAGATCATGACCTGAGCCAAATCAAGAGTCATATGGTTAACAGACCTAGCCACCCAGGTGCCCCAATGTAATGTATTCTATTTATTTTATTTTTATTTTTTTTGTTTATTTCTTATTTTTGAGAGAGACAGAAACAGAGACAGAGAGACAGAGCCAGAGTGCAAGTGGGGGAGGGATAGAGAGAGGGAGACACAGAATCCGAAGCAGGCTCCAGGCTCTGAGCTGTCAACAGAGCCCAACGTGGGGCTCAAACTCACAAACCGTGAGATCATGACCTGAGCCGAAGTCGGACGCTTAACCATCTGAGCCACCCAGGCGTCCCTCCCTCCAATGTGTTATATTTTAAATGTAACAGAAGAGACACGAGAAATAAAATTATTGCTAGAGGATATAAGTTTGTCTTATGACAAGAAAATAAGAGTGATGCCATTTAATTGTGAAATAAAGTCACGTCCATCTGTGAAAGTATAGGGTTGATGTATCTGGAGCTATACGGAGAAGTTTCATGAAGGCATAGAAATATACTATCACTATAGCTGATTTGTCTTGTTTTTTTAAGTTAAAAGATGGTAAGTTTGATTTTGTTCCCTTTTCTAATGTGGAAATTGAGTCAGAGGATGGTAATGTAACCTCTCCAAGGTCACATAGGCAATAGGCAGGAGGAGGCCAGGGTCTGTTTTTTTTTGTTTTTTTTTTTTTTTACCATTATTCTGCAAGACTAAACTTAAACATTTTCTAGTCTGAGGGTTTTAGGAAAGTAATGTAACTTAGTGGAGAAAAAATCAGGTGGTGAATTGGGTAACTCATGCTGTAGTCATAACACTTTATTGAGCAGCTCTGTGATCATGTGAGACCAAATCACTTGATCTAGTTAATTTTTTGGATATCAGGCCCTTTAATTATAGAACAAGGCATTTAGATTAGATTATCTCTAAGGTGACTTCTGATTTTATGATTTTGTGAGACTATGATATAAAGATCATAGAATATATAAGTATTGTCTGCTAGTATCCCAGGATTAGGTAATAAGAAGAATGTCAGTTAAGCATTTATCCATACACAATTTCTCCTGAGAATTGCTTTGATTGTTAACAGAATGATCTTATAGTAATAAATAGTAATAAAATGCTTCTCTTTCCTAAGTATTGTTCAAAGTTATAATAACTTAAATGAATTAACCAGCTTTGGAAAGGTCACTTTTCCAATAAATTGCAAATAAAAAAAAAGGTTAATAAAATGATTCAGACTCATTTACTCTTACTTACAAGGGTTATTCTGTCTGACATCTATATGTGCATAATTATAGCCAAAGCTTTAAAAGTGTACAAAAAGCTTTTTCCCTTTTTCCCCCAGTCAGCAGGAGCAAAGATTATATCTAAATGCTGCATTTTCACATGCTTGAAAGCAAACTCTCTTTTCATAAATGTGCAACTGTTTGGGTTGGAAATGGCTGCAGCTGCTGCTAGATATTTTCTGCCTAGAGATGTATGATAGGTACAGAGAATGAAAAATCTAGAGTGGTTTCCACATTGGGAAAAAGGGTCTTGCCTGGGGTTGAGAGCAGGATGCTGAAAATAGAAGCCTATCATAATAGGTAAAAGGAAACAAACAGGCATGATTTATATGAGGGCTGGTACAGAGATATAAAGTTTAGAATCCAATTTAAAGAACAGTGAAGCTGATGTTACCCATTACCTCTTCCTGCTTGCTACCACCTGGGTATTTCATTAAGGGTTGGGTCATCAGTAAGAGCTACATTAAAGGCTAATTTCCATAATAATCCCAGGAATGCCTGGGACCTTCCTTTGAGGAGACTTCTCAATTTAAATTTTTTATTCAGGGGGAAAAATGGATCCTAGCTTGAAAGAAAGTGAATTTATTTAGGATTTGTATCTTTTTTTGTAAACCAGCAAATTAGTACAGAAGTTCTGTCTGGAAGTTGGTTGTGTGTGTGTGTGTGTGTGTGTGTGTGTGTGTGTGGAAATCTTAGTTACATGGAGAAACTTCATGTCTGGAAATCAGAAATTTAAGGTACATGATTTAGAACCAAGGAGAAGACACAGGGGCAGAGTAGTGGGACAGACTTGAACAACACCTGTGCCAGCCAAACTGTGCCCCTCCTGAGTAGTCAGGGAGGTGGAAACAGAGAGAGACAGAGAGATAAAGAAATAGAGATAGAGTTAGAGAGATGGAGATAAAGAGATTGAGATTGAGAGGAACTAAGATATTCCAAATTCTAATTATATAGCAGGCACGGGGAATCAAAGAAAAGGAGGACCTAAACCCTAAGGCATTCACAGTGAATGCTGGGCAAGACACATAAATAGATAAACAGGAAATCTGTGGTTGATTTTATTATGGAAAACTAAAGGGGCCACGCAATCCAGACTGAATGGAATCTAATGTAACAGTAGCATGGGATGCCTGGGTGGCTCAGTTGGGGGTTAAGCATCCAACTCTTGATTTCAGCTCAGGGCATGATCTCACCTTTCATTGGTTCATGCCCCCATGTTGGGCTCTGCGCTGACAGTGTGGAGCGCTTGAGATTTTCTGTCTCTCTCCCTCTCTCTCTCTCTCTCTCTCTCTCTCTCTGCCCCTCCCCAGCACATGCTATTTCTCTCTCAAAAATAAGTGAATAAACTCACTTAACTAACCGACCCTGTGCATAATAAATAATGAAACTTAGACAAAAACAAAAACAAAACTCAATATAGAGAAGATAATTCTACATCCTTGCATGAGACAAAGAACAACTTAATTAGAACATTATCTTACTATAAAGATCAACTACAGGAGATGATAAAAACGAAAGATAAAACAGAATGAGATGAGGAGGATTCCAAAAAGAACAAATGGAACCCACAGAGCACAATTGTGTAATTATTGAATAATTGAAAACACCACTAAAATTGAATCATATTGGAAAATATTAAGCTAATAACGCATCCCCATGAAAAAATACAAAGGGTTAAAGCATTCAGGGATGCCATCTAACATAAACATAATTGTTCTTTGTGTTAGGGAATCAGCAAATGGAAGAGAACTCTATTCAAAGATATAATGCAGGAGAATCTCCCCGGTATAAGGGAACAATGGATCTGAAAATGGTGAGTATTCTAATTCCAGAATAAACAGAGATATGTGCACTATTAATTTTTAAAGATTAAAGACTTATTTCTTAAATACATACAAAAAAACCCCAAGAAAATAGAGTGTGTGTGTGTACAAGGGGGTGATGTGGTAGAAGGATTTCAGTTTGATTTAAAATTTCTTAACATCATGTGATGAAAGAACATGTAGGAAGACCTAGACATTTTGAAAAAAAAAAATGTGACTAGAGATTGAGTAGCGTACTTGAGAACATGTGTTGAACTCGGCTGTCATCACACCCTCCCTCTGTAGAAATGCTGGTTCCTCTGAGTGAAGTCTATGCTGTCACTGGTTTGAGTTAGAGGCCAAGTGATGCTGTGCCGGACCTGAACTTAACCAGACAAGGGCTGGCATTCACACCTCTTTCCTCTTTGAGTCTTGTGCTGAAATGAAAGAAGTTTGAGTTAGAGGCCAAGTGATGCTGTGCCGGACCTGAACTTAACCAGACAAGGGCTGGCATTCACACCTCTTTCCTCTTTGAGTCTTGTGCTGAAATGAAAGAAGTCAAGCTTACCTTGTTGGTGAGTGAGACTAGGTGGGATGTCATTGAGGTATCGGATCTTTGAGTAAAAACCCAACTCAGATTTCCAGCCTCAGCAGTTAGAATGGTTTCAGTGACACCCCACACATCTTGCAACAGAGACCAGCCATCCAGCCAGACTCTATCGGCATTCCTGGTCCACAGAACGGTAAGAAAAATAAAATGCTTACTGTTTTGAGCCATTAACTTCTAGGGCTATTTATATAGTAATACATATTTAGAACAGTTTATTTAATCAAAATGCTAGTTAAAAAATAAGAGCAACAAACAGATATTCTCAAATATTATCTTTTACATGAAGGAACACGGTACCTATTTAAAAAAATAATGTTTTATTTATTCTTGAGAAAGAAAGAGAGAACAAGTGGGGGAGAGGCAGAGACAGAGGGAGACACACACCCTGAAGCATGCTCCAGGCTCCGAGCTATCAGCACAGAGCCCGACCCTGGGCTCGAACTCATAAACCATGAGATCGTGGCCTGAGCCAATGTCAGATGCTTAACCAACTAAGCCACCCAGGTGCCCTGAAACACTGTACCTATTAATCATTATTGCTTACACTATTATCCAATCAACATTAAATGAAAGTACCGAGAAATGGAAAGAAAAAATAGGATGGCAAAGGACTAGTTATGAACATTGAATTCATTCGGAAATAATGATGCTACTGAAAATTTACTTCTGATATAAATCAGAATTTAAATTACATGAACTTGGAAAATGTTAAAATAATAACTAGGCAAAATGATGGTGAGGGCAGAGGAGATTGGAGAATTAGGCAATTGCTATTATCATCACTTTTCTGAGTAAAGAGTCAATTAAACCACAGAGCTTACAAGAATTGTAATGACTACAACACCTGAATGCCTTTCAAACATTCTTAACCTTAGTGAGTCTGTCAGAAGTGGTATTCTTGTTTTAATAGATACATTTACTTGAATATCAACAATTTGCTCTTTTCATTTTAGCAAATAAAAAGTGTATGCTATAATATTCAAAATAACATCAATAGTATCTTTAGAAGAATTTGTTTTCATCTGCGTGTATACATTGAACATGTCTTTGTTATGCTGTCCAGTGCCGTAGACACAAGCCATGATGGGCTATTTAAATTAAAATTGAAATCAATGAAATTAAATAAAATGCAAAATGCAGTGTTTTTTGTTGTTGTTGCTCTTTACTTGTTTGTTTTTACTTTTCCTAACCACAACTCAAGTGTTCAATAGTCATATACAAGCATACTTCAGAGGGATAGAAGCTTTGGTTCACTGCAATACAATGAAGATTGCAATCGAGTCAAATAATTATTTTTTGTTTCTTATACATATAGAAGTCTGTATACAGACTTACACTGTGCTGTAGTCTGTTAAGTATGCAATAGCATTATGTCTAAAAAATGTACATGCTTTAATTAAAAAATCTTTACTACTGAAAAATGTTAACTGTCATCAGAGCTTTCAGAGAGTAGTAATCACTGATGACAGATCACCCTAACAAATATGATAATGACAATGAAAGTTAAAACTATTGTGAGAATTATCGAAATGTGTCACAGAGACATGAGATGAGCAAATGCCATTGGAAAAAAAGCACTGATAGAACTGCCTGGAGTAGGATTGCCACAAATCTTCAATTTATAAAAAAAAAAAAAAAAAAGTACAATAGCTGCAAAGCACAGTAGAGCAAGGCACGATAAAACATAGCCCTCTATGGCTAGTGGCTGCCATGCTACCATAGTGGAGTGCAGACATGAAGTGAAGTCTCTCTGATGTTTAATGTTAACAATAGTCACTTGCACTACAATTTGGGGTGTTACTTCTGTTTTGCCTTTGTATTTTGTATTTTCTAAATCGTTTGAATAATTTTTGGTGTCCTTGTATCATTTTTTTTTTACAAAAAGAAAACAGAAATTAGAATGTTTTTCCTTTTTTAAAAGTCTAGAGGAAAATAATAAAAGATTAATCCTGTATGGTGGAGATATGGGAGATTATGATTTTTATTTTTGTCTTTTTAACATTTTAAACATTTAAAAAAACAATATAAGTTAATGGGAACTCTGTACTCTGCTCAATTTTGTTGTAAACTTACAACTACTCTAAAAATAGAATCTATTAACAAATGCAATAGGAAAAAAATGTTGGAAAAATATTCTTGGTAAAAGTGACAGTCTTCAGGGGCGCCTGGGTGGCTCAGTCGGTTGAGCGGCCGACTTCGGCTCAGGTCACGATCTTGCGGTCTGTGAGTTCGAGCCCCGCGTCGGGCTCTGTGCTGACTGCTCAGAGCCTGGAGCCTGTTTCCGATTCTGTGTCTCCCTCTCTCTGACCCTCCCCCGTTCATGCTCTGTCTCTCTCTGTCTCAAAAATAAATAAACGTTAAAAAAAAATTAAAAAAAAAGTGACAGTCTTTGGAAAACTCGTCGTTGAGGAAGATCATGGTGTATATGAAACTTAGCACACCTTCAATGCAATATCTGGCAAACTCAGGTTCTCTTTAGAAGCAACAGCAGCTGTAGCAATGTGTGACCCAACCTATGTGAGCACCAGGGATCTTGGCATTGGTTTCTTCAATCTATAAAAGCAGCAGAAGAGAAAAATAGTGATTGTTATTCACTCTCTGAGAGGGCTGATTGTGAGTGCCATTACAACACCACCAAGGGAAGATGAGAAATGGGGTGGGGATGTATTTTGAAGAATGACTGCCAGTCCTATAAGAATTTGATTTATGATGACAAAGATAAAACAGTACTTTTAATACTTGTAATGTGTCCATAAATTTCATCCCCAGAATTGTATAATATGGAACAGCACAAGTTACCTGCAATAATTTAAAACTTAGTTTTAAAACATCTCATGGTAAAATGTGGGACAATCATTTAAAGAAATGATTAAAATTCTATGAAATATAAGGGGCACCAGGGTGGCTAGGTTGATTAAGCATCTAACTTCGGCTCAGGTCATGATCTCGGGGTTTGTGAGTTCGAGCGCCCCATCAGGCTCTGTGCTGACAGCTCGGAACCTGGAGCCTGCTTTGGATTCTGTGTCTCCCTCTCTGCCCGTCCCCTGCTCATGCTCTGTCTCTCAAAAACAAATAAATCTTAAAAACATTTAAAATTCTATGAAATATAAGAATTTGGATTCTCTTGATTCTCAACTCCATCAAACCCCCCCCCCCCCCACCCTGTGCTAACTGACCCAGTTTTTCTGAGTGGATTTGAAACCTGTTTGGACTATCATAAGGAAATAAGAAGCCATTTAACTTTGATGTAACCCATATATTTCCCATTCCTGCCTTGCCCTACCCACAGGCATGAGAGTGATCTCCAAATTTACAGATGATGATTCTGGCTTAGCAGTGATACTGTCCAGTTGATCACTCCCTCATCTTTGATACAGTCTTATCATCGAGTTTCTCTGTACACAGTGGGTTCTGTCCCTGAAAGTAGCCTTTTGGCTTTTCAAAACTGCCCACTCAATCATTCGTTATTGATATATTGATTTCTTACAAGTGTTATTATTACTGTTATTGTTATTGTATGTTTTTGCTTATAAAAGACAATGTTCTTTGGAAAGGAGTAGAGTTCATGCATAGTGTTTTTACCCCTGATTGTTCTCTTGTGAACATGACTACTAACATTGCCAGCCGTATTAGTTTTGAGTACAAACTATGAGCTGTATTGCTTTCAGTGAGTTTGTATTTCTTATTCTAAATTAAAACTCACTGGTCATTATGTGTATGCTGGAATCAAGCACATTATTTTAGTGCATGAGTAAGAACGCTAATAATGACAATAGTAATGACAACAGCAACAATATACAATTTAACTTTAAAGACAGAAAAGGGAGTGTGAAGTGACAACTCTCAAATTCCCTTTACTAGCAACTAAAAATCATCAGGGGGAAAATCATTTGGGAAAGAGAAAGATGCCAAGAAAAGTTAGGTTCAGAGCACTAAGATAGAATCTGTTTTTAAAAAAGGACATTTTTGATTTACAAAGCCAGCATTGTAAAATCATTTTTTGATTTCCAATTAGCCTACTGTCATGCCCTTTTTTTTGGTAATTGGTACCCTAAAAATACAACTTCTGTATTTGCATGCAACACACATATGAGGCACTATAATTGGCTACTTCTATAAATTTGATCTATTTTTATAAAATGTTTAAAGATATTTAGAATTAATATTGATTCTTGGAACTCAGTCAATCTCTGAAAAACATTATTAAAGAGTAATGAATTAAAACATAAATATTTCTCTTCAACTTAAAATCTATGCATAGATTACTGAAGAAGACAGCAGTGTTGAAGAGTGATTTGGAACTAAATGATTAAGATTTCATTTTACATTGTCTCTAATATTCGCAATAAAAGGGAACTGGTGTATTAATTCAAACAAAATGCAAGCAAGGGAAATTACAAAGGTTTATAACTGGGAAATGTAGATATAGTTTATATCTATCATAAAATAACAAGTCTTGTGTTTTGGTTTACGTATGCTACTTTTAGCTTCCATTCTGCGTTATTTGAGAACACCTGAAAGTTGCCAAGTTCAGTCTCTACAATACCTCTGGCATGTAGCAGTACTGCTGTATGTGAAGAACAATCCAGAAGACATACTACATAATTATCGTAGTTGTGCATTTGCTGTTCTGCTCCTTCCATAGTCAGAATAAGAAGCAAATTATGGATATATTCATAAGTCAAATAGCACGGAGTGCAAATGCTACCTTTGCTGTTACAATGCTTCATAATCTTAGATGAGATCTTGGATCTTTATCAGTTTGTTTCTTCTATTTAAAATAATGGGAAATTTTGAAAACATTTATTTAAATTCTCATCAATTGCCCCTAAGAATTCAAATCCTATCTTTTATTAAACTTCTATGACTCATTTAAGCAAAAGATGAAATTCATACATTACTTGGAATTTTCTCAGCCTTTATAGTTCAGAGGATAGACGCCACCCTCATCAACTCGGCTCCAGATAGCCATTGCCAAGAAAATTGCAATGAGGAAGATCGTGAGGGCAAGGTTTCTTTCAAATTCAGCAGGAGAATATGATGATTAATTAGTGATGTCTGAGGGTCCAGTAGGGTTGTGTAGTTGCTAGCCTTGTAAAATATCAATCATGTCCTTAAAGTGTTGGGTTTTTCTTTTTTTTTTACAGATAGTATATGATGTCCTGTTGATACCATAAGTTCTACTATGATACAAGAAAAAAGTAATTGATCTAAACCAGAAGCCTTAGATACAAGGGGCAACATGTTTTTACTAGCTCTTTGATTTTGGTTATGTTTTGATTTTGGTTATTTTCCATTATTGCTAAAATTATATCAAAAATATCTGTTGATAACACTATTATAAGGTATAAATAATGTATGTGAAATCACTATGTCAATAATAACATATCTTAATATTACATATTCATTATTTTGTGAGATACATCATATCTAGACTCTACATTATATTTAGTATGAGACAGAAATTTAGATTGAATTTCTTACAACTGATAAATGTAGACTATTTTACTGGGCTACAAAGTCTTTTACTTTACCTCCTTAAAGTCACTTACTTCTCAAACCATTATAGCATTTTAATGAAAATTGCTCCGTGTTAAATTGAATAAGAAAAATAAGCCATTATTCTGGATCATAGTCATGATGATGATCAGCATAGTTACTATTACAAGGATAAATCAGATATTTACATTCACATAATTTCATCTATATTTAAGTACCCTTTATATTTAAGGTAATGCCTGTTTTAGTATCAAAAGCATTTCATGTTCTTTAATTTTAGATAACTGATTTTCAGGCTTCTTAACCTCATATCTAAGAGAATCAAATATTCTCTATGTGAAAATTGATGTCCAATGTTTCCAAGTTTGTGTAACAAGGGCACATTTTAAGTATCTTGTTTTAAAATCTGGGTAAATTGTAGCAGTACTTAAATTTATACTGTAGAAAAGATGTCACACCTAAAATTTCCACTCTCCCAGTTCTTTGTTTTTGTTTTTTTTTTTTTAACCCCCAGTGTCACTCAGGATTTTCCCCTTTCTTTTGCCCTCTAAAATGCAATTCATTAACAAATAACAATTTTTACTTCCTAAATATCT
The DNA here is from genome assembly GCF_024362965.1 of Panthera pardus. Classification (NCBI taxonomy): domain Eukaryota; kingdom Metazoa; phylum Chordata; class Mammalia; order Carnivora; family Felidae; genus Panthera; species Panthera pardus. The sequence continues at coordinate 90,262,553 of NW_026526688.1, read as the reverse complement.
CTTCAATCCATTCATTTCTTTCCATATTTAGTAACCATGACCTAATCCCTGAATTACCACTATTTCCTTCCTGGACTATTGCAATAACTTCCTAACGGGGTTATCAATATTTCCTTTGGCCAGTGTCCTAATCCATTTTCTACAGTGAAGTCAGATTAATCATTTAAATAAATCAAATTTGATCTTGGCATGCTTCCTTGCTGAAAATGGCATTTTTGGGTCTTACTTTTGTCTCTAACCTCATCCGGTCCCATACCCCTCCTTTGCTCTCTCCCCTCCAGCTGTGCTAGTCTTCATTTCCTCATTCTTCTCCCTCCCTTCACAGTAACTTTGCTCATGGAGTCACCTCTGCCTGGAATGTACTTTCTGTCTTCATCAAACTGAATTCTCAGGTCAGAGAAGCATTTTTGTAATTCAGTTGTCACCACCCCCCCAATATAAGCGTTCATGGGACTATTTCTCTTTTTAGTAATTTTTAACACTGAAATGCTGCATTAATATGTGCCATTACATTTTTACTCTCTATCCTTACTTTTGGATATGAGCACATGAGGGCTGGATTTTTTCAAGTATTCGTTCATCACTAGATACCAATCCCCTAAAACAATTCAAGCCAACATCAACAATAAGTAACCATTGACAGGCTCTTGTTTTGTACTGTAGATGTGTTAATTTAACCTCCACAATGAGCCTATAAACTGAGTTTACATACCATTATTTTAAAAATAAGGAGCTGGAGGCAAAAAGAAGCCTAGTTAATTGTGGAGGTCACATAGCTGGTAAATGGAGGAATTGAGTTCTGAACAAAAGCCCTGTAGGACTATAGCTCCAGAAGCCTGCTAAGAGCCTCTATGATATGCTGCCTCACAGGATAGACAGTTAGTGAACATAGATTGAATACATAGCTGCCCTATTTTTCAGAACAGTCATAAACCATTATGAAATAAATGTGTGATTCTACCCATACATTCAAAATTTGGATTTTGAATAATTTGTTCAATATATAGTTTAAATTGAATAATATCAAATATGGCCTCTAAATTTGGTGAAATTCATTTGGTGTTTTTTATGTGATATAGTGCAAACAGAGACAACATAATTGGGTTTGCATATATTATTCCAAAAGCTATGCAGCTTCCGTATGTAGGCTAAACACTGCAAGTATTTGAAAGCTTTCTTAGATAGTGAATAATTTTCAGATGTTCGGTACAGGATATTAATGGTGTTTTCTCAACATCTTATTCAGAGAGAAATTTAACTTGATAATTCACTTGTTGACTAATGAAAGTTCAGGTTTTATTTTTCTGTTGAAATTGTTGTTTTAGATAATGACATCCTTCCTCATACAAAGTATATCTTCCCTGAGATAAGCACCTAGACTTTACGCATACAAATATAAATAAAGCGAATGTCCCACTCTCTGTAAACATGGTCTACTGGGAGAAACAGAAAAGATTAAGTGTAGCTTGATAAATGTATCAAATGGAAAGTAATAATTTATTCATGGAAAATTTTTAGGACCAAGAAGTGTTAACCAGTTGAATATTGGGAAAAGAACGTATTGTTTTTCTTTCATTGTAAAATCATAGAGCTTTAAGAGTTTTCATTTGGAAACCAAGCATAGTTTATTATGACTCTACGATAGGATGTGATTGGATAGTGCAGAAGTAGAAAAGATGGGCATGGAAATAGCAAACAATTAAGATAAAAGTGTTAGTATTGGCCATATCAAAGAACTTTGATGTAAGGATTTTCAACCTCTTCCTGAATGTTAATGGTCACAAAAATATATAGCAGATGAGTGAAAAATTTATGTTGTCATTTAGTAAAATCACCTTTGGGAAAGATAAATAAGGATGAGGGGGATTTTTTCCAGTATGAATAGCAGTTAGAAAGGCCATTTTAGTAAACCAAATATTTTGAGCACTGTGCTAAGGTTGTTGCATCAGGTCTGAAGAGAAACTGAAGTGTCAACCTGATATGGTATCTTATTAACAATTAGAGATGAGGGGCGCCTGGGTGGCTCAGTTTGTTAACCATCCACATTTGGCTCAGGGCATGATCTCGCGGTCTGTGAGTTTAAGCCCTGCATTGGGCTCTGTGCTGACAGCCCAGAGCTTGGAGTCAGCTTCAGATTCTGTGTTTCTCTCTCTCTCTTCCTCTCCCCTGCTCATGAGCACGTTCTCTCTCTCAAAAATAAACATATTTTTTTAAATCAATGATGAAGGAAAGAAGGAAATAAGGGTTAAAATCAAATTTTGAACTTTCGCAGTTGTTGGAATGAGGGTGTGATATTTTTCTGTCTTATTTCCCATAAAAATGCCTTAGAATATGTACATAATAGTTTTTTTTTCCTTTCATGGGAATTTAGGCACGTTCTCTAATATAAATGATTTGATTTTAAATTTCAAAATAAAACATTAAAACATGAGGCACATAAAAGCTTCACTTTCAAGTAAGGGCACTGAGGAAATGAGATGAATCCAGATCCATCACTCTCATGGAATTAATCACTATTGATTGTTTGTTGTGTGAAAGATGAAATGCATCAAACAATTAAGGAGATTATTTTGTTCAGGCTATTACAATAGGAAGCTCTCTCGATATTAAGTATCATTTCAAAGATCAGGAGGGACTGCTGGGGTTTATGGAGCAGATTAACAAGGGAGTCATCAGTGAGTCTCATGGGAGTATGGAGGAATGATGAACAGCAAGTCTTATTTGAAGAGTGGAGGCAGTAAATTCACAGAATCTGCCAGGGCAGCATGGTCTTTTGTGATTAGCTGTTTTTCAGAACATAAAACGGTAGGGAATTTCTTGACCATCACTGCTTTCCAGAAACATAGGCACAGATAAAGTTCAACGTTGTCATTTGTTATTCGATTAAAACGATTTGTTAAAGTGAAAAAAGCTATGCAGTAGGGATAACTTAGCAGTTCATGTTAAACACAGGATGACAGTATTTTTTTAGTAACTCCAATTAGAAGAGTTACTCTATGTAACATAATGAATATGTACATAATAGTTTCTTCCAAAATTGCCACCTTTTTTCTTATTTTTCCCCTAGGTTTCAAAACTTATTTCTTGCTATGTACTTGATATTTCCATACTTATATTCTCTAGGAACTTGAAAGTCCAAATGCTCAAAATCTAACTCATTATCACCTTTTCCAAAACATGCTTATCTTATGTTCTTTGTACAAATATCCATCAAAACATTCACACTAGAAAACTCAGAGTGACCCAAGACTCCTCCCAACCTCTCACCTCACACAGAGAATCGGTTGAAAAAAAAATTCATTAATTTTATTGCCGAATTTGCTCTATAGTCTGTTGTTATATCTCCACTGCAATTCTTTACATAACTATTTCAACAGTTGCCTTGTCTTCTAACACAATTATCACTTGACAGTTGTATCACATCCACTTTGTTACCAGTTGAGTAATAATAGAAAATATTTCTAGTGGGGCTTCGGCTCAGGTCATGATCCCAGGGTTCGTGGGTCAAGCCCCGCATCGGGCTCTGTGCTGATGGCTCAGAGCCTGGAGCCTGCTTCAGATTCCATGTCTCCCTCTCTCCCTCTTTTCCATTCATACTCTGACTCTCTCTCAAAAATAAATAAACATTAAAAAAATGTAAAAAAAGAAAGAAAATCTTTCTTGTGTGTTCATTTTTAAAAAAGGAAACTAAGAACACATAATTTTCCCTTTCTTATGTAGGATTATAAGACTTTACCAATGTACTGTTGTTATGTGTAAGCCTGTATTTTTGCATGATTGCAAAGACCTTTGTGCCATGGCACCAAATGGTTTTACCAGCATCCTGTGCTTTCAATCCACATCATTTTTGGCCTTTAGTCTGGCCTTCAATATATACTCATGTATGCCTCCCACAGTGTCTCTCCCGTTCTGGTATACAAATGTCCTTCTTATCCATGTGGGGAATACCTATGCATCCTGCAGGACGCAGCTCACCCTTAACTTTTTTTCATACGCCTTTGAAAACTATTGCTTTGAGTATAAACTTATGTGTTGTTTTACTTTCTACTGTAACCCCTTGTTTTAGCCTCTTCCTCTCTAATCTAAATTGTGAACTAGTTGAAGGCACAGATAATAGACAAAACCAATGTAAGAAGGTATAGGTAGTTAAAGACATAGTCTCTAGATTATAGTGATTGATGTCCACTACTGACCTCAGTATATACTAATTGGGTAACTTGGGGGATATTGCTAGACACCTTCAGATCTTAAATTCCTCATCTATAATATAGGAGAATTAATTAAAATCACCTTATAGGCCTGTAACATTGCTTGGTCTTACTACGTGAATTAGGCAGAAAATGTTTATTAATACAAGGTGCTTACTACAGAAGTAGTGACCTTTTTGTCATCTTCATTATTACAATGAATATTTTTTAAATTTCTAACACCTAATATAGTACCTATTAATAATAATAGCAACAGTAATAGTTTTACTGATCAGGAATGGTGTACCTGCTTTGTAACATTAACAAGTTGAATACTCAAAACCGTTTTCTGAGTTCTGTTTTATTACCAGTCCTATTTACAGCTGAAAAAGCCAAGGCATAGAGACTTAAGTTGTAGAGGATTTAAACTCAGACAAGCTCACTTCAGCACCATCGTAAATAATCACTATGTAGTTGAATGCCTCAATTGGGAACAAAATATTAGATTACGAATGAAGTTTTAATAAGACCAAAATTTGATTTACTTAAACCTAATACCTACACAAGTCATTACATTAAATGCTCAACTTGGATCTCAAATAGGAATTTAAGATAAAGAAGTAAACAGATTAACACACAGTGGTTAGTATGAGGTCTTTGTGACTGAGGACCTAGGGTGATTGGACACTTAGTGTACAAAGCAGGTGCCTTCTATGAAAGAAGAATCATCAAATTTGAAAAGCCGTTCTATTTTAGAAAATGAAATTTTTCAAAAACTTAAGTAAAAATTTTTAGAAATGATGTTTTGCCCATTCCAAAATTGAAAATGTTGTTTTAGTTGGGACGTAGCTTTATATTCTTGCATGTTTTCACTATATTAAAATTTATTTGGGTGAAATTCATTCAAAATATTTTTTTATTTTTTTCAAAATACTATTTTAAATTGACATGTTGACACATAATATTTGTAAAGGTAATTCTTCATTTTATGACTATATTTGAGATAGATCTATAATAATTTGTAAACCACATTCTTGCTTTTAAATGTCTTCCTTGATCTCTCAAGTCAGAAATGTGAAAGATTGTATTCTTTTCACAATTATGCATGTAGAGCTTGGGAAGGAAGAATAAACAGCCCGCCTAACCTAATCATCACTAGTTTTTAAAGGCTTTTACCACTTAAATGAAACACGAATAGTAATGTTTACAAATTTGGAATCTTTAAAAGCCGAATAATCGTCTATGAACTCTATCTTACACATTTACATGTAAAATTACCGACAGAGCTTTGTTGTACACCCAAGCTAATCTGTGAGTTTGTGAAACTGTGTGTGAAATCTCTCCCTCATTGTAGTATATGCATATAAGACTGCATGGTCCTGCAGTGTGGAGCAAGCTGGGGTGTAGTTTTATTGGCATATAATAAACACATTGCAGAGGAAAGAAAGAAAGAAAGAAAGAAAGAAAGAAAGAAAGAAAGAAAGAAAGAAAGAAAAAGAAAAAGAAAAAAAAAGTCGTAAGTTATAAGCATGCATCTTTTCTGATAGTGCGGATAGGAATGCTGGATTGTGAAATCTGGGATAATCCAATAATAATCCCATAGAAGATCTCCAATGGTGTCATGTTATCTAGATTGGCCCATTTGTTGAGCTGGAGCCTTATTTGAGATGAAGAAAAATATTTTTCTTTTCAACACTTGGTGCACTTTTCCTTTCTTTAATTCAGAAATTTATTCAAATGTTTGTTTATTTATTTCATAAATATATTTGAGTATCTGGTACATGCCAGGAAGTCTGCCTGAGCTATCCAATGCTGAATATGTCATGGTACCTGACTCTAGTTGTTCTTTACTTAACTTCATAAGAGAACAAACAGGTTACTTCAGAATGACAGGAGTAGTATTTTTGAAACTTTGTAAGAAATAATAATATTCAGCTTCTATCCAGTTTTTGTTGCTATCTTTTCCTTATTTTCTCTTCTGTTGCATTTTCCCTTTATCTGGATGGTTCTTGCAGTGTTAATGAACTATTATACAAGATAAAAGAATTGTCATTTTCCATCTGAAATTCTCCAAGTTTACATTTTTTGCTTGTTTCGAAGTTTTAGTTTAATTCCAGTTAGTTAACATACAGTGTTAATATTAGCTTCAGGCCAAAGTTTATATTTTAAACAATGTATTTTCAAGATGTGTACCTTTCTTTCTGCTCAATTTAAGTTGCATCTATTTCTGAGGATGGATCTCTCTAATATGGGTACCCTTTACCCTGGATTTTTTTCTTGAGGCAGTTTTAAGGACATTCTGGTACCTAGTGAAAAGATAAGGGCTTCTAAAGCAGCTATTGCAGAAAAAATCCTGTCCTTCTAAAGACTGTGCAAATTCTTTTCTTTCCTACTACAACAGTTAAAGGTTTTTATTATTTAACAATCTTGTTCCCACCACATCTAGGTTATAATAGAACAATTTATGAAAAGCATATAAAATAAGAATTTATGGATGAAAACAATATTGCTATTATACTACAGGGGTCAAAAACCTTAGTGATTATTTTAGTGTCATAGGGAAATATTAATATTTTGAACTAAATATAAGAAGGAAAATTAAAAATAGTTGTAATCAGATTTTATCAACGTATAATTAAATGTTATGAATTACCCTTGAAATTAAACAAAATGCAAAAAAAAAAAAGGTAGGTATATGCAGACACGAGATAAACTAAGAAAGTTTGCTTAATTAATTACTACTTGGCACTGTGTAAAGAAATAAAAATGAATCAGAGAACACTCTATTTAATAAGTAACAACTTTATAATTTGTACTAAAATGATAATTGGTATGTAAACTAAATATTTAGCATTTTTCTTACTTCCATCACATGCGATTATGCTTTTTAGTGATTTTTTGGCTATTATAACCTAATGTAAATTGACAAAAGATCAATAAATAACCACAGATATAAAACACTATCTTCTTAAAATGTTACCAAAATGTGTGCTGTGCCACATTTAAGAACTTTAAAGATGCAACTGACAATTAAAAAATCACTATGTAAATGTATCATTCTTACTAAGCAATTAATTACTTCCATTCTGTTTAACTGCAAATAAGAAATGCAAATCAGAAATAATTTGGCTTTACTCAGCTGCTTGAATATTTTTGTTTAAATGCTTTATTTTGTATATTGTTTTAAAGATCACCAGAAGTAAAAATAAATGTAACTAGAATAATATGTTCTGTGTTATTTAATGAACATAGAAGATAAGAACTAAAAAATCCATATGGTTTGAGAACAGTTTTTTTTTTATATTAATTGTTTAGAATGTTGGGTTTTCTTTTGTTTTGTTTTTGTTTTGTTTTGTTTTGTTTTTTACTTTTTCAGCTTTGAGAGAACTTGGTTGTTCTTGCTGTATTTCTTTCTCCTCCTTCTCATCACCTCCCACTTTCCCTCCTCATCACCTCCCACTTTCCCTCCCCTTAAGGAAGATTTGAGAAAGAATGGAAAGTCTCCAATCACCCCAAAGCTGTGCACTAGATTCCTACTCCTTCATGTGGGCTATTCAGTCATGTTGGCCTACTGCGGATTCAAACATTGCGTGACAGTTGTCAGCCTCTAGTTGTATAACCTTTCTCTTTAATAAAGAGCCTCGATCTGCTCACGTGAGGACATCCCACTGCCTTTAAGTGCCTAGCCCCTCACTTTCCTATAGAAAGCGTTCTCACTCATTCACACAATAAATGATATATACTCAATACCTGTTAAGTTTCAGGCACTCTTCTAGGTCATAGGTATAAAATAAGGAGCAGAATAGCATCCCTTTCTTCAGGTAATTAATATTTTTGTAGGTGGGGACAGAGAGCAAAAAAGTACGATTAAGCACATTAGAGATTGGATAAGCTGTCAGGGGCTTTCTGTGAAGATCATATATAAGGTGAAAATTAAATGGCAAGCAGAAGGAACCACATGATATTTATATTTTAGAAAGAAAGAGAGAACATGAGCAATGGATGGGGCAGGGACAGAGAGAGAGAGAGAGAGAGAGAATCTAAAGCAGGCTCTATGCCCAACACAGAGCCCAGTAAGGGGTTCAATCACAGGACCATAAGATCATGACCTGAGCTGAAATCAAGAGGCAGATAACTTAACCGACTGAGCTACCCAGGTTCCCCTCAAGTTTGGGAATTTTAAAGAAAAAGCTGTTAGGGAAGAAAAAGTGAGGGAAGGAAAGCTGGTGTGGCTGAAATTAAAAGAATGAGTGATGAATCATTAAAAGTGAATGTGGAGGGGTGCCTGGATGGCTCAGTTGGTTAAAGTATCTGACTCTTGATTTCGGCTCAGGTCATGATCCCAGGGTGGTGGGTTTGAGCCCCGCATTGAGCTCTGAACTGAGTGTGGGGCTTGCTTGAGATACTCTTTCTTCCTCTGCCCCTCTTCCCCACTCATTCTTTCACACTCTTTCTGTAAAAAAATAAAATAAGATAAAATAAGATAAAATAAGATAAAATAAGATAAAATAAAATAAAATAAAATAAAATAAAATAAAATAAAATAAAACCTTTAAAAAGGTGAATGTGAAAAAGAAGTATGGACACAACATATAGGACACAAACTCTAAGACAATGATAAAATAATTGCAGTGTTCCGGTTAGAGTTCAGAATTAGTTCCAAAAGGACTTCAGTGAAGCCCTCAGAGAATACCATCTCTTTTTTTTTTAGTGTATGTCAGGATGAAGGGAAAGTTTTAGCTTCCCAGTTACCTCCCTGCTGCATCACATACCTGTGCACACATTCACCTATACATGCATACACAGTGTAGCTGTTTATATACATAATATACATAGAAAGAGCCAGTATACATCTTGGACTACTAACACAGGAATTATTCTTCTGAAAAAGCCATGGGAACAATTTGCACTGAGGGGCTGATGCCACTTGCACTCACAAGCTTGCAAACACTGGATGAGCTATGTGTTATAACACAAACCAAGGTTGTTTTTTTGTGTTTTGTGTTTGTTCTTGTTTTGTTTTTTTTGTTTTTTTTGTTTTTCCCACAAAGTATTGCTGGTGTATCTGGTTCCAGATCTCAGGAGGGGAGGGGCTGGGTCTGTGTTCCACTCTTTATGTAGCTTAAGCACCCACCCCAACTCTAAAGTGTCCATCTTCCCAACTCTGGCTCACCTGGTCCTGCTAGATTTCTGTGTGCTCTCCTAGAATGCAATGAGCAGAGGGAGACCACTGCACCTGAAACCATTTATATGTATCAGTTCTAAGTGGGCCTGGTCGTACCTGGTCACTGCCCTGGTTTTTGCAATATTTGAGTGTTTAAGCAATGACTATTAAAACAGAAATATGTCCAGGTGGGATGATAACCTTCCATTCCGGATGGAATGGTCTACCTGGAGACCATTATTGATTTAGCAATAATTGTGACTATTGCAGGGTAAGTATACACAACAGATGTAGAAGAATATCAAAGAGAAATGGAAATATCTATTAACTTCTGGAAGTAGGAAGGCTTATTAGAAAGGGCCTTAAACTGGAGGTTGTAAAATGGGTGTTGAGCTCTCACCAAGGTCCTAAGTAACATCAGAAAATTCTTAAGTTTTGCGACTGTATTTCAATATTTCCACTGCATGATCAAGGCTAGAATTGAAGATGCTAAGTGCTTTGTCAAAGGTACAAAAGAATAAAGTGAGAAAAAAGAAGCCAGATCTCCTAACATCCAGAGTTTTTTTTTTCTTTTTTCCCCAATTTTCAGTAATCTTTTTCAGTGTTCTTTCTTGTATCATGCACTCACAGTTAAAGTTAGAGGTATAAAATGCTTATTATATTTTCAACTACATGAATGCTACCAGATATATGATTTACAAATGTTTTCTCCCATTGATAGGTAGCCTTTTGATTTTGTTGATGGTTTCCTTTGTTGTGCAGAAGCTCTTTAGTTTGATGTAGTCCCATTTGTTTATTTTTGTTTTTGTTTTCTCCACTTTTGGTATTTTTTGGTAATTTTTTAAGCAAATGGCATGTTTACTTACAGAACTCTTTACATATTCTACATAGATGAATGTCAAATAAGTTATATATGAACAATGTTTAATTATTGTTTTCATTGAAACTCCAGTCATATTGACTAGAAAGTGTTTATTTGTTGGGAGAACTCATGAAATTTCCATGAAAATATCCATGCCACCCTAACTATTTTCTAGCTTCCGCTGTAATGCACAGTCTGAATTGCTAATATGTCCACATATGATTTTCAGAAGATAACAAACTGAATCAATATTTTTTGAGTAATTTTTGTGCATATATATATAGTATTTTTAAATTACATTTTAATTTATTTTTAATTGTTTTGTGAAAAATGACATCCTTAGTTGATTAATTGGATACTTCCATTAGCTCTCTAAATCTGTGATTTGTTTACAGCTTCTGTGTGTATGGATTGTAGGTACATATGTGCATATGTCTTCATGTATGAAAATCTTCCTTCCAATTTCTGTTATGCTTGCCTTGCTCACAATGACTTTTTTCATCTGAAGGGAACTTTATGTTTGCAGGTATTTTCCCATTAATTCTGGGAAGGTTTTCTTTTTTGTTTATTTGGTATTTAAAATTATAATGGCATGATGTTAATATAAGTACCTCGTGTTTCCTTCCTCAACACATGAATTTAACTAATTATAAAAATTTTGTTAGTTATCTTGTCATCTTTAATAATTTGAAATGACATATTTATTATATACTGAATTATTAAATGAAGTTTTTCCAGGGGCGCCTGTGTGGCTCAGTTGGTTAAGCGTCCGACTTCAGCTCATGTCGTGGTCTCCTGGTTTGTGGGTTCAAGTCTCACGTCGGGCTCTGTGTGCACAGCTCAGAACCTGGAGCCAGCCTACGATGGTGGCCCTCTCTCTCTGTTCTTACTCTGCTTGCACTCTGTCTCTCTCTACCTCAAAAATAAGCATAAGAAACATTACTTTTTTTCCATTTCTTGATTTTCTTTTCTATTATACATAGCTGTCTGTTTATTCTTACATTTTACTGCCTTTTAGGTATTTACTTCCCTTGTTACACTTGCTTTGCATCTTAAGCCTCCCATGCCACAGACTGAATTCAATTCACTTCCTAGATATTTCCAGCATTCACTGGAGCCTTTCACTCTGTTAGGTAGACAGTAGCTTATAGCCCAGTGTTTGATGTAGATCTCTTGGCTGCAAAACAGATTCCTGTAAGACTGTATTCCTTACACACACATCTCTCCTTCACCTTCCAAACCTGGTCCATTACCAGTCACCTTAAAAGTAAATCTAAATCATCTCCATTTCTCTTCATCTCCATTATGAAGTCAAACGTTGCCACTTATTGGCCTGTTATGATGGTCTCCTACCTGAGTCTCTGAACCCTCTCCAAACTAGCTGTCAGTCAGTGATCTTTTCAAATGTAAAACTGAGCAACATTCATCCATATTAAAATTCTTCACTGCTGTTTAGTGTGTCTTCAATGCTATTTTATTTTTTTTAGTTAATAACCAAATATGTTCACTTGGTTTAATTGACTTTGAAATGTATGATCTGAATTATGCTATTTATTCTTTTATCGACAATAACTTTCCCTTTCCATTATTAAATATATTTTTATTTAATCACTTTTTATATCCTATTTTTAACATATGTTGTTTTTTGTTTGTTTTTACAACATTACGTGGTTTACTAAATACCTTGCATTAATTCTGTAAGTGTTCACATTTTAAAGATTAAATGATATGCTTAAATCTATGCTTTCCAAATACAAAGGTTGAAAATTCAATCTATTGATCCCACATGAGTGATAAGAAAAATGGTACACCATCACAATCTTCTTTCTTCATTTCACAACTCCTAACATTTCTGTTCATATTTTTCTATACATTTTATCTGAAATAATTATGTTAAAGTAATATAATTACCTATGTCATTATGTTTAATTACCTATGTAAGTTCATTAGTTAATAACCATATAAACTTCATTATTTTAATTCCATGTTCAATTGGAACCAGTACACATTGTCAGTATTTTCTTTCTTCCTCAGGCATTTTATTTTATGAATTCTTTATTTTAATTCAACTTTAATTAGCATGCATTTTCTTTTTTTTATTATTTTTTTAATGTTTTTATTTATTTTTGAGAGAGAGAAAGAGAGGGAGACAGAGAGACAGAGTGTGAGTGGTGGAGGGGGCAGAAAGAGAGGGAAACACAGAATCTGAAGCAGGATCCAGGCTCTGAGCTGTTCAACACAGAGCCCCACTTGGGGCTCGAACTCACAAACCTTGAGATCATGACTTGCGCCAAAGTTGAGCACTTAATGACTGAGACACCCAGGCACCCCAGTTAGCATGCATTTTCTAATGGATTTTGTCAAAAAAAGTAAATCAAAGAGTTTGGAATCTTGTCTATTAGCAACTGTATCTTGATTTTCAATTTAGAATCAATTTATTATGAAATTCTGGTGTCAGAGTCTCTTATATGTGAAACTTTGCGGATGTTGTTTTACTCTTTCCTGACTTCAATGACTGTGTTGAAGAAGAAAGGGGCTTCCTTATAACCACATTTCAAATTACTTGCTTAATCATCTGGAATGTTTTCACTGTTCTTTTTCATCATTGAAATTCAGGGTGGCAAAGAAGGCTAGTGCTCTACTCACATGTGTGGTTTCTTAGTTTTTCCTGCCGCGAACCTAAACTGTATTTTCCTACCTTCTTGCAGTTTGATTGGACCATATGATTGGGTTGTGTCAAAAAGAATGTAGGTACAAATGACACATTTATGTCTTGGCTTAGAAAAATGTCTCATGAGTGATTCTCTTATTGTCTGTTTTCATTTAAAAATGACTTTGCAAGTTATGTATTTAAGGATGAGGACATCAAGGATATAAGGAGCCTGGGTCTCTGAAGTCCTATGTGGAAAACTGCTTGGCACACACTGGACAAAATATTTTATAAAACTATTGCCTGCAGTATTTGGAAAGATTGACCGATTGCTTACAAAACTGGCCAGGTCTAGAGAGAGTGATGAAGACTGACAGAAGCATATAAAAGGATATATGGAATATTGGATGTTTGAATACATTGAAAGAAATTTACCAGCGCAGTCTGGAATTTTTGAATAAATAGGTAAAGAGTATATAAAAAACTAAGGAACACACAAAACACACCCACACGTGCACAATTATCAACTGCAGTATAAGTGAAAAGGTCTACAAGAAAGACAATGCACTCTCATTTTACTTTGTGGCTAAGTTATGGGCAGAATTTCCATATATATAATAGTGTGAGCAAAGGAGATTTATTTGACCACACATCAAGAAGTAATAATAATCAAAATATGTAGGAGAGGAGAACTGTGTGTGAGGGAGAGAAATAGAAAGTTTGAAAAAGATAGGGGTCAATGTAAATAACCAAATATCAGGGAAAAAGGAAAAGCAGGGTAAGTATACAGCATGCATTTTAGAAATATGAAGGTGGATGGTAGAATAAAGGACTAAAGTCATTTTTGACAGCTGCTATCATGTAGGAGGTTAGAGCAGATAAAAAGGAGATTTGCTGTTGTTATGCCTTGTTTTCCCATTTGACATTTTACACATAAAAAAAATAATGTATATGCATTATTTTTATACAAATACAGTTGAATAAAAGAAAAGCAAATACAGTATTAGGATTAAAGTGATGAATACATAGACTTCTTCTTAGATTTTAAGGAATTTAGAACTCCTTAATTGTGTGTACAAGATTTACTGAAAAGATATTGCTTTCCATAGTTTTAAAAAGTGTGTTTTGTAACATCTAAGAATGTTGATGTTCATGACAGGGGTTTCTCTGTTCAAATACATTTGGGAAACTACTGTATTTCCTTTCTTAAGAGTCACAACTCACTTCACTCCGTTCAGGTGATGACAAAAGTCCACGAGGAAAAAAAAATTGCACTTTTATTTGATCCGTTTTTCTCACAAACACATTTTAACCTAGACCACTTTTTAAAGATTAAAAATTATCTTGTCAAACAATGCTTTGTGGGGCACTGAATTCCAGATCCTACTTTTGTGGATGTGTATGTGTGCTCTTCTTAAACCTATTTATATAACACATCCCAATGATTTCACATAAAATATGGTATAAAAAAGTTCTGAGTCTTGAAATAGAAAAGATTCTTCTTTAAGATTTTATAAATTCCCAATTCTACTTTATTCTTTATATTGCCTAGGGATAGAAATAACATAGCTTTTATACACAAAGTCTGCTGAGAATACTATTTTCATAAGCATTATTTCAACAGAAACTCAACTCACAAGCCACAGAGGACAGATCTGGGGGAGCGAAATACACAAATAAGAGCACTACAATACAGTGTAAGTAAGGCCTAGAAGATTAAGAACCAGACAAAACAACAACAAAAAAAAATCAATGCGATGTTGGCATCAGGGCTACTGGGGGAAGAAGACAGTGTCAATGTGTTCATCTATCAGAGGATTAATTTCAAATAAAGGAAGCTAATTATTATGGAAGTGAGAGCTACATTCCAACGGATACTTCATTCTACATTTCAGAGTGGCAATATGCAAAGTCTACCATTTCCTGAAACATGTGTTAAAGTTCTTAACGTCCTGCTAGTATAGGAATACCATTTTGTTTTTTCCTTCTTTTTTAACAGTTTTATTGAGATATCTTTTACATATCATATAGTACACCTATTTAAGGAGTACAATACAGTTTTTAAATTATGTTCAGAGATGGGCAACTACGAGCAAAGTCTAATTTTACAATATTTTCCTATTTCAAAATGAAAGTACATACACATTAGCGACATTTCACATTCTGAAACCCACTCCCAACTCCTGGTTCTGCAAACCAATAATCTTTCTGTCTCAAGAGACTTTCATGTTCTCAAAATTCATATAAACGTTGCCACAATATTGTGGTTTTGTGAGGGATTTTCTTTCCCTTAGCATAGTACTTTCGAGGTTCATCCATATTGTAGCTTATGATCAGTGCTTCAATTTCTCCCTATTGTTCAGTTAATTCACAAATTTCAGAAATGATTAAGTTTAGTTGTTTTGCTTATTTTAGTTGTTATTCTTGTAGAAGACTGGATCATCTCTCCCAGAGAGATTCTCATTTCACCATTCTGGAAGTCAGTCTCCTCATTTGGTTCTTTTAAATAAATTGTTTTTACATGGCACACTTGGGTGGCTCAGTCAGTTTAGCATCAGACTCTTGATTCCTGCTCAGGTCATAATATCAAGGGTTTGTGAGTCTGAGCCCCATGTCAGGCTCTGTACTGATAGCACGAAGCCTGCTTGGGATTCTCTCTCTCTCGCTGCCCCTCTTCCGATTGCCCTCTTTCTCTCTTCGTCTCTGAAAATAAACAAACTAAAAAATGTTTTAAAAAGTAATAAAAAATATTTTTACAAGCTTAAAATACCAGCAATTTCGTTATTATTTTAGTATAGTTTAACAATGCATAATATTGCTTTCTTTTTATTTTTCACTAACATGTAAGTAAGTAAGCAAACAAACAGTCCCAGAAAAGTTAAGAGACAGAAGATTGGATCATATAAAAGTGTATGTGTCTGTGTGTGTGTGTGTGTGCATGCGTGTGTGTGTGTGTATGTGTGTGTACATATCTTAACAAAATAGTGTGCTTTCCAGGTATGTAATATTTTTGAAAATGCTTACAGTCCTACTTACAAATTGCAAAAGAAAACTGCAGTAGTCTTATTATAAAATGAGCAGTATTTTGGACGGGTTCCCTATGGTTTTCTCTTAAAGCTCTGGGATTTTTTAAAGGTCAGCAACCAACTGGTTTGTCATTTGATACATAGGTGACTTGAAATAAATCAAAACAAGGAATGGAAAAATATTTTAAAATGAGAACTGTATAGTTGCCACCCAACAGAGAAGCCTTTATGTACTTTCGATCTCTGAAAATATAAGAGGAGGTAAGTGTTTTGAAAAATATCCATAGGGTGCTCAAAGATAATAAAGTACAAAAATATAATTTGTAAAATATTATACAAAAGATTGATGTAGTATTCAAAATGTAGATCTTTACCTTATGAGCAATTATCCAATGCCTGGGGCATTGCTCAAAGAGAAGGGAGTCCAAATAATGGGACCTCCTGTGTGTTATTTGACAAGAGAACTCTGCAAGGATCATGAAGCAAAGGAACAAAGCTACTTTCACTTGGAACCTTTAAACAACTAATTGACTTCCTAGATGAGATGTAACTTTTTTTTGGATATGTGGCAAAGGCATGAAGATTTTAACGGACTTTAGTTCACTGCTTTCATAGTAAATAGTTTCATCAATGTTAAGTATCAAAGGTGTGCCTTCAATGTAGGTCATTCATTTCTTCAATTAAAAAAAAATATGGGGAGGGGCGCCTGGGTGGCGCAGTCGGTTAAGCGTCCGACTTCAGCCAGGTCACGATCTCGCGGTCCGTGAGTTCGAGCCCCGCGTCAGGCTCTGGGCTGATGGCTCGGAGCCTGGAGCCTGTTTCCGATTCTGTGTCTCCCTCTCTCTCTGCCCCTCCCCCGTTCATGCTCTGTCTCTCTCTGTCCCAAAAATAAATAAAAAAAAAAAAAAAACGAAAAAAAAAAAAATGGGGAGCCTGTGTGGCTCAGTCAGTCAAGCGTCTGACCCTTGATTGCGGCTTAAGTCATGATCTCATGGTTTGTGAGTTCCAGCCCTACATTGGGCTCTGTGGTGACAGCATGGAGCCTCCTTGGGATTTTCACTCTTTCCCTCTGTCTCTGCCCCTCTTGCTTTCTCTTTTTGAAAGTAAATAAATAAACTTAAAAAAAAGAGAGAGAGAAAGCATATTGAAGTCATACTAGATGCTGTGGTGACAAAGTTGAAATTAATTTATATCACATTGGATACTGTCCTCAGAGAACGCTCAATATATATTTTGCACCAGAATATTTTAAAAGTATAATTATTGCAAATAAAATATTCTAATACTGATTCTAAAATAGAAACACCAATTCAAGCCCCAAAGGGAGATAAGACTCTATACTTAAAAAATACTCGATTGGATATATATGAATTTAGGAATATAGGTCATTAGTTTGATTACAAGCTTTTTATTAAAGGCTTAATATAATTATGTATACACATAAATATAAATATATGTAATTATGATTATCTTTACTATTAGTAACGTTGGGCTCTTTGAGATGTTACCTAACAAAAATCCTTCCAAAATTCTTTCAAAATCCTTCCTTAAAGGTCGGTCAGTCTCTTTGGCTAAACATATGCAGTATTTTTCTTTACGAAGTCCTTGAGGGAGGGCTATAAGGATCCTGGGTAGAAGCTAAGTGTGTTTTGCTCATAATTCAGGTCCTGCCTGGAATGGTGCCAGGGATGTGATAGGTATCTCATAAATGTTTGTGGAAACATGTGAATGAATGAATCATTGAATGAATACATAATTGTAATACTGAATGAAAAATAATAAATGCTATCTAAAATGTCCAAGTCTAAGAAAGAAGGATTTTACCAATGACTTACCAGGCCTGAAGATTTGTGATCAGTTAATAATTTCTTGGTAGTTTTTAAAAGAAAAAATGCATGAAATCATATTTATATGACCACTTCCACTGTTTGTAGTATATAATTACTGATTTTAATAATTTTCATATTTTACCAAATGTTTTAATGACCCAGTGCTGATTATTTTTTTTAATTTTTTTTTTTTACATTTATTTATTTTTGAGAGACAGAGAGAGATAGAGCACAAGTGGGGGAAGGGCAGAAAAAGAATGAGACACAGAATCTGAAGCAGGCTCCAGGCTCTGAACTGTCAGCACAGAGCCTGACACAGGGCTCGAACTCACAAACCTTGAGATCATGACCTGAGCCGAAGTTGGATGCTTAACCAACTGAGCCACCCAGTCTCCCCATGACTTTTTTTTAATGGAGAATTATATTCTAAGTTTTTACTTGGTTTTCTATCCTAGTTTAGGGGGGAAATTTAAGAGACATTGTATTACCTACATCATTGTAAATATACTGAGAAAATACACTGAAATGCTAGTATAAAATTCAAGATATAAAACCATCTGCCTTAGCTAGAATTATTAGAACACAGTAATGAAGAAAAATTTAGAAAATGCATCTCATGTCATAAGCTAACTCTTACTATTCCTAAATAAACTGAATTAATATTAATCCAAACAGTTTATCAGAGTGCAAGAAAAATAAACCATAATATTGACAATAAAAATAAATAACCAATAATTAGGGGATTCAGATGGTCTTGTTGAAATGCTTTTAGTTGTCTTACCTAAGTCAAATCTTTTATGTTTCCTTTTATTATTATTATTATTATTATTTTTAAGTTTATTTACTTATTTTGAGAGAGACAGAGACAGCATGAGTAGGAGAGGGGCAGAGAGAGAGGCAGAGAGAGAGAGAATCCTAAACGGGCTCTGCACTGTCAGCCCAGATCTGATGCAGGGCTCGAACTCACGAAACCGCAACACCGTGACCTGAGCTGAAACTGAGAATCGGACGCGTAACAGAATGAGCCACCCAGGAGCCCCTAATGTTGACCTTCCTTTCATGTCTAATATTTTAGGTGATTTGTGAGTCATCAATAGTAATTAAATATTGAGTATTTTACTTAAAATCATTGTAAAAAATAAATCACTTATGTAAAAATTAGAACTTCTAATTTCATATACAATTTTACTACTAAATTAATACATAGTTATGAAATATTTGCAAAAATCAATTTTATAAAATATGCACATATATATTTATTGAAGAAAAATTTAAATACAATAGAAACTAAAATTGATCCTAGATACTGTCCCTAGAAATGGCCACTCTGGTGCATAATTTTGTCTTTTTACTGTTTTTACACTGTGTGTGTGTGTGTGTGTATTTGTGTGTGTGAACTAGACAGAGAAAGACAGGGAATGATCTATGAATAAGAAAATACCTTGGTACATTGTGATATTATTTTCCAAATCACTTAAGAGTAAATTTGAGAATAGACTTTTTTTTCTGTCCAGTGTCTACCTCTACAGTCGTTCTTTTTTAAAGTTTTTTTTCTTTTAATTCTAGTTAGTTAACATGCAGTGTTATATTAGTTTCAACTGTACAATATAGCATTTCAATAATTCCATACATCACCCAGTACTCATCATAATAAGTGCACTACTTAATCCTCATCACCTATTTAACCTGTCCCCCCCACACCCTTGCCCTCCTCTCTGGTAACCATCAGTTTGTTCTCTGTAATTAAAAGTCTGTTTCTTGCTTTGTCTCTCTCTCTAATTTTTTCCCCTTTGTTTGTTTTGTTTCTTAGATTCCACATGAGTGAAATCATATGGTATTTGTCTTTATCTGACTTATTTTCTTAGCATAATACACTCTAGCTCCATCCATGTCATTGCAAATGGCAAGACTTCATTCTTTTCACACACACACACACACACACACACACACACACCCCACAACTTCCTTATCCATTCTTTAATTGATGGACATTTGGGCTTATATCTTGGCTATTGTAGATAATGCTGCTATAAACATAGGGGTGCATGTATTCTTTGAATTAGTGTTCTTGTATCCTTTCTTGTGATTCAGTGGTGTATTCAGTAGTGAGATTGCTGGATTGTCTACCTCTCCAATCTTATCATTAGCTTTTATTACATTATATAGCAGCTTCCTTGCTTCCTCTATCAGAAAGTTGGATAAATTTTCTTACTCCATGCTGAATATAGTCACATTATTTGCTTTGTCCAATGAGATGTATGCTGTTGTTAGGGAAGCAGAAATTTGTAAACTGTTCATGCCTTTACCCTTCTCTTTGTGCTCACTTCTATCATTAAAATGTGCTTGAACTAGCCTGGAGAATGCAAATCTGAGACACTCTTATATAAACTGAGAGGTAGTCAACACCCCCCTCCCAGTGCCCCCTCACCCCCCCAACACTGTTGAGCACATAGCCAAGATCTACAGAGCCACCTGGCTGGAAGCAGCTAAGCATACATACATTAATGAATCAATCTGAGACAAGAAGATCTATAAAAGTTGGCCTACAGACTCATGACTTAAATTAATAGTTATTGCTTTAAGCCAGCGAATTTGAAGTGGTATTTTTATAGCATACCGACACATTCTGGTGGCAATAGATATTGTAAAAAAATTTTTCATTTAGATTTCTTATGCATTAAAATTTTTTTTTAATGTTTATTTTTGAGAGAGAGACAGACAGACAGACAGATAGAGCATGAATGGGGGAGGGGCAGAGAGAAAGGGAAACAGAATCGAAGCAGGCTTCAGGCTCTGAGCTGTCAGCACAGAGCCCAACACTTGGCTCAAATTCACAGAAGGCAAGGTCATGACCTGAGCTGAAGTCGGAAGCTCAAGCTACTGAACCACCCAGGTGCTCCTAGATCTCTTCTGCATTTTTAAAACCAGCATTATTGAGCTAGAATTAATGTACCGTGCATTTCAACTGTTTAAATGTACAGTGCAATAAGTTGTAATATGTTCATAGAGGTATACAATCATTACAATTATATAAATTTGCCACATTTCCATCACCCTAAAAAAAAGTGCTTAGAGATCTTGGCAACCAATAATCTCACAAATTTTCTGCCTCTTTATATTTGCCTTCTATTGAAATTTCATACAATTGGAATCTTATGTTATATGTTCTTTTGTGCCTGACTTCTTACTCTAAGCATAATGTTTTGGTTTTTTTTGATCAGCCATGTTGTAACATGTGCCAACACTTTATTTCTTTTCATCTATGATTATTATTTCATTGTGTAGCTTTACTAATGGTTTATCTCTTCATCACTTAATGGGTATTTGGGTTGTTTCCTCTTTTTGACTATTAGGAATAATGCTGCTATGAAAATTTATGTATAAGTCTGTGTAGATATGTTTTCATTTCTCTTGTGTATATACCTAGGAGTAATATTGTTGGGTCTCATAATAAGTAATGTTTAACATTTTGAGGAACTGCCAAAATGATTTTCAGCATGGCTGACTCATTTTATGTCCCCTTCAACAATGTGTGAGGGTGCTGATTTCTCCATATCCTTGCCAACACCTGTTTTTTGGATTTGTTTTTGTTTTCTTCTTTATTATGGCCATCTTGGTGGGTGTATAGTCATATCTCATTGTAGTTTAGATGTCCATTTCCCTAACTTAGTGCCTTCCTAATGTGTTTATTTGCCATATGTATGTCTTTTTTTGAAAAATGTTTCTTCAGAACTTTTGTTCATTTTTTTAAAAATTAGGTTTGATTTTAACTGAGTTACTTTTTATTGTTGAGTTGTAAGATGTTTTTTATTCTGGATATGATTATATTGTGATACACAGACACACACACACACACACACACACACACACATAGTGATATTTTGCAATTATTTTCTCCCAGTCTGTGAATCATTTTTTCACTTGCTTGGTGGTGTTTTTTGAAGAGAAAATAATTAATTTTGACAAAGTCTACTTTTCTATTCTTTTCTATTTTTATTGGCACTACTGGTGTCATATTTAAGAAGTCATTGCCAAACCCAAGATTGTAAATGTATAGTCTGTATTTTCTTCTAAAAATTATACTTTTAACTTTTATATTTAGGTCTGTCATCCACTTTAAATTTTTATATGGTGTGAGGTACAGCTCAACTTCAACCTCAAAACCTGTTTTTTTTTGTTTTTTGTTTTTGTTTGTTCTTTGTTTGTTTGTTTTTGCATGTGATAACCAGTTGTCTCAGCACAATTTGTTGAAAAGATGATTTCCTTCCCATTGAATTTTGTTGACATCTGTAAAATTAGCTGACTGTAATGTAAGGGCTTATTTTGGCTTTCAATTCTATACCATTCATCATATATTTGTCCATATGCCAGTATCATACTGTTTTCATTCCTGTAGCTTTGCAGTAAGTGATGAAATTGGGAAATGTAAGTCCTCAAATTTTGCTTTCTTATTCTAGACTGATGTAGTTATTCTGAGTCTCCTGCATTTTCAGATGAATTCCATATAATTTGGCCTGTGCCAAATACTATAACTCCCAATGATTGACACAGGCTAAGTAGTATGACTTCTAGAAAGACAATCAGAGTCTGTGGAATTTTATATTGTCATGCTTCAAGAGAGAAGTCTTCTTTATTTTGGGTCTTCAGTCTGGCTTGATAAAAATCCAGAGATACCAATTACCATTTTTACATGAATGAAACCAGACTGGATTATCCGTATGTACCAGAAGAAAAAAAAATAATAACTTATATATAATAACATTGTTAAGAAATTAAGGAGAAATATTCAACCATCATATCTACTTAAAAAATGTTTATTTTTGAGAGACAGAGAGAGCCAGAGTGCAAGCAGGGGTGGGGCAGAGACAGAAGGAGACACAGAATCTGCAGCAGGCTCTAGACTGAACTGTCAGCACAGAGCCCAATGCAGGGCTCAAACCCATGAAGTATGATACCATGACCTGAGCCGAAGTCAGACACTTAATTGACTGAGCCGCCCAGGTGCCCCTACAACTATTCATATCATCTTAACCAATTAAACCTGACTTTCAAAAAAAACACATTTATTTATTTATTTATTTATTTATTTATTTATTTATAGGGAGAACCAGGGAGGGGCAGAGAGAGGGAAAGAGAATCCCAAGCAGTCTCCACATGGTTAGCACAGAGCCTTACCTGGGGCTCCATCCCAGGAACCGTAAGATCATGACCTGAGCCAAAATCAAGAGTCAGCCACTTAACCAATTGATCCACCCAAGCACTTGAACCTGACTTTCAGATCTGCCTTTTCATGATTTGTGAGCTACACAATTATTACGTTGATTAATTTCATTCATGATATATTTGTGTCAAACCGAGAGGTTTCCAATTAACACCGAAAAATTTTTATGACTTCTCTTATGTATATCCCATTGTTTATGTCAATTGGAATCTGGGAAGTGGGAAGAAAGATGTCTTTGATAGTTACTGTATAATACTCAGTTCCAAAGTACTTCAATTTTAATTATGATTCAATAGTTATATCACCATCAAATACTGCATTTTTCATAGTTACTCTGATGTATTAATAAACTACAAAATATTAGTTGTCTTTGTATTATAAGATAGTTTCTTGAACTTTGCTTCTTAATCAAGTTGTAACTAATATAATTCCAGATATTTTCAGTCATGTAATGAGGTATTTTATGAGATATATAGTCTCTACAAAGAAATTTAATGTCTTTCTAAGCAGTGTTTTTCTTCATGAAACTTGACAACTAAAACAACTTAAGTAAGGGTTTCCAATTCTGGAAATAATTTTGGTCAACAAATGCCAGTATAAATCATTGTATAGCATTCCTTCTGTCAAGGTAAATCATTAATTATTATTCCATTTTTAGCTTTGACCCACTGATGTATAATCCAACAACTAGGCAAAGAGACTGGATAGTTTGTAAAGATATGAATCTACCAAAATTCTGATTTGGCCAATGAAGAGACATTAGAACGATATTTCTTTGCAAATGAGCATTTATTGAAAACTGAAGGCTGAGGGGCACCTGGGTGGCTCAGTTAGTTAAGCATCTGACTGTGACTCAGGTCATGATATCACGGTTCACGAGTTTGAGCCTAGCGGCATCGGGCTGTATGCTGACAGCTCAGAGCCTGGAGCCTGATTCAGATTTTGTGTCTCCCTCTCTCTCTGCTCCTTCCCTGTTCTCTCTCTCTCTCTCTCTCTCTCTCTCAAAAATAAATAAACATTAAGCATATTTTTTATAAAAAAATTAAAAAAAAGAAAAGTGAAAGCTGGAAAGTTCAACTTAGAAACATTCACTTAATAAACTACACAGCAGTATTCCACCATTATCTTTGCTATCATATTTCTAAAGATTACCTTATAGAACTTCATCAAATGTACAAATCCCTGTTATCCATAGCTTGTTACAGTAAAACAAAAATTCTATTAATAACTACCCTACAAAATCATTTTAAATCATTCATCTCCAGATAGCAATAATCTGAGCTGATTCTAACTTTGATTTCTATTATGCAAGCCTTAAATATGTTTCTTTTTGACTTTGTACTTTTTTGGGGAGAAGGCTACCCTTTAGTTTGAATATTCTTCATACATCATTTCTACTATTTATCTAAATTGAAACCAAGTTTTTCTGTATTTTATACTAGCTGCCTTATTATTACCAATAAGTCATTTAAATTGAATTTTTCTTTTCATACTTTCACTGTAACAAATTATCTTCTTATTTTATTTTCTCTAAATGCTTATAATTTTAACCTTATTCACTTTATATCCCCACTAGCAATTTACAAGGGTTCCAACTTCTCCATATCCTTTCCAACGCTTACTATTATCTGCCTTTTTTATTATAGTCGTTTTAATGGGTGTGAAGTGTTTTCTCAGTGTGGCTTTGACTTGAATTTCCCTAAGGCTGATATAGTGGCTTTTCATGTGCTTGTTGGTCATTTGTCTATCTACTTTGGGTTGATATCTATTCATGATTATTTATTCATTTTAAAACACTGAGTTATTTGTGTTTTTGCTGTTTAGCTGTAAGAGTTCTTTTGCAATCTGGATATAAGTCCCTTATCAGATATATGATTTGCAAATATGTTCTCTAAGTCTGCGGGTTGTCTTTTTACTTTCTTGTGTTTTTTGAATCGCAGACTTCTTAGTTTTGTTGAAATTCAACTGGTCAAATTTTTGTGCCCTTTATTAGTTCAAAAATTATTTTTAATATATGTTGTGCAGAATCTTAGGTTTAATAAACGTTTATCAATGCCATGATGTCATGATTTTTTTTTTCCATCTCACTTTTCTGTAGGTGTCTTGAATGTAGATATTTTGGTGCAATATCCCTTTTTCCTGTTAAGTATAGGCAGAGGATTATTTTTCTGCTTATTTGCAAATAACTCCTTAAAGATTCCTTTTTCTTTCAGTAAATACAGAAAAATTAATCACTAGTTTCCTTAGAGAGATAATGGAAAAAATCCTTTTTATTTTTCTTACTTGATAAAATCCCTTTTAGTCGAAGGCTAGCAGTATTATTGTATTGGTATTTGTATTTTATTCCAAATCTTGTAAATCATCACTACTCAATAGATAAATTAACTGACATTCTCCCTTTTCAGGCTTGGCAAGTATAATATATTGTATTAAAGAAAAAAAATATATTTTGGCAGAGTAAATCATAGTCAGTATATGTAAAAATATTCCTATTATTTGCATGCAGCTCATAATATTTCATGTCATTTTGACAGATTTTGAGTCATTCAACAATCACAAATACCCAACCAATTCAATTAGTCAATGCTTACATGAAGAAACTACATTTTAGAGAGATAATAATAAGGATATTTTAATTTACTTCAGTACTTTACAGTGTACAAAGCTATTTCACTGACTCTCTCTCCTGATTCTGTCACAGATTTTGTGAGGTGCTTATGGAATACTTGTTTTCCTAGGGCAACCTAAAGGTTATTTATTAGCAATAAAATACACAGTCATCTAAAGAAATATATCTAAAAAAATCATCTTGAGTTTCTGATCAAATATGGAGTATTATTTTTGTCTTATATTAAATAAATTAGAGGGTATGAAGGATGATAATTAGGCAGCTTTCAGAATTATTCTCTGGATAGAAAATCATGCTTATAAATATTTCAAATACATGTTTACTTGAATAATAGAAAAATATTTACCATTTTTGAAATGTGACAAATCTTCTAACATACCTAAACCCAGTTACAAAATTTAAACTTCGAATGCCCATGATCTCAACGCTATCGTTCCCTTGACATGGTCTTTGTTCCTGTTGCCCAAGCAGTTGAAGTTTTTGCTTGTGCTCTGAGTATTTCCTGTCCCTTGTCCACTCAACCACTGCATTTAATCATTTCTTTGTTAACAATTTGCTTTTCTACTTATTTTTACATCATCTGTAGAGTATCCCACCTAAAACTGTATTGTTTTATATTTTCATATCTCATACTCTGTGATATTCTAAATATCTCTTTGCCTCCTCTGTTCCCACTTGGAAATATTTTTGACAATTTCAGGAGTTATTTTTCTTTAACTGATTTCCTATCATGCTGGTATCCCCCTTAAAATAATCAGAATTTGATGGCTCTCCTTACTTATAAAGAGACTAAAAGAACTTGTTGTGTACTACCCATTTTTCATTGTTAATGCACCATTGTAACAACACTGTGAATACAAAGAGGATTCAATGATATTGAAGTGGTAGGAAATGCAACATAATAGGCCTTTAATATACGAAAAATATTTTGTCTCTTTCACCTAAAAGAAGTCTAGAGGTAGTCGAGCCAAGTATGGAGTATTGTCTTGGCTCCACAAACTCTATAGAACCCAGGCTCCTTACAATGATCTAATCTACAATCCCAGGGATAGAACTTTATTCTCCTATTCCCAGATGACTGCTGAAATACCGATCAGCTTTGTACTTTAAGGTCGGGAACAGAAGTGAAGAACACAGGACCTTCTTTAAAGGCTCTTCCAGGAGATGGCATGAAGCACTGTCACTTACATGGGAGCAGGAGAACCTGAAGCGTGGACAAAACATAGCTGCAAGAGAATGCAGAGAAAGTAGTGTTTTACTTAGGCAGCATTTTTTTAACCCCAAAATTAAAGTTCTTATTACTGAAAAAGAATAGAATAATGGAATTTGAAAGGAATGGCATGTATGCCACAGGACTGTTGTTTCAATTTGTTCAGGAACCCAGGCTCCTAGTTGTTCGACTATATGTACAGTTTTATACAGCTTAGTGGTACCAATTGATTCTGCATTTAGGAGTATCTGACTACATAGGCTTGTTCTTATTTGTGTAGCATGTAATCAGTTTCAAGGTTAATGTTGAATAAACTATGACTGTAGCCTGTATGTTACTCCTTACCTACTTTTCATCTCATCATATTTGTATTTATATCTGTATATCTGAAGCATATTTTTAATCGCAAAGTATATACCGCTGCTCATATAAAAATTCAAACACTTTCATACTCTGCTTTTTTTTCCTATAAATTCTGCCGCATGGGATGCTTTTCTATTTGATGTATTTGTATTCATCCATCTTCAGGAACTGTCTTGTTTAGATCAACCAAGAAAAGGAATTATTTCCTCTTTTGTGTGCCCCACCTCACAAAACATATCTGCTTTTTGCAGTCATTAATATTATATAGGTCTATTTCCTCTATTATTTTCTTTCCATTTGTAGGGCATAAAAAGTTTCTGCCACATGGAAGGTGTTATGAGCTGAATATGCTCCCCTGCAAATAAATCATATGATAAAGCCCTAATCCTGCACACTATAGGATGTAACTCTAATTGGAGATAAGACCTTTATGGAGGTGATTAAGTTAAAACAACACCATTAGAGTAGACTCTAATTCAATCTGACTAGTGTTCTTATAAGAACAGGAAATTTGAACACAGAGAGACCAGGAGCTCTTGCACACAGAGGAGAGATCATGTGGGGTCAAACAAGAAAACAGCCATCAGCAAGAAAAGAGAAGGCCTCAGGAGAAACTAAACCTGCTGACACCTTGACCTTGGACTTCTAGCCTCCAAATATGTGAGAAAATATATTCCTGTTGCTGAAAGCACTCAGTTTGTGTTATTTTGTTATGGCAACCTTGGCAAATTAATGCAAAATTCATTTAATGGATGTTTAATTAATGAAATGCTTACTAAAAATCCATACTTGAGAATAAAGAATATCTATATCAAAAAATAAAGTAAGGTCAACACTGTAAATAACAGGAAAAAAATCAGGATACATTTTACAAACGTGTCACTCCTCCTGACCAGAATGGTACCTAGCATATAGGCTAGGCTTGGAACCAAACACATAAGCTTTGTTATAAGTCTACTTTCAGTTAGGGAATGAGTAAGTCATGAGAGTAAAAGGCACAGTATTGAGAATCTAGTCAATGGTATTGTAATAGCGCTATATGGTGACATTTGGTAGCTACACTTGTTTTGAGCAAAGCATAACATACTCGCAAGTTGAAGGACTATGTTGCACAGCTGAAACTAATGTAACATTAGTCAACTATACGCAAATAAAAAAATATTAAACACTTTTATTTCCCAGATTATAATACAAGCATTAACTTTCATCTTACATAATACACAATATTGAATGTACTAATCCTTTCTCATGCTTTAGTCCTTAAATTACAACCTTTGACTCTATCGCTTGATCATTACATTTTAAAATTTAGGCATATCAAAGCCAGGCAGGACTAGCTACAAAATTTTAGGGGCCCAGTTCAACTGAAAATGAAGGGTCCCATGTTCAAAAAGAATTTCAAGACGGCAGCAGTGGGGCATTAAGCCAAGTCAAGCCCTTCTGAAACAGATAACCTTGTGTGACAGCACACCTCACACACCCTTAAGGCTTCATGGTTATGGATTAAGACAGACATAATCTGTGGCTTATCATTAATGCATGGCGTATTTCTTTCCCCTGATGTTTCCCTAATCTGCTGACGACTACCTCTAAGGTAACTTTCCCCAGCATTATTGTCCTTTCATTCCACTTCCAAATAAAATGGAACAATGTCTTTTCACAAAGGACTACATCCTATGTTTCCAGGGTCTTTAAGGATATCCAGAGGGTTCATTTTCACTCCCTTCATAGGGAATGAGTGTGAATGTGTTTATAAAACACAACCACACACTTCACCAGTACCATGTGCTATACAAATCTAAAACAAATTAAGTGGTATGTAGAAAGCCAGAATTTCAATAAATTCTGTTTTGTTACAAAGCTTTGTTCTTTATTTTATCTGGTTTTCTAACATTCAGCAACTTATTAAGTTAATTTGAAATCAGAAAATTATTATGCTAATTTGCATTTTTAGCTCATGAAGTTTTTTTGAAGTATACCACCTATCTCTGCCAAGTGCAATGTTGTATGCTCTCAGAGTTGTAGGGTTCTGCATGACTCATTGCCAATCACATATAAGCTGCTGCAAAATTGGAAATCCTCACAAAGAGTTCCACCAACACAATCCTTAATGCTCTGATTATGAAATAGCGACACCTTTAAAGTGTTTACCTCAAAAAAGAACAAACAGAAAGAAAGAAAGAAAGAAAGTCGTGGTGACTTTGCACACTATTTTCAGAAATAAATTATCTGCCAGGACTGCTAAGCCTCTCTGAAAGCAGTTTTCTCAGGGTTACTAGATTTTATGCAACCAACTACAATGAAAACATGAGACTCTCCACCATAGGAACTGAGGTAAAATGGTATTTGGAGAAGATAGGTTTTTTTTTGTTATTTTTAAATTACAACATTTAACAGTAAACCTAAAAGTGACATTTTAAAGATGTATTCTATTGGACATCTATAAAAATTTCTATTAGTATCATTAGAATACAGAAAATCTTCCTATTGCACCCTAAGAAAGAAACGTCAAGCTTGAATCAATTTGGCTTTAAAAGTAAAGAGACTGTTTATTTTACTTCAGATATGTCTAGAGATAAAACAGACCTTAGGCCCAGAAAATTAGGGTTCTGCTTCTGCTTTTATAGGATTCTCTGGCTTTTGCCTGCCTTCCTCCATAATTACTGTGAGGTCGCTGTAGCTGCTCTAGCATTACATGAATGGAGAACACCAGAAAGAGAGAAGGCTATTTTTTTTTCCCTTTCAGTCAGTATCTCCTAACTGGAGCAAAGAAATCTTTCCCAGGAAACTTCCAGGGGAGTTCCTAAACAGAATTATATGTGGATTCATAACTCAGTCACTATTAACAGAAAGTTAATTATTTGGAGTGAGTTATCTATCAGCTTGCTTACTCTAGGTAAGGTTGCTGTTTAAATTCAAAGTCTTACCGGTGCACCAATAAAAAAAAAAAAACATATTTTTTTTCTACAGGGAATGGCCATCTTGGTTCAGTATCAGCTCTGCCTCCCATCATCTTCAGGCTCGGCCTAGAGCTGAGAGAGCAGCTTATCAACGAACAATGACAGAGTGAGAAAGAGAATAAGAGAAAACCACATGCTGACTCTTAAGCCAGAAGTGCACACTTCCCTTCTCTTTACTTTCTATTGTGTAAAGCATTTCTCATGCCCAGGCCTGACATTGACAGGGCCAGGAATAATTCTTCCTCAAAAAGGGGCCCCATAAAAAAATGGCCTGATGGAAAAAGACAACTCATATTGACAACAGTGCAATATACCATGGGGGTGGATGGGGGAAGCCCCTTGCTGATCATCTCTGGGGTGTCTTTATCATTTATTGTTGTTCTTCAGTATAACTGCATTTTGTAGGACACAATGTAGTACCAAAGAAAGGGTAATTTGAGATCCACTTAGAAACTATTAGAATAATCTAGCAATTCAGCCATTTCAGTGGAAACATAGATAAGAAGGATATTTTTATTTTTGACCCAAGTAGAGTAAATAGATCCATGTATACCTGCCTATTTCTCAAGTTCCTTAAATTCTGTACATATTTTTTTTAGTTCATAAGCTTTGAATGAAATTATTGTTTCTTGATTTTGTTTGCTTGTTTAAAGTCATAAAAAGCACCACACATATCTAAGATATTTCTTTGTAAATATCGGCAGCATTCCACTAGTTGTTAAATATAATGAAAGTATATATAAAAAGCAAAGATTATCTTATGTGGTGGCTACCAAAGTTGTGTACATTTTCTTTTTCATAAAATATCATTACGTTTAATAGTTATTTCTACTATGAGATGTCTCTTTTAATATTAAACCATTTTATTTAGCTGCTTTCTTTTGCCATTAAAACATCTACCTCTATGATATGTGCAGCATCAAAATTGGGAAAGATGTAAAAACCCGTATATTTTTTGATGACATATCTATTGTCTATAAGTCATAAGGTATACACAAAATACAAAATATAAAGATGACTGAAAGTAATCACTGAATTTAGCAAGGTTTTTATACCCTAAAGGAAAGCTGAGTTTGGATCCTTGCCGTTTTAGCTTAGACATCAGTCTTTGAGCAAATCTCATGGTTTAGTATTATTCCTGACTTGTGCCACTTGCTTAGGGTCTCAATACTCATCAGAAGAGTCTTTTCCTGAAAACTGTCCTGGCAAGTATTGTGGTTTGTTCTCCAGGCACAATTAACCAAACAATAGGGAATACATAGCCAGAAAGAAAGAAAAAGAGATAATTGAAGGCAAAGAGGATTTTTTCCCAACACGTGACCCTCCTTTGTGTCTGTGTTTGTCATTGTATAATCTCTGAAAGTGACATAGATTATGGAGTATATCATAATTGATTTAAGCAAAGTGTATATTTTTTGGGGAATAGGACATATTTCAGGACTAGAGGTAAGGAACAGACTGTAAGAAGTGTCATTATATTAATTTTTTTTTCCAAAATGTTTAGTGTTCATTTTAAATTTTACATTAATTAAGCATTGTGATTATCCATGTCAGAGAATTTTGTTTTGTTGGATATCCCACTTGCAGGGGAATTTATAGTAATTAAGAAATTACCATTTTAAATAAGGGAGGGAATTAAAAGTAGATCTCATAAAAATTTTAGACCAGGAAAGGAGAAGATGAGAAAACAAATTTTCTTGCTTTTTCTCATTCTTCCTGCAATTTTGTTTCCTTTCTATCTCTCTGTATAGCTTCTATTCTGGCAAATGTACTTGGATATTTAGGTTTTACCAAGTATGTTCCAAAATGGTAGAATTAAGACACGGGGTTCTGAATGACTTCTTTCATTGTAGAACCTTCCAGCATTCAAACCCATTTCCCCCTTCCATCTTCATATGTTTGTGAGAGGGAATTACCCAGGTTAAATCTCCTGTCTCTCTCTCCCTTCTAAACGGTTGTGGTTCGGAGGGATGGAGTTTTATGTGTACTCTGACCTGGCCTTTCTGCAGAAGAAGGTAGGGGTTAGCTGTAAACAGAATTTGTGGATATGCAAGAGGAAGAAGTGGTTCTAATAGCAGGCCATTCTTTGTAATTTAATAGACTGAGGCTGATGTTAGTGATGAGTGAGAGAAAAAGTACTGTTATGTTCACTGTACAGATAATATTTTATAAATGCCAAGAGGTCATTCAACAGTAAGCACCGGTAATGAGATATATCTTTAGCCTATATCATATCGATCACACTAGTAAATATGGTCAACTGACAAATTATAAGCTATTGTTTCTTACTTTTTTCTTTGTCGATTTGAAGTAAAATTATTCGTTATAATTCAGGTTCTATGAAGAGCAAAACTTGCCAGTGTTTTCACATTTCAAAGATTCGTGCTGGTGTTATGGAAGCACCATGTAAACCACTAAAATCCAGGGGAAAGAAAAAGGAAATTATAGCAAAATTTCAACTTATTCAAAGGCTGGCAATTTTACTAAAGCAAATAAAAATAAGCAGGATAGAGAGAGGAGAGGTGGGTAGGAAGTTAGTAAGAAAACCTTAACATGGTTCATTTCCAATATAGGAAATTGAAAGGAAAGGAGAGACATAGGAGTAACAGAAAATAGAACCGACATTTTGATAAATGGAAGATTGATGATATTGAAAAATATCACCAAAATCTTAATTTTAGAAAATATAATTTTTTCTTCCCCAAGACTTTTCTTTTTTTTTTTTAATTTTTTTTTTTATTTTTTTATTTTTGGGACAGAGAGAGACAGAGCATGAACGGGGGAGGGGCAGAGAGAGAGGGAGACACAGAATCGGAAACAGGCTCCAAGCCATCAGCCCAGAGCCTGACGCGGGGCTTGAACTCACGGACCGCGAGATCGTGACCTGGCTGAAGTCGGACGCTTAACCGACTGTGCCACCCAGGCGCCCCAAGATTTTTCTTTTTTTTTAAAAAATAGCCTCAAATAAAATATAAAGGAAGCATAAATTATGTGGTAATAGAAGATGAAAACTTCCCAACAGTGACTATGAAACATTTGTTCTAGTTACTTGTAAGAGTCAAAATGGAACATCTATGGCTGATGCAGCCACATAGGTATAAAGGATGCTCAAGTCATTGGGGATCTTGGAGAATACAGTCCCCACCTAATAATGTGTACACTGATAACAAGGAGAATCAAAATATTACTGTCTTGGCCAATAAAACTTACTTCAGGGTGTTTAACAACCTCTGTATTCAGTAGAAAAGAGATGGCAGGTGTTTATTTTTTTTGTTTGTTTTTGTTTTTGTTTTGGATTTCATTTTGGGTATCTTTTCACCTGTATTTCCAGCATTAAAATTCTGTCTCTTCAATCAGGGTTTGATTTCTTGGTAGTTAATTTGGTACCTGGAGATAATATACATTTTCAAAAACACTGCAGTAATTTTATTCTATATGTCTATATATTGTGTTTATTATTTATATTTTGAGACTTTGGCATTTTCTACATATTTCCCTTGAGAAAATGAGTTTACTGTCATTTGGAGCACAAGACGAAGAGAATTAACCACATGTACTAAGCTAGTATCTGCTGTCTATGAAATTCAAAGTTAAACACACACACATATGCATACACACACACACATTCAGACACAGAAAACAACTTCAGTCTACTAGCTGCAGCATGTTTGAAGCTTAAATGATAATTGAATTTCATGGGCTTTGACTTTTTCTTGGATGATGAATGTTTCATACTCAAAAATAATAATTATAAAGTAAATGAAATAATTACCTAAGCTAAGCACAAATTGATATAATTCCCTTTTGGCTCAAACGAATATGCCAGTATACATATAAGCCTTTATGAAGGAATATTACTTTGTGAAAAAATATCTAAAAATAGAATGTTATTATGATTCATAATAAGAATATTATCAAAATGATTTTGAGAAAAACTGAAGTCAATTTTTATGATTTTAAACTTGTAGTCTATGTTAAATAGACTTAAGATAAAAGTCACATGAAAGTGTTTGAGAAGTTTTATTTATTGATTTTTTTAAGTAGATCTTAGAGAGAAATTTAAGGCAGAAGCTAGACTAAGGTTGTAAATATTAAAGAGTTAAGATTTCATCTTTAAAAGGCTGAATACTGGGTTGCCTGGGTGGCTCAGTTGGTTGGGCCTCTGACTTTGGCTCTGGTCATAATCTCATGGTTAGTGAGTTCGAGCCCCTCATGGGGCTCTGTGCTGACAGTTCAGAGTCTGGAGCCTGCATTGGATTCTGTGTCTTCCTCTATCTCTGCCCCTCCCCCCTCCTTCTGTCTCTCTCAAAAAAATAAACTTTAAAAAAATAAAGGGATGATTACCTAAGGTACATTTCTATTGTTATCACACTCTGAGCTTCATTTTTAT
The DNA here is from genome assembly GCF_024362965.1 of Panthera pardus. NCBI lineage: Eukaryota > Metazoa > Chordata > Mammalia > Carnivora > Felidae > Panthera > Panthera pardus. Next base: position 90,228,062 of record NW_026526688.1, on the reverse strand, counting down.
ATTTAAATGCCATCTATGCATATTCACATAGATCTATTACCATCTTTTAAAAACTGAGCCTGTAATATTTCCTGCTAAAATTTCTATGCTTCTGTCCTTTAAGGCAAACTTGAGTGGTGCATTCAATATAATGATTTGTATCCATGCTTATTTAAAACTATTTCAGGGGCACCTGGGTGACTCAGTTGGTTTAGTGTCCGACTTCAGCTCAGGAGATCAGAACCTGGAGCCTGCTTCAGATTCTGTGTCTCCCTCTCTCTTTGTCCCTCCACCATTTGCACTCTGTCTCTTTCTGTCTCAAAAAAAATAAACATTAATTAAAAAAATATATTAAAATAACCTTTTTCAAAAAGAAAATAACAAAGGTAATATATATCTATATATAATGAAAATCTTCTGGGCACAAAACCAATATAAACAAATAAGTGCTTATATCCACCAAAGCATGTAAAAATAAATTTAAAGGACCTTTATTTGTAATAAAAAAATGGAAAAATTCAAATATTCATTATCGGTAGAATATGCTATATTGTATTTTTTATATAATTAAATAAGGCATGGCAATGAAAAAATGTATATGTCTCTAAATTAATACAGAGATGCTACGTGTTCATGGATTAGAATACTCAACATTGTAAGATATAATTTCTTCCCAAATTAATTTATACATTCAATGCAATGTAATCAATATGCCAGCAAGCTAATTTGTGGATTCACAAGGTGATTCTAAAATTTACATATTAAAAAAAAAAAAGGTTACCACAATACTGAAAAAGAACAAAGTTGGAGGTCTATTACTTGGTATCGACACCAATCTACTTACTATAAAACTACGTGATCAAGAAAGCATAGTTTTGGTGAAAAAGTAAATGCATAGATCAATAGAGTAGGAAGCTCAGAAGTAGATCCCAATAAATGTTTGACAGAGGAACAAAGGCAATTCAGTGGAGAAATTGTATTCCTTCAACAAAGAGTGCTGGTACAGTTGGATATGTAATGCAAAAAGAAAGAGAGAAGGGGGAGAGAGACTGAGAGAGAGAGAGAGAGAGAAGATGTAGATGTTATACCTTTTCCCAAAATTAACTCACAGTGAATCATAGATCTAAATGTAATATGTAAAACTAGAGAATGTCTAAAAGACATCATAGGAGAAAATGTATGTTTAGTTAGCATAGCAGAAAATCTGCCTTGGGTTTGAGAATGATCTTTTTAACATAATACCCAAAGAACAATCCATGTCGGGGGGGGGGGGGTGAAGATGATGTTTAGCTTGCTTAAAATTAAAAACCTTGGTTCTGCAAAGTTACTACTAAGATAATAAAAAGACACAAACTGGGAAAAAATACTTGCAAAACATTAATCTGATAAAGGACTTGTATCCAAAATGGATATGTATCTAAAATATACAAAAAAAAAAAAAAACAACAAAAAAAAAAACAAAACAAAAAAAAGCAAAAACAAAACAAAACAAAACAAAAACTCTTTAAGCTCTGGGGCTGCCTGGTCCCAGTTAGGCATCCAACTCTTGGTTTAGGCTTAGGTCATGACCTCACAGTTTCCTGGGTTGGAGCCCTGCATCATCTACACTGGCTGTGTGGAGGCTGCTTGGGATTTTCTCTCTCTCTCTTTCTCTCTCTCTCTCTCACTGTCCCTCCCCTGCTCATGCTTTCTCTGTCTCTTTCTCAAAATAAATACATAAACTTAAAAATATTTTAAAAAAAGCTCTTTAAACTCTACAATAATGAAACATACAGTCAAATTAAGAAAGGAGCAACATCTCTGAAAAGATACCTCATGAAAGAAGACATATAGATGTCAAATAAGAATATGAAAATATGTTCATCCTTTGCTCCTCAGAAATTGCAAAATAAAACAATGATAAAATTACATACCTATTAGAATGGCTAAAATCCAAAAACCCGACAACCAAATGCCGGTGAGGATGCAAAGCAACAGGAACTTTTATTCATTGCTGCTAAAATGGGAAAGTGTACAAGCACTTTGGAAGACAGTTTAGCAGCTTCTTACAAAGCTAAGCATAGTATCATCCTATGATTCAGCAACTGCACTCCAAGATATTCACCAAATTGAGTTGCAAACTTATCTCCACACAACAGAATGGAAATGAATACTTACAGCAACTTTTTCATAATTGCCCCAAACTGGAAGCAACCAAAACATCCTTCAAAAGATAAATAGTTAAAAAACTGTAAAATATTTATACATGGGAATATCATTAAGCAATAAAAAGAAGTGAGCTATAAATCCCTGTAAAAATATGGGCAAAACTCAAAACGCATACTTCAAGTAAAAAGAAGCAAGTACAGAAAGGCTACATACAGTATGTCCAGTTATATGACATTGGGATAATACAAAATTATGGAAACAGTAAAAAAAAAAAAAGACATCAAAACTATGGAAGCAAGGGTTGCAAGGGATTCAGAAGAAGGGAAGGAAGGAGAGATGAAAAGGTAGAACATATGGGATTTTAAGGTAGTGTAATTGTTCTGCATGTTACTACCATGTTGGATACATGGCATTATTCATTTAAAAGAATTGAACTTTATAACATAAGGAGTGACCTTTAACATATGCCATTAAAAAAAGAAATCACTCAGAAGGTTACAGGATCCCAGGATTGTATGCACACTCTGACAAGAGAGTATAGCTGTACTAGAAATATATGAAACGACCTCACTGAAGGGTCAGGGAGAAATATACGGATCTATTTAACTTTGGATTGAATGGAAAGGCAAAAGGAACTCTACACAAGTATGTACATTAATGAATACATTTATTTATGGGTTAACAATTCTGATACTGCTGAACATGTGTGCTGGAATTAAACTTTAAGTAAGTGGATGGCAGATATTAAGAATCAGGTTTCTCACAGTTGAGTGGGAATTTATAGACAAGCAAGAGAAGGAAGCTGATGTTCCTCATATGGCAATGGACTAAAGTTGGAGACATTTGTAAGAACTAATTTAACTTAATATAGCTACAGATGGTTATATATATATATATATATATATATATATATACACATATATATATATACGAGTTAGTGTACACACATGTATCTTCCTGCTCTATCAGCTAAGAGGATCTAGGGGAAATGACAACCAGAAGCAATAAGCATGTCTACTGACTTAAAGTTGGTTTCTAATGCCATGGTCCAATAAAAGGAAGAGGGATCCTGAAAGAAATGGCTGATTAGAGTCTAGGAAAAGACATATATAAGATGAGCTTGGAGCATCTTTTACAGATCTGGAAGAAAGTCTTCAAAAAACTATTAGGAGCTTCTGGATGGCACAGTTGGTTAAGCGCCCGACTTAAGCTCAGGTCTTGATCTCACGGTTCATGGGTTCAAGCCCTGGGTCAGGCTCTGTGCTGACAGCTAAGAGCCTGGAGCCTGCTTCAGGTTCTATGTCTTTCTCTCTGTCTGTCCCTCCCCTGCTCACGCTGTCTCTCTGCCTCTCAAAAATGAATAAACATTAAAACAAAATTTAAAAAAATAATAAAAAACACAATGATGGAAATATGTCAAGGATATAGGAGCCCAATGAAGGAACTCCCAATGGCCAAAGTTGGGACAATTTGAGTAATAAAATAAAGTAGTACTGGATTATAATCTAAGGTATAAAAATGTTTTCTGTGAGTCCAAACTTAGATAAATAAGTGAATGAATTGTGAAATGGAGCGGGAGAGAAAAGTATCCCTATCTGAAGAATCTCAAATCAATATTATAGAGACTCCACTCTAAAGGAGGGGAAGCATAACTCCCTGTTTCTTAAATGGTGCATGGTGACTGTCTCCTAAAGGGTATATTATCAAAAAGGGAAAAAAGGAATGACTTTACAAGGAAGAAATCCTACCAACACTATGCCATCCAGGTGATCAAAGTTAACACCTATAATGACAACATGTTGGCAGTAAGGACCCTTAATATGATGACATAAAAACATAACCTCAGTGGTCTTCCTCTCAAGAAAACATAACCCCAGTGTAATAATACAAAAAAATTACAGTAGAGGGGCAACTTGCAATACCCCTGACTAATATTCCTCAAAACTATTAGGATTATCTAAAGGAAAATTTCAGAAACTGTCACAGCCAGGAAGAGCCTAAGAAGACATAATGTAGTATCCTGGATGGGATCCTGGAATAGAAAAAGGACATTAAACTAAAACTAAGGAATTCTGAGAAAATCATGGACTTTAGTTAATAATAATACATTGATATTGGTTCATTAATTGTAGCAAGTATATCATACTAATGTAAGGTGTTAATAATAGGTAGACTGTGTGTGGGGGGGGTGAGTAATATGGGAAATCTCTGCATTATCTGCTTATTTTTTCCGTATGTTGAAAGTGCTGTAAAAATAAAGTCTAGTCTATTAAAAAAATACACATTTCTTAAATAAACAAATTATTTAAACATAATGTCAAATGAAATAAATAAGACCAAAATGTGTGCATTTTTATGATTCCATTTATATGACCTTTCAAAAAATACAAGGCAAAGAATAACTATGGGGATAAATAAAGTTCAAGGTAATGGTATGGACTGCAATCTTTCTGTGGTACTGGCAATATTCTATATATGTATCTAAGTGTTGGTTGTGCAGGTGCTTGTATATGTAAAACATTATATAAATCGTACCTCAGTTAAGAGACAACTCCCCCCCCCCCCGTATTCTCCAAGTCCATCTTCTCTCTCTTTTCCTCCCTCATAGCCAAACTTCTTCAAAGTGTCACCTACACGTTCACTTTCCCTTTTCATTCTCTCTTTCGTCCCCTGAGATCTAGTTTCAGCTCTCATCAAAAGGCTTTTTAAAAAGATCACCAATTTTTTTTCCTAAAGCCAAGGGACTCTTTTCAGATCTCATCTTATGAGAACTAGAGACTGTCACTGTTGTTGCTAAACACTAATTCCTCACTGAAATTTTATTTTCCTCTGCTACTTGTGTAAAAAGGATTAAAAACAGTGCACATATTGTTGTAATATTTTTGAGCTGAATTCAGCTTGATCTATAGGTACAGCTATGCCTGGAACTTAAAATGCTACAAATTATATGTGGATTACATATAAACATATACATACCTACATATTATAATACCTAATCTCACACAGGGAAAGATGGACTCCCTGTTTGTTGTTTGTTAAAATTATTAATTCTAAACATATAAAGTGTTAGTGAGTAGCAAGTTGAGAGAAATAGGAAGATGCATTTGCTAACCTTGGCAGTAAAACTTCATACAAGCACAAGAACTTTTAAATTATTTCCAATAGAGTCAAGGATGTTCATGCATTTCCTGTAGTCTCATTGCTAGGTATACATGTTTGAGGAATATTTGCATAGATAACACCAGAATCTTTTACAAAATGTTCATAGAAATATTGTATACATTAACACCAAGTATAAACCCATCAACAAGTACTCATCAACACAGGAGGATAAATAATATGTTAAAAGACAGGAATACTACAGAGAAATAAAAATGAACAGACTACAACAAGAATCTTGAACTTGGATTTCCCTAAAAATAGAAGGTTGAGTTAAACTGTCAAGTCCTAGAAAAATAGAAAGAATTCATAGTTTATTTAGGGCATTTCTTCTATATTAACTTTCTAACATGCAGTTCTACATAATTTTAAATGTAATTATAATAATGTCACCAATTAATTTTCCCTTTCTTTTGTTTTCCATGGGATAGTGTATTATTTTTCATAGTCATTAAATTTTATTTATACTAAGAATAAAAGAGAACATAACTTGTTCAAATATATAACTAGTGCAGAATAGTTAGACATAAATATAATTCATTAAACTTTACTGCATAGGGGCGCCTGGTTGGCTCAGTCAGTTAAGCATCTGACTTTTGATTTTGGCTCAGGTCATGATCGCACAATTGTGAGATCCAGCCCTGTGATGGACTCTGTGCTGAGTGCAGAGCCTTCTTGGGGTTCTCTCTCTTTCTCTCTCTCTCTTCCTCTCCCCTGCTCATGCATGTGCACATGCTCTGTCTCTCTCCCTCTAGCTCTCTAGAAATACATAAACATTAAAAAAAAAAAAACTATACTGCATAATTTTAATAGCATGGCATTATGAAGTATAGATTTGAATATAGATATATTTATCACGTCACCAGATATATCTATCATTTTCTTCCTTCTTTATTGTTCTTCTTTGTTCTTCCTAAAGAGGCGTGAGCTTTTTGCCCAAACAATCTATCCCTGAATATAAGAATGATGCTCTCGTTTCTAAAAGACACAAATAAATGGGATGGAATGTCCACAGGGTTAATATTCTAGAACAAGGGTTGGCAAAATACAGTCTACAGGCTAAATCTGGCATGTTACCTCTTTTTGTATTGTCTGTGAGCTAAAAATGTTTTAATTTTTTTTAAGTTTATTTATTTATTTTGAGAGAGAGGTAGGACACATGCATGCAGGCGCAGGCGGAGGGAGGGGCGAAGGGAGAGAGAGAAGAGAGAGAATCTCAAGCAGGTTCCATGCTGCCAGCATGGAGCCTGATGTGGGGCTTAATTCCATGAACAGTGAGATCATGACTTTAGCTGAAGTGAAGAGTAGGACACTCAACTGACTGAACCACACAGGCACCCCTGTTTTTAGTTGTTTTTTCTAACGGTTAAAAAAATGAGAATAATATTTAGTGATGTAAAAATTATATGCAAGTCAAATTTCTCGGTACACAAATAAAGTTTTATTGGAACTTAGTCACACTTATTCATTTACATATTGGCTATGACAAAGTTGAGTAATTATGACAATTGAATAGTTGCCCATACAGTTTAAGATACTTTCTATTTGGCCCTTTACAGAAAAATATTGCTGATATCTGGACTAGAATATATTATGATGATGTCTATTCTTTTCTCGTTAAATGGCATACACAATTTTAAGTTTTTATCTATAAATCCATTTTACAGAGATGATCTTCTGTCCATCATTCAATAAAAAGGACTTTTTTAAGGAGCTAATTTCTTGAAGTTTTAAACTTCATATTACCATCCTTTGAGGAATAGTGCTTATTGATAATGATTAGGTGTTTCATGTAAAAGCAATATGTTTGGAAAACTCAGGATTAAATGGGATTAAACAAGTTTTCACTGTAAAATATTTCCTTGTTTTTGACATGCCTAGATATTTTGTCAATTTCCAGTGAGAGATATGGCACATAGAATTTCTAACTTTATTTAACTAGAGTTTTGTTTATGCCATTGTAGTCTGTGGAACCCATGTGAAAAACAACTATACTAGACAAAAACATTTATGAGAACCCAAAGGCTTTGAAGATTCAGCCATTTTTTCCTTCAATACAGTTGGAAATAGCATATATATGATTAATAAAATCCTTAAACTATTATACATATCCCTGTAGCTTTGGTGATCCAAATTTTGGAAATATCTGATCTGACTGTTTACCTTTTAATCTGCTAGAATTTAAAAATATATTTGCAAAGTATGCCTAATGATTAAATATGCTTAATATGTTAATAAGATGTAATAGAGTTTTTTACTTAAAAAATAATCTACCTAAAAAGTTTTGATTTATATGTAATCACATGATTTGTTGTTAAAACTCCCCTAGAATTTATTCTAGCTGAGGTTGTGCAGAATAAGATGCCTCCGTTATTTAAATGTTTAAATGTTATCCTGTCATCCTTGAACAGATGAACATTAGACCTTTGGCTTTGTAACCTTCATAACAAAATGCCTTTAATGCCATATTTTTTCTTTAAAAAAGTAAAACTTCCACCATATTAATATATTTCTTCCCTGTTCATGCAGTTACTTTGTTTGGCAGGAAATGAGCTCACATTTCACTCTGCTGAAGAAAGCAATCTGTGAGTCATATACAGTTTGAGAAAAGTATCACCTTATTCAAAAGATAAATCATATGATATTGTTATGCTGAATGAATAAGAAAGCATGAATTGAGAATAGATTAGATGATTCCATTATAAAGACATCAAAGTAAACTGATCTGAAGGATACACTGTGAATGGACTGAAATTCAAAGATATTACATTGCTACCTAAGTCTATGGGAATCTAATGAACAAATGCTGATTTTCTCTTATAGACTTGCAGAAGACTGAGAATGAATGTGTCTCTATTTTAGAAAGTTTATTATATTTATTACCCTCATTACATATGGAATGATATGGTCAACTAAATGAGTTTTACTAGTATGATTTGTTTTAGAAACTTCTCACCTTATCCTTTAATTAATTACAAATGTTTGCACTTTTAATACTTAAGTATTGCATTAGTTTTCTGGGGTTGCAGTAACAAAGTACCAAAACGTGGATGGCTAAGAGCAATAGAAATGTATTGGCTCATAGTTTTGGAGGCCAGAAATAAACTATCAAGGCATCAGTCATGCTGTCTTGGAAGGCACTTAGGGAAGCATCTTTTCCAGGACTCCCTTCTAGCCTCTGGTTTTTGCTTCTTGGCTGTTGGAAGCACTATTCTATGTGGAAAATACAAGTTTTCTATGTGTGCTTGTCTGTATCTGTGTCCATTTTGTTTTGTTTTGTTTTGTTTTTTATAAGGACACCAGTCATATTGGATTAGGGTTCCTCCTAATGTCCTCATTTTAACTTGATTACGTCTATTAAGTCCCTATGTCAAAAAGAGTCACATTCTGAGGTGTTAGGGATTAGCTACTATAACTGAATGTATCCTCCCAAAATTCCTTGAAACCTGATTCCCAATGTGATAGTATATGAGGAGGAATCATTTTGAAAACGATTAGATTGTGAGGGTGGAATTCTCATGAATGAGACTAGTGTTTTTATAAAGGAGACCCTACAGAGATACCTTGCCCCTTCTGCCATATGAGGACACAGGGAAAAAATAGTAACTTAAAAACCAGGAAGTGGGCTTTCCCCAGATACTGAATCTGGTTAACACCTTGATCTTAGAGTTCTGGTCTCCAAAGGAGTAAGAAAGAAATTCCTGTTGTTTGTACACCACCCAGTCCATGGTATTATGTTATAACAGCCTGAATGAACTAAGATAGTATCCAACATCATTTGGCGGGGGGGGGGGGGGGGGGGGGGGGGGAGGTGGGTACAATCCAATCCAAAAAAGTATTGATTTTTTTCTTTCCAGTTATCCCATTATAATTGCCTCCAAATTTCATGGCAACCATGATCAGGTTTGCTCTTTTTGTTTTAATCGAAATTTCAATGAAGCCATTAAAGACTCTGACTCATTCTGAACATGTGGCACCATTAGTCTACAGACTTTCCCTTTATGCACTCTTTCTGCATGCTCATTCAATGACTTCTATAATTACAAGGAAAATGTCTACTTTAAAAAGTAGAAGAGTGGAGCGAGGGTACCAATTTCTTTTACTGAGAAAGCAAAATCCTTCTTGGATCCTCCCAACATAATTCCTCATAGTTTCCAGATGCCAGCATATGGCAAAGGAGTGGAAGACAATTTGGAGTCGCTACAATCATGAGTCATTTCCTGCTTTTGATCACATTGATCACACCCAAATCAGTTCTGCTAACAATAAAGAATGAATGATTTCTCTTTGGGGCCAGCAAATCTAAGTATTTACTTTACCCCCTGTGAAATACTTGTAACAATGAGAATGTGCTGATGTCTGATGAAATTGGGCACTCTTTATTTCATATCCTATACCTCCAAATTAATCACAAACGAGATGTAAGAAATGAACACAAAAAGCAATTATTTAGGACCTTAGAGTGCCATCCTGATTTTTTAATAGAAAAAATATTACTTTGTCATATCAGTCAGTCTATCTGATCAATTATATATTTAAGTTACATTAAGCTTTTACAAACTATGAACATGCACAGAAGTTTATGACAGTGCTCTGACTTAAAAGAAAGCATTTGTTTCCTCCAAGTATATTGTTTTTATAAATTGAAACATTTTCTCCTAATGATGCATTGTAACATGGCTCATTTCTTCTTATATATAGGAAATATACTTGTTTAAATATTATACAGAAAAACAAAATGTCCTAAGCAAAAATAATTTCAGTTTATCATTGAAGAGAGTTCTTGAAACTTTCTATGTCTAGTTCTCCACTCTTACTTATGAATAAACAAATGATTTGTGTGTGTGTGTATTGAGAATTTTATCCTAATAATTTCATATAGCAAGAAATTGTACATTGGCATTTCTGTGTACTACACAGCTTTTTTTTTTCCCAGCATACTTTTGTAAAATTTTCCGGGTGATAAAACATATTTATGTTTACTTTTTGTCAGGATAGAACTGAATGGAAAAAGCCATGCTCTATAAACTTAAAAAAAGAAAAAACAAAACACTGTCAGATGACAATATGCAAAGTACCAACCAGAACTGAATCCCTTCAGAGCAGACAGAAGTAAAAATAAATGGCATTAAAGTTAAACACTATTGTTGAAAAGAGAACTTAATGAAAACACTGAATCAAAAATAAGATGTCTTGAGGGTAGTAAAGTGTCTAGGATAACTTAAAGCTTGTAACTTTGGCTTATATTATTTCATATATATCACATAAATGGCACTGCCTGTTCTTGGGAAAACAGTAAGTAATACTTACAAAAAATAATATTTTTCAACAAAGACATTGTCTAGCTACAATCAAACATAACATATCTAGATGGTTCAGCAATTCAATAAAATCAATTGCAAATAATTTGAAGCTAGCTGTATCAGACAGAATAATTCACAACTAGAAAATAATCTTCACAACACATGGCTTCAAACATAAATTTAGCAAAGTACAATAAAATATCCACTTAAAATTTTAACTGTAAAAAACTACAATCAAAGTTGAAGTGAACTATCTTATGGTATGTGAAGTGTCATAAATCTTCCATTATTTTTTTCCCATTTTCAGAAACGCAATGTGCTATTCAAACAGCTAAAGCAACACATCATTTAAGTCAAAAGAAATGTGTAAGTGTAAAACATCAGGAGAATTTTACCTCCACATATGAGACTTATTTTTAGTGTTCATTTTTGTTTTGAGCACAGACTTACATGATAGTCAAGGAAAACTTTAAACCATAAAGACATAAAACATAAAGACATAAAACATCCATTCAAGCATTCTTAAGTTCTTGACAAAACACATATAATCAGTTTGTTGACAGTTTACTGAGTAGTTTCAACATAGTGAGGTATCATGAAAATGCCATTTTCCATAAACCATCCCTTTCCTGTGCTATTTTGAACCTCTATTTGCATCAAGAAGAGATCCTCTTAAAATTCAATTTCCATTATTTTCTCTTCATGTTGCTTATTAAAACTCAGTGCAGTCTAGTTTAAAATTCTAATCTCAAAACCATTTCAGAGGTTACTTGCTCTTATTTCCATAGCACGGCCATCTCTGTAATGGAAGCAGGGGACTTGCCTGGATCTGAGACACCAGCCTTACCCCAATCCCCTGGTGTGGGGCCAGAATAGATTAAAAGGAAATACACAGATCCTCTTCCAAACATGACCAGACATGTCTTGCTGAGGGGGTATCTTTACCCGTGTTGTCACTTTCCCTCTGTGATATGGGTTTACCTTTCTGGATTTCGAGGGTTACCAAAAGGGGGACAAATGTCACTAGAGTGTAAGAGATTACTTACCAGGTGCGGGCATGAACTAACTTTGTTCCTTACTATTTCCTCAAAATGTTTTCAGTCGGGGAATTTCTTCCTCCGGTCCTTAGTGATAATCAGGCAGTACCATGATATAGTTGTTTATGATGATGATGATGACGATGATGATGATGATGATGTATTGCATATTATGTTCTGTTTAAGCCAGTAAGCACAGAAATGTTCTTTTGCTATTGTTCGTTTGCTTTTGCTGACAGGAGGAGGATAGGATGGGTAGTTCACAGAGTGGCAGATAAAGATGTAGGGCCATTCTGCTGGTTTTTATGAGCATGGGTTATGGTAAGGATTGGATTCTGGCTCTACTTTTTGGAAGTTCCTTGACATCTCTTTTTAAATTAATTTTTTTAATGTTTATTTACTTTTGAGAGAGAGAGAGAGAGAGAGAGAGAGAGAGAGAGAGAGAGAGAGAGAGAAGAGCATGAGCAGCGGAGGGGCAGAGAGAGAGAGGGAGACACAGAATCCGAAGCAGGCTCCAGGCTCTAAGCTGTCAGCACAGAGCCCAATGGAGGGCTTGAACTCACCAATTATTAGATCATGACCTGAGCCAAAGTCAGAGGCTTAACCGACTGAGCCACCCAGCTTCCCCTACATCTCTTTTTAAAGTGTGAGTATTAAGTGGTCTTGTGCTCTGACTTGGATCTTGCCTGCAATTCCAGAACTAGTGGATACATCTTACCATCTCTCATATATAAAAGAGTTCCCTTTACTTTCTGGGTTGGGGTGGTAAAGGCACTGAAGTCTGTTTTCTTTTCTTCTGATTTCTCTTATTCTGTAACCCACTTTCATTTTCCATCATTATCTTATTCCAAAAAGTGTTATAAATATTTTCTCATACACTCAAAAGTAAAATTCAGGACTAACATTCCAGGTTCTCATAAGTTCTGGAAAAGGGATTTGCCTACATTTTCTTTTTTAAGATTATGCCTTGAAATTCTCCATGGTAAATTCTTATATATAGAACTATAATTAATAAGATTATCTGGGAGCACTAGTCATCTTTATTCCATATTTTCCCCAGCCATCTAACTGGTATGTTTTATGACTTTTAATACCATTAAAATTGAACTCAATCAAACTGTTGCATAATATTTAGAAAATACAACACATGGAGCACTTATTTTTTTCCAGCCATTTTATTCATGTTTCTATATAAAATATATTCTTACAACTCTTTATATTTTATATTTTCTTAAGGAAATACATTCTGTAAACTTCCCTCCTCTGTCCCCTGTCTAGTTAGCTTGGAGGAGGAGAGCCCTGACCTGCTCTGAGACATTCCTGCACCCAAATTCCCAGTGTGAGACAGAAAGGGGTGAAAAAAAGGCAAAGACCTTATTTAATCAATCATCCATCACCCGTGTTTCAACTACGCCAGAATGTTTAACAAGGTTCACCCCCCACCCCGCCTTTGTTTGAGAAGCTCCTGAAATTTCTTATCAATTTGTTGGAGAGTCTCAACTCAGAGATGTGTCATGAAAATGTGTTTTTCCAAACACTATTATTGAATGGTGCTATTTGGAGCTCTTTATTCTACTATATGTAGGCTGCCTGAATTAAAGTATTTAGGAATTATTTCTTGAAATACCTAAAAATTATGTTATTATTGAGTATTATCAATCAACATAATAATTCCCTGTTTTAAAGAAAGTAAGCGATGCTTTCAAGAAAAAAATTTGCTGATACACACAATTCAAAACAGGAAACAGCTCAATGTTTTAGAGACAAATAGAACTTAGTTCAAACTTAGGTGGCAATTTCGTAGCAATATGATCTTGGTCAACTTCAAATCCTTCCAAACATCATATATTACGAATTTAAAATTAAAGTAGTTCCTATTTTTATAGAGTAGGTGTAATAAATGAATTTAGGTTACTTATGTAAATTCTCTGATAAAAAAGCACCATTATTTTTTTAAAAAATATTTTTAAAGTTTACTTTTTTACGCTCCAGTTAACATACAATGTAATATTAATTTAACATTAAGTGAATAATTTTGTGATTCAGCACTTACATACAACACCCAATGCTCACCTCAACAAGAATGCTCCTTAATCCTCATCACCTGCTAACCCATCTTCCCACCTGCCTCCCCTCTGGTAACTATCAATTTGTTCTCTCTAGTTAAGAGTCTTTTTCTTGGTTTTCCTGTCTCTTTTTGTCCCCTATAATTGTTTGTTTTGTTTCTTAAATTCCACATATGAGTGAAATTATTTAGTGTTCGTCTTTCTCTGGCTGACTTATTTTGTTTAGTCTAATTCTCTCTAGCTCCATCCATGTCACTGCAAATGGCAAGATTTCATTCTTTTTTATGGCTGAGTAAAGCTTTTTGTTTTGATGCAGTCCTGATCGTTGATTTTTGCTTTTGTTTCCCTTACCTCAGGAAACATATCTAGTAAGAAGTTGCTATGGCTGCTGTTACACAAGTTACTGCCTGGTTTATCTTCTAGGATTTTAATGGTTACCTGTCTCACATTTAGGTCTTCAATCTATTTTGAATTTATTTTTGTGTGTGGTGTAAGAAAGTGGTCCAGTTTCATTCTTGTGGACGTTGCTGTCCAGTTTTCCCAACACCATTTGTTGAAGAGTCTGTCTTTTTTTCCATTGGATTTTCTTTCCTGCTTTGTGGGAGATTATTTGACCGTATAGTTGTGGGTTCATTTCTGGGTTTCCTATTCTGTTCTATTGATCTATGTATCCATTTTTGTGCCAGTACCATACAGTTTTGATCACTGCAGCTTTGTAATATAACTTAAAGTCCAGAATTGTGGTGCCTCCAGCTTTGTTTTCTTTTTCAAGATCACTTAGGCTATTTCGGGGTCTTTTGTAGTTCCATACTGATTTTGGATTCGCTTGTTTTATCTCTGTGAACAATGCTGTTGGTGTTTTGATAGGGATTGCATTAAATGGGTAGATTACTTTGGGCAGTATAGACATTTTAACAATACTTGTTCTTCCAATCCTTGAGCATAGAATGTTTTTTCCCTTTTGTGTGTCATCTTCAATTTCTTTCATCAGTGTTTTATAGTTTTTAGAGTACAGATCTATTACCTCTTTCGTTAGGTCTATTCCTAGGTATCTTATGATTTTTGGTGCAATTGTAAATGGGATTTATTTCTTTATTTCTCTTTCTGTTGTTTCATCCCGGATGTATAGAAATGCAACAGATTTCTGTATGTTGATTTTGTATCCTGTGACTTTACCGATTTTGTGTACCAGTTTTAGCAATTTTTTGGTGGAGTCTTTTGGATTTCCTGAAGAGAGTATTATGTCATCTGCAAATAGTAAAAGTTTCACTTCTCCCTTACCAATTTGGATGCCTTTTATTTATCTTTGTTGTCTGATTTCTATGGCTAGGACTTCCAGTACTGTGTTAAATCACACTGGTGAGAGTGGACATCCCACTCTTATTCCTGACAGTAAAGGAAAACGTCTGTTTTCCCCATTGAGGATGATATTAGCTGTGGGTTTTTCATGTATGCCAAAAGACAGCATAATTGAAGGATCTTAATGGTATTGAATAAGGCTTTAAAATTATTGTAAATTAAGTAAGAAACCTGGAAGTTTTTTAATAAAGTTATAAAATAATTGCATAAGAATATAATATCATGCAAAAGTCAAGGTGAAATTTCCCATGCAAAAATGAGATTTACCAATGGTTTTAAGAAATATTATGATATTTAATTACTGTATTTAAATATATTTCAATAAACAATAAGCATTTATCACTTTCTTTGACAAGATTTTAAAGCCTTTCCCGTGGATTTGTAATGCTGGCAAAGTTTCATCTCAGTAATCATAAAATAGTGCAATTTAAAAATTCCAAATGTTCTATAAACCATCAAAAGTTGTTAAAAATACCTTCACATTCTATTTATGCATTTCATTTTTAGTACTATCAATAAATACAAATGTATTGTCTAGTAACAAATCTGCTAAAAACAGACAATGTAATAAAATATATTTAAATTGACTATCTGCCCATCTCATTTTACTACTCTATAAATCTGTAAACAAAAATCTGTTGAATATTAGAACACCTTCTTTTATGAGCTATTTCTATCGTGGCTTTTAATAAATTTTACCAAGTACCTGACACCCATAAATATTCATTTGTATTTTATTTACAGCTTTTAGATATTCTTGTGGTAAATTATATGGATTTACACTGATACACAGAATTCTTAAGACATTCATTTTATAGTATTTAACATGGATTGTTATTGAGGTTAGCATATACTGTTTGAAGGATGCTTGTGTCTGAGAAGCATCATGTAAATGAATAAAATAAAATGGATTTTTAAAGTATAACACACATAATATGGCATATAATATAGCCCTGAACTAAGAAGAGGTGGAGAGGGAGTGTGAGGAGAGGGAACTCAGAAAATGTAATGATAGCCATATTGCTATGCATTGTTGAATATGGGGAGAGGAAGAAAGTTGAGGGCAAAGCTTATTGTTTTTGTGGTTTCCAAGCTTCTTGGGCTTATGGACAAAGAGCTACAGCTGTAGAGCAGTTGCTCTCCTCTTCAACATCTGCTCCAGAGTAAACCCTGGCCTCATAGAATGCACTTGAATCTATTTGCATTGCAGTTCTGACCCCCACCCCCTATCCCTCAACCCCTGTGGGGAAAGACTCCCATGACAGTTCCATCAAGAACCTTGTAAGGTTTAAGACTTCCCCTCCCAACTGGTAGGAGGAGTCCCTTAGATAGATGGTTGGAAATAACCTTAGTCAGAGACCACCCCAGGTATGACCCATAACCTATGCAAACTTAAAAAGAAATGATACCCCTGACTCTGGTGCACTTGCCACTTCTGGACCTTCCCGCTCCACCACCTAAGTCAACTGCTTTGTGCTTGCTACTTTCCTTCTGGCTGTCTTTATTCAAGCATGGATCCGCCCATAAATCTTTCGTGGGGAATCCAAGAACCCAGACTTCCAATGACACAACGCAAGCATCTACTGCTAGCATAACAAGTTCAACATTCAAGAGAATGAACAGCTTTAGTAGAGATCAGAGCCATGGACATATATATTATATATGTAGCTACAAAACAAACAAAACAAAACAAAACACAAGTTTACAACAGCAATGTAACTTAGGAAAGAGGAATGTATTTTTGAGAGCATGTCAGAGGAAAACACAATATGCCTAAAAATAATATTGATGAAGATGTTTCATTTAAAGTATTCTTTGAGCGGGGTGCCTAGGTGGCTCAGTCAGTTAAGTGTCCAACTTTGGCTCTTGTCATGATCTCACGGTTCATGGGTTTGAGCCTCACGTCAGGCTCTGTGCTCATGGCTCAGAGCCTGAAGCTTGCTTTGGATTCTGTGTCTCCCTCTCTCTGCCCCTTCTCCGCTGGCACTCTTTATCTCTCTCAAAAATAAACATTAAAAATTGTTTTGAAAGTATTCTTTGAGGAATTACAAATGCAGAGAGTGTTTTTCACCAATTGCTGTAAATGCCCTGTTTCAAGATATTAAGATTTTTTGTTTAAGTCATATGATGTGAGAAACAAATGTGGGAAACGTAGAAGAGGGTCAACAAAACTTGAGTAACAGAAGAAAATGAAGAATTTTGATCTGACTAAAAGAAAAAGATACCCTCAGCCTCATCTGCCTAAGAATTTTGACCAATTACTTGTGAGAAATATTTATCAATATCATAACTCCTCTATCATTTACACTTGTTTTTCATAATCTTGCTTAAGTCAAACAGATGGCAACATTTACAGATCTTTCTTCCAACATCAACAAAATAAAGTTGAGCATATACTGTGTATTAGCAGGGCTCCGTTGAAGTTAAAATATATAAAATGTGACCCTCACCTTCCAAGGGCATCATAGATTATTAAGATATCTACTCTTCTTTCATGGTGTGGTATCAGCCAGTCTCGATACTTTTTATCAACTGAATTTCAAAATTAAGAACTACCTCTAGGGGGTTGGCCCCTTCTATTTTTAACTTTAGGCACTGAAGCATTATATATCTGTGAACTTTGAAGATAAGATAGTTATTATTTTTGTCCAAAACTGACATCAATGCTTCAGAGCCAAAATATAACAAGAAGACAGAGTTTGGCCTAAAGAGGAAAATAGCTTTATTGCTTTGCCAGCAGTCTATGGCCTTCAGAAAATTGCAAGCCGACTGGAGGAAGGTGCTGGAGGTGTTATAGGGAAATACAGGATCTAACTGATTTTGACAAGAATTGTTTACCTGCTGCCAGCCTCCTTTGTCATGTCTTTTAGGGAGGTTCTGGGTTCCTGAAACCAAAGGCTAAGAAGGGAGGAGGGGAGGTTTATGGAAGAGAGGAAAAAAATTCCTTTAAAATCTAGCTTCAGATAGCCTGAGTGTCTAAGTCCTTGGAGCAACTGACTCTTGATTTCCACTCAGGTCATTAACCCAGGGTCATGGTCCCAAGTTGGTGGAATCAAGCCCAATGCTAGGCTACATGCCTGGAGCCTACTTCAGATTCGGTCTCCTCTGCCTCTCCCCCATTAGCACGCTCTTTCTCCCTCTTTCTCTCAAATAAATAGATAAAAATTAAAAAATAAATAACATCATACTTCCCTGAAGCAATAGGCAGACATCTTGATTTTTGTTCAACTTTATGCTTTAAGTGGTTTCATTATCAGAAAACCTATATTTCAAATATAAATTACTTGAATTTGTATCTCATTTTTAAAAATGATTTGTTGTTGTTGTTGTTCAGTAAATTCATTCCCCATGGTGTCTAGATTTATATCTAGACTTTCTTTACTGATTGGAGTAAACCATGTATTCATGCTTATAAAAATATTTAAGTTTTAAAAAAAGTTTTAAATATATAAAATAGCTCTAAAATAATATGACATAAATTATGTTATCAACATCCATATTTAATTGTGTTTATATTTTTGTGATTTTGATTTTAGTCTTTTTTGAATACAAAAAAAAATTAGTTAATAAAAGCACCATTTTCACCCCCCTTCTCCTTTTTTTCCACACTCTCCAGAGTAACCAAAACCTGAAGTTGATTATTTTTGCTTCCATACATGTTGTCTATTTGTTCAATTATTTGCTTTCTACCTATTACATAGGTAGAAATACATATCTATGCATCTCAACAGGAA
The DNA here is from genome assembly GCF_024362965.1 of Panthera pardus. NCBI lineage: Eukaryota > Metazoa > Chordata > Mammalia > Carnivora > Felidae > Panthera > Panthera pardus. The sequence continues at coordinate 90,209,277 of NW_026526688.1, read as the reverse complement.
AACAAGGAAGAGATGGTAGTTTCCTTACATGTTTTCCATGTTCTAAAGATATTAAACAAATTTGAAGTTTCTCACTTCAAAAAGTTTAAAATGTAGGGATGCCTTGGTGGTTCAATTGGTTAAGCATCTGACTTCGGCTCAGGTCATGATCTCTGGGTTTGTGAGTTTGAGCCCCCGTCGGGCTCTGTGCTGACAGCTCGGAGCCTGGAGCCTGCTTTGGATTCTGTGTCTCCCTCTCTCTCTTCCTCTCCTGTGTTCTTTCTCTCTCTCTCTCTCAAAAATAAGTAAAGATTTATTTTTTTTTTAAGTTAAAAATGTATTTTGAAGGGCATCTGGGTGGCTCAGTTGGTTAAGCATCTGACTTCGCCTCAGGTCATGATCTAATGGTTCATCAGTTCAAGCCCTGTGTCAGACTGTATTCTGGCAGCTCAGAGCCTGGAGCCTGCTTAGGAGTCTGTGTCTCCCTCTCTGTCTGTCCCTCCTCTACTTGCCCTTTGTGTCTCTGTCTCAAAAAATAAATAAACATAAAACAAAATCTTTTAAATGTATTTTGTATTGTATCCCTCTTACAATAGACTATAATAAATATGTAAATTTATAAAACAATATGCAAATAATTCAATAAGGCAATTAATTTGTGAAGTACTGTGAAGAAAACAAAATGGATGTGGCAAGGTTTTGTCTCAAAATAGTTAATGTTTTTGACGTGCTTCTCTCCCTCTTCGCGCCTTCACTCATACACCAAGATCCAGTTATTTTTTTTTAACACTATCTTCATCTAAGAGACAAACACTCCCAAGGTGCCTCTGGCTGAAGTGTGTGTCATCAAGATTGTGGAGGCAATTTTCAGAGATGAATTTTCAGCTCCCCAAAGCTGAATACAACTGGGGATAGTTTTAGGGTTGCAGTGAGTGGTGGGGAGTGGGGAGACTGTAACCAGGAAGGAGGAACAAAGGTGCAGCTGCCTTCCGTGTAGAGTGACAATGGATTTCAGTATTGAGCCTGAGTGCAGCAGAGGAACCTTGGGAATTCCACTAATAGAGACTGCCACTGGTCAGTCTTGGAATGTCTTCCTCAAGCTTCTGCTTAGCCACCCTCCTCAGTCACCATTTCCACAACCTCCTATTAATGGTGAAGGGCTTGGACACAGTGTCTACAAAAAAGGACACAAAAGCAGGTTCTCTTCTCTAATCAAGGTAACTCAGGACGATGTAAAAACAAAACTGACACTCTACCCTAAATAAACATCACGCTCCCTCCACAGTTGGAAAACAACACAAACAAAATAGCTATACCCTGAGATAAACAAAATAACTAGATCACTCTATCTAGGTCTAGTCTTCCCCAAAATATAAAATTTTAAGCATTTCCCATGATTTAGTGACCTCTAAACATATTAACTTTAGATCTGGCTTTTATAATACTAAATCCTAATTTTTCATCATAAATAGAATAATTACCATTGCAGTAACCTTGGAAACTTGTGGTTTTCTTCATTTAAGTACCTGCTGTGTGCATGTGTGTATTTGCAGGTTTGGGTATTTTTTTAAAACTTTATTTATGTATAATTGGCAAATATAATAGTAATATTTTTATTTTTGTTTTGTTTTGTTTTGAGATGCCAGTATAATTAACGTACAGTGTTATATTAGTTTCAGGTGTGCAATCCCATGATTCAACAGTTCTATACATTACTCAGTGCTCATCATGATAAATGCACTCTTAATTACCATCACCTATTTCACCATCTTCCCACCCGTCTCTGGTGGTAACCACCAGTTTGTTCTCTATATTCAGGAGTTTATTTCTTGTCTCTTTTTTTCCTTGTTCGTTTGTTTTGCTTCTTAAATTCCACATATGAATGAAATCATATGGTATGTGTCTTTCTCTGAATGATTTATTTCACTTAGCATTATACCCTCTAGATCCATCCATGTTGTGGATGGCAAGATTTCCTTCTTTTTTTGGCTGAGTAATATTCCATTACATATAGATACCACAACTTCTTTATCCATTCATCTATAGACGGACGCTCGGGTTGCTTCCATACCTTGCTGTAGTAAGAATAGAGGTGCATATATTTTTTTTAAATTAGTGTTTTTGTATTCTTTGCATTCTACCCAGTAACGGAATTCCTTCATCATATAGTAATTCTATTTTTAATTTTTTGAGAAACCTCCATACTGTTGACCACAGTGGCTGTGCCAGTTTGCATTCCCACCATTGGTGCAAGAGGCTTCCCCTTTCTTTACATCCTCACCAACGCCTGCTGCTTCTTGTGTTGTTGATTTTAGCCGTTCTGACAGGTGTAAGGTGATCTCTCACTATAGTTTTGATTTGCATTTTGCTGATGATGAGTGACATTGAGCATTTTTTCATGTGTCTGTTGCCCATCTGTATACCTTCTCATGGAGAAATATCTGTTCATGTCTTCTGCCCAATTTTTAATTGAATTTGAGTTTGGTAAATTCCTTATAGATCTTGGATACTAACCCTTTATCAGATATATCATTTGCAAATATATTCTCCCATTCAGTAGGTTGACTTTTTGTTTTGTGGATTGTTTCCTTCACTGTGCAGAAGCTTTATATTTTGATGTAGTTCCAGTGGTTTATATTTGCTTTTGCTTCCCTTGCCTTAGGAGACATATCTGGAAAAAATGTTGCTACTTGCCTATGTCAGAGAAATTACTGCCTGTGCTGTCTTCTAGAATTTTTATGGTTTAGGTCTCACTTTTAGGTCTTTAATCCATTTTCAATTTACTTTTATATATGGCATAAGGAAGTGGATCAGATTCATTCTTTCGGATTTTACTGTCCAGTATTCCCAGCACTGTTTGTTGAGGAGACTCCTTTTCCCATTGCATATTCTTGCCTCCTTTGTCAAAGATTAATCGACCATATATCATGGGTTTATTTCTGGGGTCTCTATTCTGTACCATAGATCTGTGTGTCTACTTTTGTGTTAGTGGTGTGTGATTTTGATTAAAATAGTAAGATTTTTAAATTGGACAGTGTGATAATTTGAAATACATATACATTGTGAAAAGATTTTCCCCATTGAATAACATTTCCATCACCTCACATATTTACCTTTTTTGTTTGTTTGTTTTGTTCATTTGTTTATTTGTTTGGTTTTCTGAGAAAAATTAAGTCATACACTGAACAAAGTTCAATTATATAATACAATGCTATCAACTATAGTCACCATGTTATACATTGATCTTCAGACCTTATTCATCTTATAACTGAAAGTTTGTACCCTTTTACCAGCCTCTGTTTAACCTAACCTGCAGCCCTTAGCAACCACTTTTCCATGAGTTTGACTTTTTTAGACTCTACATGTAAGTGATATCATGCAGTATTTGTCTTTTTCTGACTGGATTATTTCATTTAACCTAATGTTCTCCAGGTTCATCTATGTTGTTGAAAATGTCAGAATTTTCTTGTTTTTTTTTTTAAGACTTAATATTATTCCATTGTATATATTTATGCCACATTTTTTTTTATTCATTCATCTGTCAACAGACACTTAAGTTGTTTCTTTCCATATCTTGGCTATAGGGAATAAAACTGCAATGAAATATGTTCCTTGATATAGTATACTTTCTGAACTTCCTTGCAGTCCTTTTATAAGTCAATATCTTATTTTTTATTATCAAAATAGTTTTCTACATTAGATGTTAATTTCCTAATAGTCCATAGGCAGCAATAAATTCAGAGCCATTTTCTATTTTGAATAGAATCCCCCCTTTACCTGTTCCTCCTGTCAACAAGGCAAAATATGGAATAAAAAAAGCTGAATTAAATTTGAACCATACTCCCAGGATAAAAGGAGAGACCATTTATAGCTAATGGAGGCTCTTGGAATGGAACTGAGTTTAGGAATATAGTCCCATAACTGCTTCGCCACATGATTATGTGAAGTTTTTTTGTTTTGCAAATGGCAATGTCAAAGCCAAGGTGATGGGGGGAATGAACTTTTATTCCCCGTGTATAATTAACCTATGGTTATTTTCAGGTGGTGTGGTTGTTTGTTTTTCTACAGGAAAGTTAATTGTATACATTAGGGAAGTGTACTTGCCACTTAAGGGAACTAATAAAAAATCCATTAACAGTTAAAGAGACCAAAGTGATCTTTGAGCATCCACTTTGCCTTAACTGGGGAACTATAATCACCGTCTCTCTCCATCAAGCCTTAGTGGCTGAGCGGATGATCAGAAGAGGGCTTCCTTAGCTTCTGACCAATACTTGAGAAACCTAGTTTTAAGAGACAAAGGGGGAGGGTGACTAATGGGATCCATGATTAGGAAGGGATGTGGTTTAAAAAGAAGAGAGGTAATAAAGACACAGTGGTATCCATACGCCCATCTCAATATCGCAGTGATCATACTGTGCAGCTATGCTGAAATCCACCCGGCCCTACAGAAAAGCTTTGAATAATTCCCACTGTAACAATTATATCAATTGTTGTGGGGGAACATGGCAAAACAGAATGGCCAACAATGAAAAATGGAGATTAAAGGTAGAAGGCACCTAAGAAGCAGAAGGTCAAAGTCATAACCCTTGTGTGGTTCATGAACAGAGAAGAAACTTGAGAAACCCCACTAATATTTTCCACTCAAGCTGTAAAAGAAATGGCGATGGGAAACTGTGTGGAAACTTGACGAATAATCTCTAACGTTACAAACTAGTTGCTGGTGAGCAACACTGGCAGGGAGGGAGTGGATACCTCCAGCAGGTTGGCCTAGCTTCGATGAGTACAGCAAAATTTTATTCAGTGCATACTCCATACAAAAATGTTTTTTCTAAATGTTTCACATGTATTAAACCTTTAGTTTTTACAATATAACTTAAAGTAATCGTGTCTGTATGGAAATTATGGAGTTGAGGCAAAGAGAGGTAAAACAACTTGCCAAAGATCACATAGCAAGTAAGTCATAGAATTGCTGAAGCATTTAATTTATTAAAAGAATCACACTGGATTAAAAATGTTCTTCTCAAATTACCTTGGCTGCATAAAACATAGTATTCCTATTTAATTGCAATGGAAAAGAGAAGCAACCCCACACATATATGATTAAAATTTTCAACAATTCAGGTAGTATAGGCTAAGGAATTTCATTTAATGTGGAAAGAGAAAGAATTGTGATTTTTCATGGATCCTAATGTTATGAAGGAATTCATATACATGAATGATATTAACCAAGACTGAATCTTGCGTTTTAAGTGTTAAATATGTATCTATTATAAATGGTGTAAAATGAGGTATCTTTATAAGCACAGTGAGTGAGTGTGGGACTACCTCACAATAAAATAGTCGTCGCACATTCGGCTCATTTGGAAACCCTAGCAGGTATTGAGAATACTTCACTCCCACCCCTAGTGTTGCAAATATGATCATTCCCAAGAGAGTTTTTCAAAACTAAATATCCTGTGATTTATATACTACCATAAGACTTCTCTATATGATTGCATGTTAACATATCATATGACAGAAACTGGCTATAACATAGCATTATAAATATTTTAAATATTTGTTCATAATAATGATTTATGAGCAAGAGTTACGTTTTTCTTTTCTTTCATGTATAAATTAGCCTTAGGATTTTATGAATAATTTAATATAAAAATATCATCTTTCAAAGCTAGGGTAAATAGCAAAATTGTGTGACTTTGTCTATACATGTCTATGTGTATACAAGAAAAATGTGAATACAAATTATAAACAATATTTTACTGTTTCCTGAAATTTTAAGTATTTTCAAAAAAGGTTTTGTGTCAAAATATACTTTTTAGTCTTAAAGAGCATTTATAGAGTAGGGTGTTTTGTGAAGTAAATATTTTAATTCAAGATATTTACTTAAAAATTTTCTTTTTATATTTATTTATTTTCGAGAAATAGAGACAGAGCACAAGTGGAGGAGGGGCAGAGAGAGAATGAAACACAGAATCCAAAGCGGTTTCCAGGCTCTGAGCTGTCAGCACAGAACCCAATGTGGGGATCAAACCCATGGACTGAGACATCATGACCTGAGCTGAAATCGGGCGCTTAACCGACTGAGCCACCCAGGCGCCCCTAATTTAAGATACTTAAATATCTTAATGGTTAGGGCAGTATGTTTCTGTTTGCATGTATTTTAGAATCTAGAAAAAATAAGCATAAACATTTTTTAAAATAATATGTTCAGTGTAAGGTTAGACTGCATTCTTTGAGGTATTGATTCACAGCACTGCCAATTCTCCTGAAATGAAAAGAATATTACAGAAAACAACGCTTTGGGAACCAGCCTGATCACTCTAATATTGTCCTTAAAATCTCTTTTGACTTGAAAGAAAACATTTTTGAATTTAGGTCAGAACTGGAATACATTTAAAATATTTATATAATGTAATGAGTTTCTTATCCTTTGACAAACACTCATTAATATAATGTCTAAAATTCTCACTATGGATACTAAATATTTTACACCCACAAATTTTGAACATTTTAGTAGAATATGAAAAATATTAAAGAACGTGTTAATTATTTCAGTTTATTCTCTGCTGTCTAAATCCAATAATTAATATTTCTAATTTTTAGGAAATATGAATACTGTTGCAACTGATTTTTGAGTCAGCATTTCATGCAAACTATAAGCACAGAATCTGTAATCAATATGGATACTCACAACATTTTTAGCTCAGTTTCTTTATCTATAAAATGAAGATAATAATACTTATATTTTTTGATTGTTGTTATAAATGAGATAATGGAATTAAACTGCTTTATGTGGTGACACCAAATAGTTAATAAATTATTAATGACCAAAATTAAATATTAATTATTATTATATTCATTCCAGGAAAAAAATGGACAAATAAATTTTGTAGCTTTTGGCAACAATGGAAAAGTAAATCTACATTCTTGAACATGTGTTTTCTTGTTATTTTTCCAGTTTTATTGATATATAATTGACATATAACATTCTATTAGTTTAAAGCATACACATAATGGTTTTATATATATTTATAGTGAAATGATTATCACAGTAAGTTTAGTTAATATTAATCACCTCACATAGTTACAATTTTTTCCTTGTGATAAGAACCTTTAAGATAAACTCTCTTAATAACCATCAAATGTACAATGTTTCTTGCTACTAATAAGGGTAGTAATTACAACAGTGATAGCATTAATAATGATATTAACCTTTATTAAGCAATTAGTGTGGAAAAGTTATATTACCTGCCTTATTTTCACACCAGTCAGAATGTCTAAAATCAACAACACAAGAAACATCAGGTGTTGGTGAGGACGTGGAGAAATGGGAACTCTTTTGCACTATTGGTAGAATTGCAAACTGGTGCAGCCCCTCTGGAAAACAGTATGGAGGTATTTCAAAAGGTTAAAAATAGAACTACCCTAAAATCCAGCAATTGCACTACTTGGTATTTATCCAAATAATACAAAAATACTAATTCAAGAATCCTAGACACTGAAAATTTAATATAGGCAATCAATGTCAGAATACGTGTGATATTTACCCTGTTTTTCTTTACTGAAACTGCAGATATGCTTATATGTTAGAAAAAGACTGTTCAAAGCAGAAAAATGAATTAGACTATTCAAGAACTTGGTCATGCTATGTTTTATCGTTTCAACTCCCATGATCTGACTTAAATAGAAGACAAGATTTATTACTGGGCACATTTACTTATAGTTTAAAAGTTCAAATTTGTTTATTTGGGGGTCCCATTTGAATTATTCATATTTTGATTCCACAGAATGTCTAACCTCCAAGAATTATCCTTCTTTCTTGTTACCCAGTGGACCTTTAATAAAGTCACTAGGCAAATTTTATATCTATTTGCATCTACTCTGACATATTTACAGATGATGATATGTATATAAATTATTTTATTTCCACATTTGCTATGTTTTGTTACCTATGTATTTTTAGGTGTGTTTAACAGAGACCAAATAATGCATGGATTAGTGCATTAACGGGCCAATGATCTTGGAGAAGTTTTTCTTGGACGAATAATATAGTTTAATATATGTATTTGTGGGTTTTTTTTGTTTAATGGAATTAAGTGGATGACATATATACATGAATAGCTCAGTACCTGACGCATTATAAATTCTCAATGAATGTTAGTTCCTCTGCATAATATAATTTTATATGGTATATCAGCCATGGATTTTGCTATTCATATGCATGATATAGCGTATTTCATTTAACTTCTCTGTCTTTGCAAAGTACTTCTGGAACCCAAAATAATGAAAATTTAAAATCTTATTCTCTTTCCATTGTGAGCAATGAAACAATTCAAGAAGATGAATTTAAATTTGTATTTACACATGGTTTCCTGCTCAGGATTTACTGGATGTTACTCTAAGAATATAAATAAATAGGCTAAGTGTTTGGATATGCTGTTTAGTTATTTACTTGTCTGCACACAACTGCTAGGTTATGTTTATATGTATATTAAATGCAAGTGAAGGTGATAGTGTGTCCTATAGAAGCAGTGGAAAAATTGAAAACAATCGTGGGGAGTGCTATTTCCTATGCAGAGAACCACCCAGGAGTGCGGCCATCTAATCCGGATACTGCATTTGATGTTTCCTTATGGGGTGCACTCTGATTTGCTGAAATCCCTAAATACTCATTTACACAAACAGCAGCTACAGAGGTCATTTCTCCATATAGAAAAAGATAAACCTAACTCAAAAGAGAATGAAAGAGATTTTTATCAGTATATCATTTAACAACAGTATGTTAAAACATTTGTCTATGGTCATTCAAATCTGGCAATTATGAAAATGTACTTCTAATGAAATTTTAGATGAAGCAATGAATGATTAAAATATTATATGCTGTGACTCTTTTATAGATGACATGGAGAAAATATTTTTTGGTGACAGCTGAGCAAAATGTGGGGTCTGCTATTTTACATATCATTCAGTAGAGGGTTTCTTCTCTGTCTCTAAACTGCAAAAATACCAATTAATCTACCAATTAAACCACTTTACCCCATAAATGTCAGCTAGTTTGCAAAGAATTTCTGTAATAAAAACATTTTATATTTAAAATGGCATTAATCTAAGGCTTGTCCAATTATAAAAGAGTAGCCTCTAACATATAATGATAAAAGTGCAAATTATTCTAACATTTTAACACTATTGGTACCATAACAATGACTAACCAAATTACATGAATGTTTTGAAAACCGCATTTAAACAACCACTCTCAGCATTGGTTTCATATCTTATACTGATAGGTATCAACCTGTTTGGGCAATAGAGTCACTTTTGGTTGCCGGCTTAAAATGAAGATTCCCGGATTGCCTCATGATTCCTTTCTTACTATGTGTGAAGTGACTTCATGAAATCTTAACAACAGTCCCCTAGAGATTATGCAGGAAGTCACGTGCCCACAGCTCACACTTTGGAAAGCACTAACATTTCCCATCGAAACTGTCATGTAGCAGGATAAAGACTGCTCCCATGGATGAGTGACCAAATCTCGTTTAGGAAAATTTCTTCAGAGACTTTGTGTTTGTACCTGTGTGAGACCATTGTTTATGTCATCACAGAAAGAAAGAAGATGAGAATATTATGTGAAATCTTAATATAAGTGAGTATCAAGGCTTAGGAGTTTGTTTTAATAGATGAAAATTAGCATCTATAACAGACTGAAAAGATGACCAGTTTATTTACACTCTGCACAATAAGAGAAACCTATAAATTTATTTCAAAATATTTTTCCAAGTTTATATACTGCATGTGAGCTACTTAATCATCTTGTAACTTAAATCACTACCTTACAGAGGCTCTAATAATTCTTCATGATTTATAAAATAAATGACAGACTGTTATTATAAATACTTAAATGGAATTTTGGATGAGTGAAATTAAAATACTTTTTTTTCGCTCATTCCCTTTTTTCTCTTATAAGTGAGGTACTGCTTTATTATATATGTGTGTGTGTGTGTGTGTGTGTGTATGTGTGTTTGTGTGTGTGTGTGTGTATATATATATATATATATATATATATATATAAAGCCGCCTGCTATTATTTTAGTTTATCCTATAGGCAATAATCAGGTATTCTTATAAGAAATAGTATAGCTTGTTCTTGAGAAACTCATTAAATACAGCTACTGTGGAGCAGTCTGATTCAAGGTCTCTAAGATTCTGCATGGCTGAATAGCATTGCTATGGTACATAATGGCTGTTCCTACCAGCAGAGGAAATTTTAGCTACTAGATAAAAGATGTAAATTCAGGTCAGTGCTTCAGTACAAAAAAAAATGTTATTAGCAAGCCACCAAGCTTTCCCTTCCCCACTTGAGGTAGTCGTTTCTCTTTTTTGGTAAATTTACATCTTTAAAGGACAGAATTTATAAATGTTAATTCAACACAACTACACATCAAGCTTTGTAAAATTTCCAAATCAACACAATAAAAGCCAATGGAAAGTATGCTCATGAATCACAGAATTAGGATTATACCCTTTTTATTTTTGAAAACTGAGCCCCATTGAATTATAGAATAGCCTTTTACATTATTTACATGACAATCTCTTAAAGCAAGATAGGCAAAACTCTGGACTCAAAATAATTTAAAAATTTCTGTGTGTTATATAGTTCCATTTGAATATATATATAAATATATATATATATATATACATTTATATATATATACACATACACATATATGTTTATTGTTGTTTATTTATTTATTTTTGTATTTATTTTCTAATGAAGGAGGTTCCCCAATGTAAAGATATGTCTGCCTCGACAATTTTCCATCATGTTGACATATCTTGGGACAGTTTACATTGTTTTCTTACAGACAGAAATACTCAAGAAATCTCAAATAGTCGCTCAAAATATTTCTTTGTTTTTCTACTACTAGACCTGCAGATATAGTCTAAGAAAGCCCAAAAGAAAATGCAATCAGAGAGGCACTTAAACATTCACATAGTATAGATCTATCTGACTATTTTAATGCTACTTGTTGCATATAAATTTTCTTGTTCATAGGTTGGAGATGTAGATGAGAATTTCTATAACATTGTATAATGTAAACTAATCTAAGAAATTTTACCAAATATCATGGCCATGATAATATGCTTCTTTTATCTCTGAAGGCAGTTAATTGATTAAGGGCCCTATCTGCTACTCTTTGTTTTCTTTGTTTTTATTTAATTTTAAATTCCAGTAAAGTAAACATACTGTGTAGTTTCACATTTACAATATAGTGATTCAAAACTTCCATACATCAACCAGTGCTCATCACAAGAGCACTCCTTAATCCCATCACGTACTTCACTGCTTCCCCACTTCCCCTCTGGTAACCATCAGTTTGTTCTCTATAGTTAAGAGTGTATTTCTTGGCTTGTCTCTCTCTCTCTCTTTTTTATTCCTTCACTTGTTTTTGTTTGTTTTCTTAAATACCACGTATGAGTGAAATTCACATGGTATTTGTCTTTCCCTGACCGACTTATTTCACTTAGCATAATACTCTCTAGCTTCTTCCATGTGGCTGCAAATGGCAAGATTTTCATTCTTTTTTACAGCTGAGTAATGCTCCATCGTATCTGTGTACCACACTTTCTTTGTCCATTCATCAGCTGATGGGGGTCTTGGACTGTTTCCATAATTTGGCTATTGCAAGTAATGCTGCTCTAAGCAGAATGCATATATCCCTTGACTCACTATCTTTTGTATATTTAGGGTAAATACCCCGTAGTGTGATTCCTGGATCGGAGGATGGTTCTATTTTTAACTTGCTGAGACACCTCCATACTGTTTCCATGGTGGCTGCACCATCGTCTGCACTTTGAAATCTGTATTTGAACTGCAGGCTGAGACCAAGCTTCTGATCATCTACCCCCTGCCAGTCCTCAGCCAGCAGAGATACTGAGGCAAGCCTGTTCCTGGGAACAGCAGGACTCTTCTGACAGATGACTTTGTCTTATGGACTCCCTAATGGCCTTGCTAAAATAACCTTAGAACTGATGGTTGTTTAACATACTTTCACCCAGTCTCCCTCCTTCCCTCCTTCCCTCCTTCCTTCTCTTTCTTCCTCCTCTCCTTTACTTGGTGAGCAGCTTCAGTTGTGGCCTCATGTCTCTCCCAGGCTCTCTTCCCGTTTTCTCTCACAGATATATTGTTTAATATACGTTTTGCGTGTTTAATCCCAATGTGCTATTTATTTCTAGGAAGACCTGAATAAGACACCCAAAATAAAATTTGTTTTGCATAACATGGGAAAATATCTTTTAATGCTTTTTCCAATTTTTCTCTATAAAAAAAAAGCCAAAATTAAGCTGGGGAGTATCAAAAGCAAATTTATCTTTAGTGTTATTAAATGTGTGGGTGTGTATGGGTAGTGGGACAGGAGGGTTGCACATGAAATCTGCAGTGAAGTTTTGCATCTAAGTCACATGTTTTATATCTGACCTTTACTCCAGATTTGCAACATTGCACCTAGATTGTTTAAAACATTACTATGAAATTTAGATACATTTACTGGATAGACTTAGCCATCAATAATAGTGTCTACTAGTTTTTACTCATTTATTATTCACTCAGCCAACATTTATGGGATGCCTACTATGTGTCACACATTGCTAGATCAACAAAACAAATAAACGTTCTGCTCTTATAAATCTCACCTTCTGCAGTGGAGAGAGGGAAAGGCAATAATAAAAAGTGAAACTGTATTCAGATGGTGAGTCAGTGCTGTGAAAAGAATTAAAGCAGAGTAAGAGAAATAGAAAGTCTTGAAAAGGGAGTAGTAAGAAGTTGACTTTTTGAGAGTCAGGGAAGATTTCACTGAAATTATAAAATTTGAACAAAAATCCCAAAGTGATGAAGTAAGCCATGAAAATATCTGACAGAACATTCCAGGCAGAGGCAACAGCACATACAAGGACTCTGAGACAAAAGTATGCCTGCAGAGCTCTAGGAAGATAAAGAACAGGATAGCTGGAGCACTGTGGAAAATGGGAAGTGTGGTAGTATATCAGAGACAGCACAGGAGTGAGACATTCTAGATCCTCATAGACAATCTCTCAAGGCTTCTTTCTTTCTTTATTGGTTGGAAAGCCATTGGAAGACTTGAGCAGAGATGATACACATACTGTAAAAAATATAATTCCTATGTAGTATAAACATTAGGGGCACAAAAATAGAAGGGAAACAGGCTAGGAGGCTACTTACAAACCAGAAGAAAGGAGATGGTGAGTTGGAAATAGGTAAAAGCCGTGTTGATGAAGAGAAGTGGAGTTTGCCAGATATATTTTGTCAATAGGAATGACAGGATTTGCTGGCTGGTAAGGTATGGGATGTGAGGAAAACGTTGAGCTAAGAATTAGTCTGGGTTTCTGGCCTGATCGACTGGAAAGATGGAATGCCCATTTATTCAGTAGAGATTAGGAGGAGCAGGTCTGTGTGTATGGGAGGAGACAGAGTTGAGATCAGGAGGTATGTTTTTAACACATTAAGTTGGAAATACATATGAAACATCAAAATGAAGTTATTTAAACGAGGGAAACCTAATTCTGTGGTCATCTGTATAGACAGTACTTAATCCTTAAGATAGTCCAGCAAGTGAGTGTGGATAGAAGATATACAAGTTTGAGAGTCTGAGGATTCCAATCTTTAAATATCATAAATGGGGGGGCAGTGCGTGGGAATCCTTTAAAAGACACAACAAAGGAGCAGGCTGAGGTAAGCCAGGTAAGTGTGGCATCCTGAATTTCAAATAAAGAAAGTTTTTCAAGCAGGAGAAAGTGAGCAGCCACAATAAATACCCATGGGTGAAGTAAGATGAGAACTGAGAACTGCACAGTGGGTTTAGCTCTGTGGAGATCAGTGCTGACTAACACATATTAGAAAAGAAGTAAGATGAAGAGTACATGAAGCCACAAGGACAGATAAGTCTTTAAAGCTTTATTCTATGAAAAGAAGTGAAGAAATGGATGACACTGGATGCCAAAGGAAGTCAAGCGAGGCTCTTTTTCTGTAAGAATGAGGAACTAATGACTTATTTATGCCAATAAGAAGATCTGGTGGAATGGAAAACTATTTATGAAAATGAAGGCAGGAATGTGGGAGTGATTCTCTGAATCAGAGGTAGAAGAAAGGGTTGGGCTTGGTTCAGACTTTGTCAGAGCCTCATCTAATGCCTCCAATGAACAACTTCCATGTCTCCCAAGATGCGTTCTACACCCGAAAACTTTTCTAGAGCTGTCAAAGGCCATCTATAACATGGGCTAGAAATTCCAAGGAATTATCATTTCCCAGGAACAGCCCTCAACCAAAGACCTGAAACATTTATATATATATAATACTTATTTACTTTGTCATATATAAAGTATGATGGTTCTAAAGTATGCATTTTTATACCATTTCCTAGAAACTCCCCAGATGACTAAAGTTCAGTCGTTCTCATTATGGTACCTGGTTTAATAGTGTGTACACTTCATTGGGCTCTATTAGACACTGGAAGTTTTAGATTTGGCTAAAAGCAGAGAGTCATTCAATGTCAGTGTAAAAGAACAGAGTATGTAGACATAGATGCTTTTTGAGATGTGGATAAATTAATGGGAGCTTGTATAAATACTCTTCTAATTGCTTTTATAATCTGAAAGAAATTCAAAACTCATCAGTTGAGAATGAAGGTGGTGGGGAGATTTTAAAGATTAGAAGGTACTAAAGAGTTACCTAGAAGATGAGAAGAATGGGCTAGAGTAATGATTATCCAGAAGTATTAGACAAGTACATGAGATTAGTGATGTTATAATTAAAGTGAGAACTATTTGTACCATTGTTCATTTTCTCCAGTAGTATTCTGCTACACAGGTGCAGGTACAGATAGAAAGTTCGATAGCCCTGAATTAGATGACTGTAGCTTTCAAGTTTTCATACCTTATATGTATATATATCTATATCTATCTCTCTATCTATCTATATAGATAGAGAGATAGATAGAGAGATAGATAGATATATTCAAGCTTAGTGTAATCCAAAAACCTCTTCTTCCTAGGGTTTTACTGCACAGACGTAAGAATGAATATTGGGGCTCAAGAAGTTTATATGTTTCTGGTGTAATCCTTCCAAGCTCTCTCAAGTAGTATCTGTTTATTTCCTCCTGATTCTAGTATGACTGGAACTAGGTATGCAATAGTTATCATCCTTGAATAATATAGTAACTTCTATTTGATTCTCCCTCTTTCCTTAAGAATCCCAAATTTTGAATTTCATAACCCTAAATTATATCCTCCAGTGTCCTTTCTTGTTGCAGTGAACCACAAATGCTTGGGTCATTTCCTGAGTATTTTACTTGTTAATTTTTATTTTGTTTTGAGATATAATTGACATATAGCATTACATTAGCTTCAGGTGTATCACATAACAATACAATATTTGTATACGTTGCAGAGTGTTCTTGAGTAGTTTAGTTTGATATTCTTGTCATGGTATTTCTTGTTTCCAAAAGACTTGGATGATATATGGATTTTAACTTCCATTACTTTTTTTTTAAAGTAATCTTGATGTCTGCTGATAGCCACTTTCTCCCATGCTCATATCCTAGGTATTGTCATTACCAAAAACTGCTTCTCCACCGTAATCTCAACTGAAAAATCACATCTCACTCTCAGACAAACACCCTTAATTCCCACCTCACCTCGTCCAATACTGCTACTTCCTCAATTATTCAACACTCAATGTGACACTGAAAACTATTGATCCTACACCTTTTATTTATTTATTTACTTATTCATTCATTCATTCATTCATTCATTTAATTTTATTTACTATCCATCATACTTTCTGTGTCCATCACTTCTTTATTTAGTAAGTTGAAATTCTATGGTTCTTTATTATAATCAACTCTTTATTTGCACCCTTAACTCTATTTTCCCTGGTAATTAGTCATACTTAGCTTACATAATTAGTTAAAGTAAGGAGTAATCAAGAAATTCACAGACATTTTGTGTGTAGGTTGAATAAACATCAAAATATAGAAAAACGGCTTTCTACCTATTAACCTATCTGTATTTAATAAAAAAAAATTTTGTCCATTCAGTGTCCGAAACATGATGAAGTGTAAACAATACAAGAGGCAATCCGATTCAAGGCTTGCATTTGGTTCGTATGTGAGTGTGGGTCATAAGACTATTTACATAGTTATTCTTTTAAAAGACCTATTTGCAAAATTATTCTTATAAAAATGTAAAATACGAACATTTATAATCTAGTCAGTGTATGTGAGAAATGACTTTCTGAAAGCTGATACTTTGTGTAAAAATTATAAACATAGAATGTCATCAATATTTAAGAAATAAGCAGATAATGAGGAATATTTAAATAGGCTAAGAAAAATTTCATTAGAGAAAGAGGAGAAAAACAATTGACAAAGAATGGAAAATAGAGAACAAAACAGGGAACAGATTTAAGAATGAGAGATTTTCAACAGAGATGAAATGATGCAAATAGGTAGAGAAGAAAGAAAACCTACAAAGTTTACGTTTGCATAAGAGATCACTGATGACTTTTGCTAGAGAATTTTCTGTAGAAAGCAAATGTTGGAAGCAAAATTGCACTGACTGAAAAAAAAAAAACTAAATGGAAAGAAGTGAGAACTTTAAACACAGATTATTTTAACAATGTTTGGTTATGGTGAGGAGAAAGATCGTATTTATGGTCAGGTAGAGATAGATGAAAGATATTTTGTGAGCAAGGAGGGGTGTTGGTCAATATCACTAAGTGGGAGACTCTGAAGGACAAGAGACTATAGTGTTAATGTTTTTTATGCTTTATTCAATTCCCTGAAAACCACATGATGATGCTTAATTATTTAATGTTGCTAGGGATTGCACTGTTAGATAAGAAATATTTGTTTATCCACAGAAAATCCTCCTAGTGTCCCAGGTTCTTCCACATTGCCGGTATTAGGGTTTTAATCTTCTCCTGAGAAGACACGTGGCTGATAGGCTGTCACAGTACACAGTATTTCTAAATCTTGCCACCATAAGACCCTTACCATACTATCCCAAGAGATAATTTATATAAGTCATCCAAAGAGAAAAGAAGAAGAAACTCATAATTGCTGCAAAAGTTTTATGCCTTATTCTCAGGGAAGGGGAGGAATACACATACTTGGTTATCCATTACGGCTTAGCTGGCTGAAAAGTAAAGTTGACCATTTGTGTCCCAAAGGAGGAAATCTCCAAATAAATGTCATAAGGTCAATCATCTAGATTATAAAAAAGAGTATTAGAGCATTTCCTCACTTTAGAAGGAATTAATAATCACATTCATATAACATAGCAGTGTTTTTTTTTATTTTTTTAACGTTTATTTATTTTTGAGACAGAGATAGACAGAGCATGAACGGGGGAGGGTCAGAGAGAGGGAGACACAGAATCTGAAGCAGGCTCCAGGTTCTGAGCTGTCAGCACAGAGCCCGACACGGGGCTCGAACTCACAAACCGCGAGATCATGACCTGAGCCGAAGTCGACCGCTTAACCGACTGAGCCACCCAGGCGCCCCTAACATAGCAGTGTTCTTAAGGCATGTATTTTAAAATGTATTTTTGGCTCCTTCCTCACTCTGGGTGGTATGATAGAGTATTTTCACTTTTGAAATTAAAAAAAAAAAAAAAAACAGTTTAAGTAATGTCTTAGTGTTATTTAATATCATATTTAGTAAAAATTAAGGAGTCCTATAAAATATAACCCAATATATGCTAAAAACATGTTGAACCAATATTTGTTTTTTTGTTATGGATGTCCATGTCATGCTTTATGTAATACCAAAATTATTAAATAGGTCCTAATAAATAGAAAGAAATTATCCTGATATTTTCACAAAGTTTCTAAAAGTAACATCCAATATTCTGATGTGAACAAAAATAATGTGAGCAGTCTTCAAACTGAATTAACATCATAACTTTTCAGAAAAATCTTCAGTTGATTCCTGCTTTCTTCTTTGAATCTGTTGATCTACAGACATAAAAATGATAAATGGTGTCACTTTTTATTAGTAGTTTTGAGCCAAAATCTTTATTCATTCATTTTATTGAGCACCTATTATGTAACTACTCTTCAGATTGTGTTTAGAGAGAGTAAGTGGAGACAGAAGGAGGTACTGAAGTTGGAAGGAAATTGGGAACCAGATGCTATAGCAACTTGTAGATCATGAACAGCACTATGCATTGGCTCTAACTAAATGTTCTGGTTTGCCTTAGAAGGACATGAGGATGGAAGTGATATGATATGACCTGTTTTGTTGTTGTTGTTGTTGTTGTTGTTGTTGTTCTTGTTCTTGTTGTGTGTGTGTGTGTGTGTGTGTGTGTGTGTGTGTGTGTTTAAGTACTCTGTTTTCTGAAGAAATGAAAGTAGAAGGATGAAATATCTATTAGTCTCTAGGGGTACATAAAAAGTTACCACAATGTGGGTGGCCTCAAATCAACAGAAATTTATTCTTTCACAGTTCAGGAGTCTAGAGGTCCAAAGTCAAGGTATCAGGAGGTTGACTTCTTCTGGAGGCTCTGATAAAGGAACAGTTCCCATGCTTCTCTCTTATCTTCTCAGGCTACGTGCAATCTTTGACATTTTTTGGCTTGTAGACCCCTCACTGCAATCTCTGCCTCCATCTTTATCTTGCCTTCTTCTCTTTGTGTTTCTCTGTGTCCTCTCCTCTTTTCATAAGGATATCCATCATTGGATTCCTACATCTAGGGATATTTAATCTCAAGATATTTATAGCTAATTTTAAATGGAAAGACCCTATTTCCAAATAAAGTCTCATTATAAGATTTCAGATGAACATATATTGGGAGCACTGTTCAACCCAGTACAGGTGGTAGGAAATGAGAAGACTAGGTAAGAAGTAATTTAAACAATCCAAGTGTAAATTATGATTGGCCTATAATGTTGAATATGGGATGGCAAGACTTGATTGTATTTAGAGTCAACATGCTGAGGTAGGGGGAAAAATCAAGAGTGGAAGCAATTTGAAATCTTTCTAGTGGGTAAATGGTAATAAATCCTATATTGTCAGATGGAAAAACTAAGAGAGAGGTAGGTTTTCAGGGAAGAGGATTAACATTTCTACTTTGGACATATTAAATGTATGGCATGTATTAGACATCCAATTTGAAATATTAAGTTGAAAATTGAGTACTAGAAAAGCTGCCGTTACATTGGTTAATAGAACAAAACTTTACAAAAAAAAAATCCAGCAATTTATTCCTTTAATTCATAGAATTATGATTAAAGACATTTGTTTTTACTTTCTCTAGGGTTGCCAAATAAGTATGCCATGACATTGTCCTATTCAGAGCCTACTAGAAGTATAGTCATCTTCATTGCCATATAACACATTTTCCTTATGTTATATGTCAAGACCAAGGAAGACCGATATCTTCTGAAGGTAAATGTTAAGCCACTTGTTTATCAATGGGGTGAACTAGAAATAATCAAAACCAGGCACTCATCTCATCTGCTCTGTATTCCTGCCACACCATTTTCCAAGAATATGGCTTAGACTCTCAGAAGGATCCTTTTTGTAATATTAAAATGGGGACAATAATAATGCTTCTCAGATCACCAGCAAATAGTAGTAATATAAGATCACCAGCACATAGCAGGTGATTATGAATGTTTGTTTTTGTCATGTATTCCACCATGTGTTAAATAATTTCATGGGCCTTCCCTACATTATACATATACAGTATACATTTAAAATAAAGTTAAATAAAATGTTCATTTGGTAGAAAAAAAAAGATGAAAGCCACATATCAAGGAACAATTTATCATGATACAATGAAGACCAATTTATAATAGTTTTTAGGTCTAAGTGCTTAATATAGGAGAAGCTAAACTTTTTCATTTGGGTTAATAGTGTTGTTTGTATGGAGACAGAGAAATGGTGTATTTTAAATGTTTAGCTTGTTATTCTGTATTATATTACTAATGCTGTGGTTCGCCAATTAAACATTTTTCTTTCATAGTTTCCTTGAATAATTAAAAAGTGAGACACTGAAGAAACACAAACATTTTATTAAAACACATCCGAATGGCATCCTCCTATTCTGTTGCCAAACAAACAATATCTTTACATCTCTACTACATTTCAGAGTTCATCATATTCAGGAAGCTATCTGCAATTATACTCACCCACAATACCACTCACTAGACACATACATTTCCAATTTTATTTAATAAACTAGCATAACAATATGTCTTGTCATAAAAGAAGCTAAAAGTTAATAAAGAAAAAATGAAAAGAACTAAATAAGTTAAAAAAAGATCAAAAAAGGTGCTATAGAGAAGACAAATTTTCCCTTTGATTGGTCCAACAGAAATGGAAGGGAAGCAGGTCCAAGAGGATTAGGGAACTAACATTTATTGAGCAACCACTACATTCCAAGCATTTTATAGAGGGTATTTCATTTTAGCATTGCCACTTAGCAATGAGGTATCATTTTCCACCCTCCCCCTTTTAAGGATGTCAAACCTAAGTGTTAGTGAGATTAAGTAGATCAAGGTGTTAAGTTTTAAACAGTGGAACTTTGAGTCAAACCCAAGACTATCTGACCTTGGTGAATCTAAAGTATAATCTATTCTACTATGATGAAAAGTGGTTATAAGATAAATAACGTGCCACTAATATAGGTCTTACAGATAGTCCTACTCCCTGACTCTTTCTGCTTTATTGTGGGGGGAAAACATGAATAAGTGGTCAGGAATAAATAGATCTTAGCAACACATTACTTAGAACAAATTATTGATCAGCTTTTAATGGATCTAATGTTCATTCTTATCCCCCCCACATACACACAGGAAATTTTGCATCACTTAGAAAACCATTCCTCTAAACTTCACCATTTTGTAATTATTTTTTCTCTTATTTGTCTTAGGTTATGAGATAAGATTTATGGCCTTATTATAAGTTTATATCACTTCAATCTTAGAGATAAATGAAGTATATTAATATATTAGAGATTACATCATAAATGTTTGACCATGTGATTATACTAACAGGTTTTCAGGAAAGCACTTTATACTAATTTTGTATCTTCATGCTTTTCAGGCAATATTGTATACAACAAATATCACAATAATTTCTATGAGTACAGGTTTTTTATTTTAAAGTAAGCTTCATCCCCCTGATACAAGAAGGCTAACTAAGAAATGCCAAGCCTGCAGTCAATAGACGAATACTGAGAGAAGGATGGTCCAAGGAACATTATTGAAGTAGGTCTTTCATTATGGAACCTAAATCAGAATCACTAACAGAGCTGAATCCCACCTGAGAGCTTACGGAGGCTCTGCTAAGAATCCGAAATATCAAATTCTATTTTTGTCTTTTTCTTTTTCTTTTTTTTCCTTTTGTTTTGGCTAAGGAGAAGTGGGAAAATGCAAGTTCCATTTGCTTAAGAAATATTTTCATAGAAAGTTTGTAAATTATCACAAAATCATTTGATTGAGATCAAATTCTTATTTTAAAAAAAATAGCTAAAAAATAATTTTGGGATCATAAGATGTTCTGAGACTTCCTTGTTGACTTATAGAAAAGCATTTTTCACTTATCCTACCCTCACAGGAAATTGATACTATTTATTTTATAGTATTCTGTGTAAAGGAGTCAGTCACATCATGTTATTCTCGAATACAGATACTGGACTTTCATTTGTAATAATAGAATAGCAATATAATTTATAAAATGTGTATATTTATAAAATATAATTTATAAAATGTATTTTATATTATAAAATATAATTTATAAAATAAAGAGTACCAAACTGTCTTCTGCTTAACAATATTGAAAATAAAAACTAATTTAAACTGTACTAATCATTACATATTAAATATTACTATTTGAAAAAGGATAAAATGAAAATAAGACTAAAATCTGTCAAAATACAAATGATGTTCAGAAAAAAATTTTTTTTTCTAATAGATTCTGTGTTATAGCTCACTTACTTTCATCCCAACTTCCTCAAAGAATGACTTTCTGACTGTGTAGGCTGAAAAGCTAAAAACTGCATTCTCCCAACTCTATAGCAGTTTATGTTTCAAATGTGACTTTCAAGAAAGAGACTTGTGCCCAAAACAAGTTAAGTGAGGAGTGAGATCTTGGATATGAATAAGGACTTTCTGGTACATATGTTACAGAGGCAAGGGAGCTCTTATAGATTAACCTCTTGGTTTCGTGACTTCCTGAGATGCCAACAGTGGCCAGATTTAAGTAGAGACAGTGTGATCTCTGCTAGTTTAGAGTCTGGTCCTCTAACCATTTGAACAATTTCCCAAGGTTCCTCACGTAGTATGTTTTAGATTATACAGGTCACATATGAATACTTGCTCCTAAGAATTAAGAGTGCCAAAGCATTTTCACATCAAGGAGTCACTTTATGGACTGGTAAATGTACTTGTTCATGTTAAATTTACTAAGATAATTTTATATACTATAGCACTTAAATTTAATTTCCTGTGACTTAATCATTATCTATTTCTTGGACATCCCTCTCTTTCTTACTAATGCATATATTCATCGTATTCTTTTAAAACTGCTTGGTAAATCATAGTATATTAAGAAACAGTATATTCAACCGGACTCACTTTTGATGTGTAAATACATTTTTTGGAATATATCTCCAGCACTAGAGTTGCTACGCCAAAATACGGGCATTTCAAAATGTGAAAGATTCTGCAAAATGACCTAGAAAAATAATGTAATAATAAATATCATTCCCAACAACATATGAATGCACACATTTTACCACACCCAACTTGCTGTTTTGGTAATATGTTGAAAATGACAGAGCCAGGACTAAGACACAAGTACTCAACCAATCCAGGTTCTCCTTAAGTTTAACCACCAGTTACCCAGAGTGATTGCATGAGGACCTTCTTATCTTGCTTACATTTATTTTCTCTGAATTTGGAATTTCTGTTGGATTTTTATTAGGTAGTTTTATTTCTTAATCTCCATAAGGATTTTAAACCATATGATTCTGTTCTTAATTCTTCACCAATACAATCTTGTCTCTTATTCATCTTATAGGGCGCCCAATACATCTTGGTCTACTGATATAATCATTCTATTTCCAACCCCCTGATCTAATATTGATTTATTCCTTCAGAAATTTTCTACTGTTTCAATGGGAGTTTCACTAAGAAGAACATTAGACTCATGTGATCGTAATCCAAGTTTCTGCTGTCTTATGTTTTCCACTACTTTATTTTGAGCACAGCTTTTTATCATTGTGATATATAGTGCAAGATATATTTTATAATGATAAATACTATATTTAAACTTTCGGTATTTGTAGCATTACATTTCATGTGGTCTGACACATTTATTTCTGATGATTTTTTGTTTTGATTTGCTACTTATTACATTGATTGCTTATTTTCAGACACTTCAAACATTTTTCGCATAGAATGTATGACCTTTTATAAAAACAGAATTTGGGATTAGTGTTATATTTAAAGTTACTCAATGTTCTTTGTCCTTAAAAAGATAATCTATGTTTGTTATATTCATATTTTAATTTTCAACCATGCTAAAATATATGTTTTTATTGCTGAAATTAAGAATTAATACTTATATTTCACATCTTATACAGGAAATCATATATGCTGTCCACACTATGGCTGTTGTTTATTTGAAAGATTTCTAAATACATACAACTTCCCCAGTGGGTGAGGAATATATGTTGTAATACTAGGGTGGCAGGAAGGATGCTCATGAAAATCTAAGAGAGGATTGACACTGGAAATAAAACATTATGACGTTATGACACTAGAAATAAAACACTACTGTTATATATTTGGGTACAAACCAACAACAAGCTTAATTATCATTTTTTTTTAGATTAACTCATTTAATTCTTCCAATAGCCCAGGAAGATGAAAGTGTTCAATTTCCATTTAAGAAATAAAGAATGGAGGGGCACCTGGGTGGCTCAGTCGGTTAAGCGTCCGACTTCAGCTCAGGTCACGATCTCGCGGTCCATGAGTTTGAGCCCCGTGTCGGGCTCTGGGCTGATGGCTCAGAGCCTGGAGCCTGCTTCGGATTCTGTGTCTCCCTCTCTCTCTGCCCCTCCCCCGTTCATGCTCTGTCTCTCTCTGTCTCAAAAATAAATAAAAAACCTTATAAAAAATAAAAAAAAAATTAAGAAATAAAGAATGGAGAGACTGGGTGTGTAGTCAAGAGCAGACAAGAAGCTGGAAGAGCCAGGGGGTACCTGGGTGGCTTAGTGGGTTAAACATCAGACTCGACCTCAGCTCATGTCGTGATCTCAGGGTTCCTGAGTTTGAGACCTGCACTGGGCTCTGCACTGTCAGTGCAGTCTCTGCTTTGGATTCTCTCTCCCTCTCTCTCTTCCCTTTCCCCCACTTGTGCGTGCTCTCTCTCTCTCTCTCTTTCTCTCCCTCTCAAAATCTAAATAAAAAAAAATAAATAAAAAAAATAAAAAAGAAGTCGGAAGAGCCAGAATTCAACCCAGTGCCCATGTGGGACACCAATAGACTATTCTGCCTCTCAGTAAGTGACAGTATATGATCTAGGAAATGGTGTTTTTCCTCTGAAGTAATATGGTGAATTTCTGTCATGAAAGCTTATGCCTAGTGTCTGAGCTTCTCAGAAGCTGTAATTACTAATGTCTGTGTTCTTATTATGTTTTATGGCTAAGACAGTTAAATATCTGACATCTACATGGGTGAATATATAGTAAATATATATTCACTTCATATTTCAAAAGTTTTGCTAAGCTCTTTGACTTTTATCATATTTCAAACTTTTGCTACTTTTTAACATATATTGAAATGTTCCTTTTTTAGTGAATTATGATCCTTAAGTCATTTGTTATTATACCATTAATCTAGTATGTGTTGTTTTGTTGATGTGAAAAATCTTTAACCTAATAATGTATTAGGGAAAAATTTATTTTCTCGGGTATAGTGTTCTTTTTATTTCTCTCTACATTAACTTAATATTTCATTATACTCAGACTTGGTGTTGTAAATGGAACAATACTTATTGTGATTTTGGTAATCTTAAACAACCTATAAGCCAAAATGATTATGGTATAAATTAGAATTGAAATGAGAGGCTAGGCTGATTTGTGCATAAAAACACTAGTGATATACAATTACTCAACTCACAACAGGTATGTTTGGTCTTTCTATATATTCATTTATCATTGAGAATCATCTATATCAACACAACACATCAGATTTTCAGTATTCAAGTAATTTATGATGCTTAGAATTACATGCATTGGCAGACTATTTTTACAAGTTTAAACAGATGGTTTTATATCAGATATTTTTATGAAGACAGAGAATAAATAGAAATAGAACTAAGTTCTTTATGGCCAAATTGTCTTTCACTGTATGAATTTCTGCAGACCCAAGCATATTGAGTGTATTTTCTCTCTGAACTTCTATTTCATAACTTATAAATGTGTATATGTTAGTTTCAAAGACTGGAATTTCACTGCACATTTTAAAAAGTTGATTTTTTTATGATAACCTATTTGTTAACATATTTTGCATAAATTTTCAGGATAATTACTCTGTTAAAGATAGGTTGCAAGAATTTCCCTTGAGGGGGCAAGAATCTCTATGCAAGGCATACTTTCTATGACTGAATTGTAGGTTGTGCTAGGAAAATGAGTATTCTCAACCTTGTGCCTTGAGTACTATACAGATCCAGATGTAGCCTATAGACAGATTAGACTAGTGACATACTATCATCAGATGAGAAAATTTAAGGAGGAATATAAAATTATGACACTTCATATAATTAAACCAGGAAAATTAAGATCTTACTATAGTTAAAACATAACTTTACAAAGGGATAATCTTACTCCTCTCTGAAATATAAGAATAAGCTAGAAGATATTAAATTATTTTCTAGTTTTAATATCCCATGATTCCTAAGAAATGAATACATTTACAGAAAACTTGTTTGCTTGTTGGGAAGCATTCACCCTGCCTTATAAAAAAGTTTCACTAAATTATTTAAAGTAAATTCTTGCATAATATTTCCCCCAAAAAACTTAGAAATATTGGTCTCATGTAAACATAATTGAGGCATAATGATAAAAAGCCTTATTCATAAAGAGGGAGAGTTTGAAATAAAATAGGCACCTCAAGGCTTTTATACAATGTCTACATGAAAATAAGAATAACATAAATAACTTACTGTATGCAAATATTTTATATTTATATCATCTATTAAGTATTATAAGCTCATCAGTCAGATAAGAAAAATGTAAAGACACCACACACAAACATGAGAGAACATTTATGCAGGCTTTATGTATAACTTCAATTTCTATTAATACGCAGTCAGAGGGAAATGTTTATGAGTGTGCTTGTTTTTGTATGTTTTTTTTCCTCTAACAGGTACAGTATATCTTTTGAATTATAATAGCTGTTTCCATAAATTCAAAACTTATCAAACAACTAGTGAAGAGAAAAAAAATTAAGTTTATTTGGTCATCTTAGATAGCCCTGGGGGAATAGTGGACTAGTATGCTATGTTAGGATATGTGGTGATAGGAAAGATTGGTTTTGTGTTAAAAGCATCATGATGTTTACAGGAGGATCTCAGAAGATGCCTGACCGTGTGTATGATTCTAATTTGACAACAAAGATTTTATTAAATCATCTAGCATCTTTTATGTTCCTAAAATTAATTTTGTCCTGTTTAGCAGCATATGTTCAGATGTTTCCAATTGGTGAAGACTTTTAAGAATTTAGATTTAATGTATAAATTAAATACATAGTTCACAGTCTCTTTTCCTTTTAAAAAATCTTTTTAAAAAATTATTTACATATACCTGCATAAAACATGGAATAATACAAACCTATAGAACAATTCAAACAATATAGCTGCAAAACACTTAGTAAGTAAGCATTTACATTCATGAAGCCTCAGGTCATGTACTATCCCAAGTTCATATGAACACTGCCTTCTACATGTTTTTCCAGGAATGCCTCACATTTGATTGCAATTTGTTTACAAATAAACACTAAATATATGTGGATTTTCATAATTGTTTATTTGAGAAGAAAGAGGAAAAATATGGATAGTTTAGAAATAGTCACAATTTGAATGTGCCCATGTATGAGCATTTATTGGCGCTGGAACACATGACATTTAAATATGCTCATTATCCAAATGCGATATATTCTGAAAAAAATAAACATGATGGTAAACAAAATGATATTTCATTTCTGGATATGGAGCACTATTTAGTTTTAAAAACTTCTGATGCCTAGGAATATATATTAATTTTGTATAAAATGTTGATTAAGGGAATAATGTATGCAAACAACTGCATGTTTAGAACATCTCACTTTACCTCAGGTAAGAACTGTCTTTATGAAAGCTGACAAAATGTACAAGTTGATGAGTATGAATGCCAAATGTGGATTGTAGAGTTCACTCTGGGAAGGTAGGCTGAAAATGAACTATTAAATAATCAAAACCATTGAGATGCAAACTAAGCAGAAAACAATACAGGCTTACACTCTGTACTGAAATTTGGAAGAGTTGAGAATTGCAGTATATAGTAACTGATAAATTATGTAGCTTCTGCCATTCTTTGTCTCTCTCCTATATTGAAAAAAAAAAAAAAAAGGTCAGGGGGCACCTGAATGGCTCAGTCGGTTAAGCGTCTGATTTAGGCTCAGGTCATGATTTCAGAGCCTGGAGCCTGCTTCAGTTTCTGTTTCCCTCACTGCCCCTCCCCCACTCATGCTCTGTCTCTCTCTGTCCCTCAAAAATGAATACATATTAAAAAATTAAAGAAAAAATAAAAAAATTAAAGAAAAAAAGTAATGTTTGTATTATGGTTAGTGTTATAAATGGGGTAATTTGGTTATTATAGGAAGTCAAGGTAGATAAATTAATAAGGCAACTAATAATTTTACCATAAAAATAAAAATATTAAATTAAAAATTTTGTAAAATTTTGATTACTTTCCTGAGGACACCAAGGTACTATATCTAAACCAGAATAATTGAATCATGCAGGTTCAAAACAGTATTAATGATCTTGTAGGATAGACAAGTCAAATTAAAGATTTTATGAAATGGAGGCCTAATATCTTGCTACTCATTTTTGTTAACATCAGTTATCAAAGTATCTGAAATATCTTATGGTTAATACAAAGGGATTTTGGAGATCAACAACTTTTAACATCAAAATTCTTCCCAGAAAATTACATGAGTCTGACATCTCTACTATTAGAGTTGTTAATCCCAAAATGTACACATATTGCATGACATGAATATGTTACAAGGAATAAAAACATCTTATGAAGATACTATGTGACATAAACATTTGTAATGTAAGAGAGTTCCATGCCATTGATTTTTTCTAATCAAACCATGCAAAGAACTCTGAGAAGTAGGCCACTATCTAAGCACAAGGAGAATTGTATATAGTAGAACTTTAACTAGCACAGCATTTCATTCAAGAATACTGCTTCAAGACTTCATTTAAAATTATCAGGGGCACATTATCTGGGTACACAAGAAGAAGCAATTATTGGTTTAATTAGCCGGCATTCACCACATCGCCCTTTTTCTCTTTGTTCAATTGCCAGGCAATTTTCTACAATCATTAAGCAAGGGAACTATAATTCCTCAATGACCTAATCTACAGCTCCTTTTTTATCACATTGGAATATTTTAAAGTTATTTATGACTGTCCTCAATAAGAACTAAGTCCATTGGGCAGAAAACACTTCAGGCTTAAAATTTCAATAGTCATAGCCATATGCTAAATCTTAATTATATTTAATATTCTATTATGTTTTATTTTGTATAGATATTTGCCATGAAATTAGGCTTAAGAATATTTGATTGAAAGGGATTGTATAAGATCTCTCTTACAATTTGTGAAGATTCTGAAAGTAATTCGTGTATCTTTTTCAAGTATACAAGTGTAAGAGTGAAAATGTGGAACTTAATTTTTACAAGTGAAGAAACTTTGACCTACAACTTAGACTTATTCTAAGATGTTTTTACAAACTCTTCGGGATAGGCAAGTGAAAGTATTTGCCACAACTGTTGACTACCAATTTGGGTAAATTCTTGACATTTGAATCTCAGTGAGAACTTCCTGGTCTGGCTTTGGAAAACAAAAGTTAGAAAGCATAAAATTGTTTCCTCTGTAAGGCCATAGTTAATACAGGTGTCAGTGGTGCAAGGGCACCTAGCAAATGATTTAGAAGCAGTAAAAATGACTGTTTTATATTAGATAATTCATAAAGCAGGGATTAGGCCATCAATTGTTATGCAGGCAATTCCCTGGGTGATAAGGGGTCTGATCCATCTAGCCAACGCCGTAATTCTTACCTCTTTATGACTCATGGGCCATGAATATTTTTTACAATATCTCCAACACATAGAGACAATGCTCGAACTACTATCTGAAATCCCATAGTGACCTAAGAGTGCAGATCTTGCTACATCCATCGGCTTTCAATGGCCATTAAAGCGCTTGTCTCTTCTTGGTCCTACTCAGTCCTCACTCTCCACTCTTCAATCACAAGTCTTGGAAACTGCAATTCTGATCCTGCGAATCATCCTGGAAGTTCGGATCATAGCCTACCTTGCTTTTATGATGGTTTAGATTTCTATCATATTTATAGCACTAATTAGCAAAATGTTTATATCTGCATTTTTTGACCTTTAAACAAAAACAGAAAAATGGATCAGGAAAGGTGAGAAAAGTATAAAAATAAATATACTTCCCCAAAGAAACAGCCAGGTTTCTGTTACAATAAATTATATGGTACCCAAATATAAGAGTTGATGAATACCATTTAGTAGCACTATTGTTAACAGTCTCTTTCAAGTCATTGGCACTTAGATATCTAACTGGTGTGTAATTTTTTTTAATTACTGAGTAATACACAGATCATTTCTGTGGTAAAGAGGTTTAAACAATCTAGAAATATATCAAGACAAACCTGAAAGTCCCTTTTTCAGTGACTTCTCTTCCAGTCTCCTCATATCCCTAAGATATAACTACTATGAACTTTGAGAGCTGTGCATTTCTGCAACCCTGTTTCAATGTGTTTATTACAGACCAAAGGAAAAAAAGAAAGAAAGAAAGAAAGAGATGTCAAGGTTTATATAAAAGGGACTATACATATTTATCTGTGATATCTTTTAGTATTTGTTTTGGAGATCTTTCTAAATCTGTCTAACCAGCTGTTTTGAATTATAAAATAGTATGCTATCGATTAGACTTCATATCTATAGCCTAGATGTAATGTGATTTATTCTAACTCTCCCCTATAAGAAACTTTTAAGTTGTTTTCACTGCTGCACTGAGTATAATACACCTAATTTTTGGACAGAAACATAACAAATTATAGAATCTTACTCAGTACTTAGAAATGGCCTTGGGGTGCCTGGGTGGCTCAGTTGGTTAAGTGACCAACTTCAACTCAGTTCATTTCTCACGGTCCATGAGTTTGAGCCCTGCATCTGGCTCTGGGCTGACAGCTCAGAGCCTGGAGCCTGCTTCAGATTCTGTGTCTCCCTCTCTCTCTGCCCCTCCCTACTCATGCTCTCTCTCTATCTCTCAAAAATGAATAAGTGTTAAAAAAAAATTAGAAATGCCCTCAAAGTTGCTCAGCATTATGTATATATTTAACAATATTTTCCCTTTAAGTCTTGATAGACCATAGTCTTTATTTTAAAATTTATTTTTAAAATTGTTAACATTAATTACAATTATTCAGTTTTTAAAAAACTTAAAAAATGTGCCTTTTCTGTTTGTTGAGTACTATATAATTTATATGGTGAGGCTTGTTAATTGTGAACACACAACATATATTTCAAATTATTCACCTATTGTATATTCTTATTCTCTTTAACTCTGTAAGATATATTTGACGTAACTTAAAAAACACCACAACAATTTTTATGTATTATTTTGTACTTGCATTGTAAACAACCATATACTTTACAAAACTTTTTATCATATATATCATTTTGCCATTTTTACTCTTAGTTGTGGCACCTGAAAACGGCATATAGTACTTTTTTTTTAATCTTTAAGAGTTTTGATTACTAATGACTTTATTTATTTACTTACTTACTTATTTATTTATTTATTTATTTATTTTTATTCCTACCATGGTGCTTTATATTTTCTATTTGGCAAAATTTTGTGATTTCCTTCTCTATCTCCTCATACATTCATTCTCTGCTTCCTTTCTTTCTTCTTTAATTTCTTCACTTCTTTCAAGATAGAATGGATTTTCTTGTTCCTTGGTTTCCACCCTTATTTTTTAGTAGCTGAACATCTCACTTTTGATCTTCTAGTTGTCATCCTCACACTCTTATTACTCATATTTGGAAAAGCTATATTTATTTTTTTCATTTATTATCATTATTTTTTTAGAGAAAGATGGGGCAGGAGGGGCAGAAAATGAGGAAGAGAGAGAACCCCAAGGGGAGCCCATGCAGGCTCTATCTCAAGACAATGAGACCATGACCTGGGCGAAAATCAAGAGTCAGATGCTTAAGAGACTGAGCTACCCAGATGCCCTGGAAAAACAAGATGGGCATCTAGTGTAAGTATCAGTGAGGATTAAATACAATCTTTGAAGATACTTACCAATTTTCTTCTACTTTAGAGAGATACAGAGAAAACTGTATATACCTTGTATATACCTTATGTTCTCTATTTAACATTTTAATTGTGCAGATTCCTCTCTGTAATAAAAGCCTAATTGTACCTATATAATGGAATTGTTGTAACAACTGATTGAGATGTTTAGTTGTGCCTGTGTTAATTACCTGAAACATGGCAGATGGTTAGCAAATGACATTTCTCTTATTCCAGTTTCTTTTTTTTTTTTTTAATCAGTGTGTCTATATTACTATTACAGAGTTATGGATGTCATCATTTTTCCAAAAGAGCGTAAGCTTATAATATTTGCATGCTAAAGCTCAGATATACTCTTCAAAACAAATTGTTTCATATCTCTCTACTATACAAGATGATATGACCATGTAAAAGGAACAGGGTTATGATATACCACTGATATTTCATAAAGATAACATCAAAATTATGATTTTAAAAATATATATTTTTGAAAAGATGATTGTTAATTTGTGTATTAACACACAGTGCACCAATAGATACTTGAAAAATATTACGTATAGTTGTAATTTTATTTTTATTTAATTATTTGAAATTTTGTTTTAGCATGTTCTTTGGTCAGGTTTGTGATGGTAGATATTACCAAATATGGAAGAATATTTGCTATTTCATGCTCTAACACTATGAAGAGTGTTAAAAGTGTAAAAGGAAAAAGTATGAAAAAAATTAACACAGCAAGAAGCATAGTTCATATTCAAGGTGCAGATATCCCTCTTAAATAATCAATGACATTTACAAGAATAGGAAAAAGAGAAGAGAGAGCCAAGTTAGGAGGAGCATGAGATGGAAATAACAGATCTATTCCTAACATCCCGACAATTGGATGTCCTTTACGTGATTTTCATGTCTGGCACGCAAGCCCAGTAGAGCTGGAGATGAGGATACCTTATGGGGCAGTTATTCAGAGAGATGACGTGTATTGGCATTGAAGAGAGAGATGCTCCCACTGAACAGCATGCAGATGTTCAAACAGAAAATCCCTCAAATGATAAGAGTTGCTTAAAAACAGTGTATTCTAGTCAGCGTGTTAGGATACACATATGGTCCAAATGTAACATCTTAAATCACCTTGGCTTGAGGGAATTTGATATTATTACACACAAATTAGAACATTTCCAAATTATTGTCTTTTTTGAAAGTATTTTAATTAAAATATCCATATTTTAAACAGCATTTTCAATTTTTCACTCATTCACGTTGATAATTTTGTTGCACATTTCCGTATTGCATAGTATTACACACTGCGGATCCCATGTTAAATCCCATCATTATCATGTACTAGATATGTGTAAATTGAAAGCTTTTCTGTGTCTGGTTTTTTTTTTTTTCCTTTTAAAGAGTTATAATAAGGTCTTAAGGGTTGGAGTGAAAATAAATAATTTGTCCAATAGCACTCCTGGCACATATTTGATTCTTAAAAAAAAAATCAGTTTCCACATTCTCTACTTACAACTAAACCCTAGTCATAACACTATGCACAAATGTGATTAGGCAGTCACGATTCAACTATGTGCAAACTTGAAACTCTTTTATTTTCTTAGTTACATAGGTCTTTCTTGGCATCGAACCAACCTGTGTTTTCCTGATGCAGTCATCTTCTCGTTTGCAAGTTCTGATGTGACCGGTTGGCATGCCCTGCCCATAGCCTTATTCAGTGCACACCAGTTTGACCTCCAAATGCCAGCGACAGCGCTTTGCCTCTGAGCTCTCATGCCTCTAGACCCCACCTTAACACCTGCGCAGCAGGCTCTGTGTGCCGTAGGATTAACCCCCGCCCCCAAACACACACACACGCACACACACACACACAGAAACAATGGGAGCTGGTGTTTAAAGAGCCCAGCTCTCTCACCTGTCACGTGAGATCATTCTGATGTCTCTGGTCCTCATGGTCTCTAATAACATCCCCAGTGAAACTGGACTCCAGTAGTCCACACTGGCAGCTGGCTTGATACTGTACCCCTCTCATTTCTCCATTCCTCTCTTCTACCTCTCAAATAAAGTACTTGTAGTGAATTTTAGTCTCGGGATCTGCTTCTGGGAAATAACAAATGGATTCTCTCAGTCCAGGCCAGTGACCACAAAGCCTAACCTGGTATTGCAATTCCAGTTGCTGTCGTGTTTCAGTTGCCTGAATAATTCAATATCGAGGCTTTTCTTCAAGGGTATTTAGCTCCCTGTCCAAAGTGTCACCTGTCCTGCTTCTTTTCAGAGGGTGTGACTCTGTCTGGGAGCAGGCACCAAAAGGAAGAGTCGGCTTACATGATTTAGAGCTCGTAAAGACAAATAGGGCAGTGCCAGCCTGTGGTTTCAGGCTGATTTAGAGCCAGTCAGATGGTCTTGACACTGTAGTCTGTGCACAGCATGTGCATGACATATTTGGTGTTCTCCAGTGGTGCTCTCATGCAGCTGGTTCTTTATTGCTGAGGACTCCAAAGCGGCAGCTGTGTCTCCTGTTGCCTGTCACCTGCAGCACACCAGCACATGACTGACCCCTTCTCTGTTGGGCGTGCTGCACCCTTTCTTCTGTCCATCATTGACTACCAGGGTTCTTCAAAAGGTCTCAGGAAACGGAGGGGGCCTCTTCTGCTTCTCTGAGTGCCTGTGGTCGCCATCTGGCCTGACTATTCCAGTGAATATTTCTTCTCCTGATATTTCTTTTGAAAAAGAAACGAACACTAGTCTTTTATTTTTCCCCTTCTAAATCAAACTCTAAACTCTGAAGGACACATGTATCCTCCCCACTTTCAAAGCCAGTTCCAAGAGGATGATAGGGGTAAGAGACTGAGAAGTACTCACAGACCCAGTTCTTTTCTACAAATGTCTCCTCTCCGCTTCTGTATCTTTGCTCTTTTGCATAGATAAATGTGTGTGGAATGCCATTTATCATTCACTGGTGTACTAGGAACTCAGGCAGTGTGATGTGTAACACCAT
Organism: Panthera pardus; assembly: GCF_024362965.1. NCBI lineage: Eukaryota > Metazoa > Chordata > Mammalia > Carnivora > Felidae > Panthera > Panthera pardus. Next base: position 90,174,624 of record NW_026526688.1, on the reverse strand, counting down.
AGCCAATGTTGTTATTAATTTAGAATGTGAGATGGAGAGCATTCTTATTCTGAGATGTGGAACTGTTCCTTGCAAAGCCCTGTTAGTTTGCAAACCATTTGAAATCATGTTGATGAAATGATACACGCACACACTCACCTACGATATATGCGTATATACATTTACTTATATGAAGTCAGCAACAAATGATTAAAAGTCAGTACATTAGAAGTGCTTCGGTGGCTCAATTGGTTAAGCATACAACTCTTGAGTTTGGTTCACGTCATGGTCTTACACATGCATGAGATGGAGTCTAGCGTGGGGCTCTGTGCTGACAGCATGGAGCCTGCTTGGGATTCTCTTTCTCCCTCTCTCTCTGGCCCTCCTTCACTCATGCATGCGTTCTCTCTCTCTCAAAGTAAATAAATACACTTTTAAAAAGTATATTATCAATGCACACAAAAATATCAATATAATTCATTGATTATGGGAGTGTTTATAGTGAAATCAGGGACAGGAAGCTATTTGTTGCACCCGGATATCTTGTCTCAACAGTGCCTGTCATGCTTTACGAGATCTTGTGACCACCTGTCTCTCCCACCTCACCTTCTGCCATCTCCTACTTGGACAACACTCACTAGCCATACTGTTCTTTCTGTTCTTGAAAAGAGCAAGATTTCTTCTTCCTTTGCACTAGGTATTATTCCCTAGGTATTATTATTCACTGATCTTGAATTTGCTGCTGCAAATACTTGTAATATTCTTCCAAGATGTCTAAATAACTTTTCAACAGCCTTCTCTTCCTCATCCATTAATTCTGCTTAAATATTGAAGTGCAATCAAAATCATCTCACACTGTTTATTTCATAGCACCCATAATAGCCAGATTTTATACAAACATTTGCTTGTTTATTGTATTTATCTTCTCATGAGTTTATAAATTTTACTTGCTGAATTCCTACTGTCTAGTGTTTGAAGTTCAACAAATATTTGATAAATAGTAGGGCATATAAATGAATAAAATTTGAGCAAAAAAGCTTGCTAGAATTAGTTTTTGCTCTTCCTAAGTTTTCATTAGAACTGTGTAGATTATCCTTGTCTTGCTGTATCTGTCACTGTAAGCAGGTACAAAAATATTAGAACTAGAACAGATTTCTTAAAGAAATAATGGAAGTAGCATAAGTTATGCATTTTAAATAAAAATTTAAACAAGAATGTTAACTTTTCACTAGGCCCAGTTTGAAATAAAATAAAAACTTACAATTTAAATTAGTGATAATTAAAGTTGATCATCAAAATCCCAGTATCTGTAATGATCTTGAAATGAGATGGCTGGGAATATACATATCTTTATCTTCCAAAATGCCTAAATAACCACTTCTTATTATATAGAGTTAATAATTTCACTAAATGTATAAATTCAGATAAAATTTAAACCTTGAGAAAAATAAATTGGCTTAATTTTCTGGGTTATTAAAGTAAAACTAATTTGTTAGAATTAAGCCAAAACTAGCTCTAAGCATTTCATGCTACCACTTAGAAAATAACTGCATTTAATGAATGTTACTTGGACAACCTTTTACGTGTGAAGACATTTAGAGTTTGTCTAAATTTACTGGGAATAAAAGTAATTTTTTCCCTATCATTGTCCTCCACATCTGTATAGTTTTCAAGGTGGTAGATAAAAACTCACAATTGCTGTGGTATTTATTCCTTTTTGTCATGTATCAGGAGGAATCATTTATCATACAATGTGAAAAGACAATTAAGTATGTCTCTGGATGTAAAAACCTAAATAAAATGATTTCCCAGAAACTAGGATTCTTTTCATTCATTCATTCAACAGATGCTAATTGGTCACCATGATACTGGCCCTCTACTAGGACCTGGGACACAGTAGTGTCTCCATGAGACAAACATTCTCATTGAGCTAACAATTTAGAGGGGAGATCAAACAAATATGTAGCATTAGATAATGATAAATGATAGGGAGAAATTATAAAGCAAGGAAGCGATATCTGTCTTGTTGGGGAGATGAAATTGTAGATAGGATAATTCAGCAGATGCAGAACATAAAATGATCAAAACTTCAGATTGCACTGATCTGGGTTGCAATTGAAAATTCTAAGTTATTGAGGAGCCAAGATGGCAGAAGAGCATGGAAGCTTTTTGCGTGTCTCGCATCCATGAAATACAGCCAAACACTGAACCATCCTACACACGTAGAAAACTGATTGGAGGGTTAACAAAACAATCTGCACAACCTGAACCACAGAATTCAGCGGTTACATGGCATGGAGAG